>NC_138305.1:17307500-17525000 GCF_965601325.2 Salmo salar
GGTTTCCCCAGTCGTTGTGAGAGGACAACACACCATGTCATCGCGTGACTCCAAGTTTACTTCCATATGATGGTTATTATATACATTTTTGCGCGTGAAGGCGTTTCCACCACATTTCCTGCTTCATTAATTTTACCAACACAAAAAGATCCTATGTATTTTGTTTTGTTGTGTTTCCATCAGGCCTGTCTGTCATGAATGTGCTGAGAGTCGTGAAGCAAGTTCAGGGAGTGAGTGTTTTAATAAATAAACGAAACATAAACAACGCATCAACATGAAACGGAGTCAATAACGCCTGAGGAAAGAATCAAGGGGAGTGAATGTTTTAATAACTTAAACACAAACCAAAAACACACCGACATGAAAACAGAGTCAATAACACCTGAGGAAAGAACCACGGGGAGTGACAGATAGAGGGAAGATAATCAAGGAGGTGATGGAGTCCAGGTGAGTGTCATGAGGCGCTGGTGCGCTTGACGATGGTGACAGGTGTGCGGGGTAATCAGTAGCCTGATGACCTAGAGGCCGGAGAGAGAGTATACGTGACACTGTCGTGACATTTTCTATTCGACTTGTACTTTACGCGTGTAAAAAGGTTGGATGGAAACCTGTTTAGAGTCAAACAAATCACTTAAAAAGTAGGCTCCCTGCGCATGTTCATCCTCTCTACAGTAAATACTTACCCTAACCCTGAATTGGGTTTCCACTGCTGTCTGCTTGGTCCTTGCCACTCATCTCTACTCAGGCTACTTTCACCTCTGTTTTAGAGAATTTTAATTAGAGCATTTAATTTCCAACATGCCATTTGTCTATAATTAGACCTAAGCAGCTTCTCTTCTGTCACTACTTGTTGCAGTAGAAGACGAAATAAAGCGTTACTCACCAGAATAATATAATAAATCGATAGAATGAATACATCAATAATAAGCCTAATCTAGTTGACTTCGGTAAAGTTTTCTCTTCCATTTCTGCTTGCAGATTATGTAGGGTCCAGGAAGAAAATGCAATTGCCTAACTAAAACAGTTGAAAGATTGTCCCTGCAAAATATAAAAATGACATCAGTTTGACCAATTTCAAGGAAATGAAAACCTGTGAAAGCGGTCCAACATGAACTGATAAGATTTCAGTTTGTCTTGGTCGGATGCATATTTTTGTGTGGTTGAAATTTTCAAATTCTCTTTAGATGCTGAAAGAAAGAAATCATATTTCTGTACTCCTATTCCCGAGACAAAATTAACATTTGGTGTCTAATTTTACTGCAAGAAATACTATTATAGAGATGTAGAGAGAGGGTGATGTTAATAAAGTTGTGTTTGTATTGTAGAGTTGTAGAGAGAGGGAGATGTTAATAAAGTTGTGTTTGTGTTGTAGAGAGAGCGAGATGTTTAATAAAGTTGTGTTTGTATTGTAGAGTCGTAGAGAGAGGGAGATGTTAATAAAGTTGTGTTTGTATTGTAGAGTCGTAGAGAGAGGGTGATGTTAATAAAGTTGTGTTTGTATTGTAGAGTGTAGAGAGAGGGAGATGTTAATAAAGTTGTGTTTGTATTGTAGAGTCGTAGAGAGAGGGAGATGTTAATAAAGTTGTGTTTGTATTGTAGAGTCGTAGAGAGAGGAAGATGTTAATAAAGTTGTGTTTGTATTGTAGAGTCATAGAGAGAGGGAGATGTTAATAAAGTTGTGTTTGTATTGTAGAGTCGTAGAGAGAGGGAGATGTTAATAAAGTTGTGTTTGTATTGTAGAGTCGTAGAGAGAGGGAGATGTTAATAAAGTTGTGTTTGTATTGTAGAGTCGTAGAGAGAGGGAGATGTTAATAAAGTTGTGTTTGTATTGTAGAGTTGTAGAGAGAGGGAGATGTTAATAAAGTTGTGTTTGTATTGTAGAGTCGTAGAGAGAGGGAGATGTTTAATAAAGTTGTGTTTGTATTGTAGAGTTGTAGAGAGAGGGAGATGTTAATAAAGTTGTGTTTGTATTGTAGAGTCGTAGAGAGAGGGAGATGTTAGTAAAGTTGTGTTTGTATTGTAGAGTCGTAGAGAGAGGGAGATGTTAATAAAGTTGTGTTTGTATTGTAGTCGTAGAGAGAGGGAGATGTTAATAAAGTTGTGTTTGTATTGTAGAGAGAGGGAGATGTTGATAAAGTTGTGTTTGTATTGTAGAGCGAGGGAGATGTTAATAAAGTTGTTTTTGTATTGTAGAGAGAGGGAGATGTTAATAAAGTTGTGTTTGTATTGTAGAGTTGTAGAGAGAGGGAGATGTTAATAAAGTTGTGTTTGTATTGTAGAGTCGTAGAGAGAGGGAGATGTTAATAAAGTTGTGTTTGTATTGTAGATTCGTAGAGAGAGGGAGATGTTAATAAAGTTGTGTTTGTATTGTAGAGTCGTAGAGAGAGGGAGATTTTGCAGCAGGTGATGGTTCAGGATGAAGAGACTCTAGAACTCAGAGAAACATTCTCCTCACTGCAACAGGAAGTGGAGGCCAAGACCAAGAAGCTCAAGAAGGTGAGACTTAAAACGCTGTATTGTTTGTCATTGATTGTATTGTTGTTGAAGTGACAAAAAAGTTATCTGTTGTAGCTCTATCTATCTGCTGTAGCTCTATGCTAAGCTTTAGTGTGTCTATTCCATCTGTTGTAGCTCTATGCTAAGCTGCAGTGTGTCTGTTCTACTGTGTTGTAGCTCTATGCTAGGCTGCAGTGTGTGAAGGCTGAGATCCAGGACGTTAATGATGAGCACGTCAGGAGTCGACAGGAGCTGGAGCAGACGCAGAACGAACTCACCAGAGAACTCAAGTTCAAGTAAGTCCAACACGCACACAAACAAAAACAGACACGCACACATAAATGATGTGATTACAGTCTGCTGTTCAAAAGTATATATTCTCTTTCCTGTGTGTGTGTGTGTGTGTGTGTGTGTGTGTGTGTGTGTGTGTGTGTGTGTGTGTGTGTGTGTGTGTGTGTGTGTGTGTGTGTGTGTGTGTGTGTGTGTGTGTGTGTGTGTGTGTGTGTGTAGGTATCTGATCATAGAGAACTTCATTCCTCCGGAGGAGAAGAATAAGATCATGAACAGACTGACCTTTGACCCTGAGGAGGACCAGTGGAAGTTCCAACTCCTCCCCCCCTCCGAGAGGTCTGGGGGTCTGGGGGGGTCTGGGGGTCTGGGTGTCTGGGGGTGTGGGGGTGTGGGGGTCTGGGACTGGGGGTCTGGGGGTGTGGGATTGGGGGTCTGGGGGTCTGTATCTGGGGGTCTGGGGGTCTGGGTGTCTGTATCTGGGGGTCTGTATCTGGGGGTCTGTATCTGGGGGTCTGGGTGTCTGGGGGTCTGGGGGTCTGGGTGTCTGGGGGTCTGGGTGTGTCTGTATCTGTGGGTCTGGGTGTGTGGATCTGGGTGTGTGTGTCGGTGTGTGTGTGTGTGTGTGTCTGTCTGTGTGACTCACGATTGAACAGCCATGGGTATGACTATAAACTAATATTTGGCAGTCTGGGCCACGTGCACAGGCTGACAGTAGACAGGCTGACAGTAGACAGGCTGACAGTAGACAGGCTGACAGTAGACAGGCTGACAGTAGACAGGCTGACAGTAGACAGGCTGACAGTACATGACCTACAGATTGTAGTCTAAAACCAAGACAAAGCAGGGTAGTACTGTTATCTGTCTAGCTGTGTGGAGAACAAGGTACTTTCTGTATCCGAGTGTCCATCTGGGACCTTTTGAATTGTTAGAATACTTCTGTAATATTATATATGTTAAATTACATTTTCTATGTTCTATTCTCTGTCGATTCAGTCAGATGAAGAAGAGACTAGCCTCGGCAGTCGGATACAAACGGCCAATCAGCCAGTACGCACGGGTCGCCTTAGCGATGGGAGCCCACTCCAGATACCGGGTAGGAGAGTGATGGAGGGAATGCACATGGTCAGTAGTTGTATAACCTCTTCCCCAGGCACAGCACATATACACCTGGGATATCAACCATTCAAAGATGTCCCAAACCAAATTTACACATTGAGGGCAAATTCTTAGGTCGTAAACAATTGTGGGATGTCTTGGCTCCTGGTCCAGTGAGTCTGCTGATTTAACTATGTCTTGGCTCCTGGTCCAGTGAGTCTGCTGATTTAACTATGTCTTGGCTCCTGGTCCAGTGAGTCTGTGATTTAACTATTAGTTCGGACAGATCTGCCTTTATCGTGTAGTGTGGTTGTGTTACGAGCCGATCCAGGTGACTGACCAATAGAAACACGGCTGACACTGAGTATAATACCATTATTGTGAAATGTTTCCATGCTGTTTCCATGCTGTGGCAGAATAACGATGTCCCTAATAATCTTGGACGTAGATCAAAACACGGCAGTAGTTCACGCAGCCTACCCTGGCTGATCAAAACACGGCTGTAGTCGATGCAGCCTACCCTGGCTGACGTAGATCAAAACACGGCAGTAGTTGACGCACCTACCCTGGCTGACGTAGATCAAAACACGGCTGTAGTCGACGCAGCCTACCCTGGCTGATCAAAACACGGCTGTAGTCGACGCAGCCTACCCTGGCTGATGTAGATCAAAACACGGCTGTAGTTGACGCAGCCTACCCTGGCTGACGTAGATCAAAACACGGCTGTAGTTGACGCAGCCTACCCTGGCTGACGTAGATCAAAACACGGCTGTAGTCGACGCAGCCTACCCTGGCTGATGTAGATCAAAACACGGCTGTAGTCGACGCAGCCTACCCTGGCTGATGTAGATCAAAACACGGCTGTAGTTGACGCAGCCTACCCTGGCTGATGTAAATCAAAACACGGCTGTAGTTGACGCAGCCTACCCTGGCTGACGTAGATCAAAACACGGCTGTAGTTGACGCAGCCTACCCTGGCTGACGTAGATCAAAACACGGCTGTAGTTGACGCAGCCTACCCTGGCTGACGTAGATCAAAACACGGCTGTAGTTGACACAGCCTACCCTGGCTGATCAAAACACGGCTGTAGTCGACGCAGCCTACCCTGGCTGACGTAGATCAAAACACGGCTGTAGTTGACGCAGCCTACCCTGGCTGATCAAAACACGGCTGTAGTTGATGCAGCCTACCATGGTTGACGTAGATCAAAACACGGCTGTAGTCGACGCAGCCTACCCTGGCTGACGTAGATCAAAACACGGCTGTAGTCGACGCAGCCTACCCTGGCTGACGTAGATCAAAACACGGCTGTAGTTGACGCAGCCTACCCTGGCTGATCAAAACACGGCTGTAGTTGATGCAGCCTACCATGGTTGACGTAGATCAAAACACGGCTGTAGTCGACGCAGCCTACCCTGGCTGACGTAGATCAAAACACGGCTGTAGTCGACGCAGCCTACCCTGGCTGACGTAGATCAAAACACGGCTGTAGTCGACGCAGCCTACCCTGGCTGACGTAGATCAAAACACGGCTGTAGTCGACGCAGCCTACCCTGGCTGATCAAAATACGGCTGTAGTCGACGCAGCCTACGTCGGCGGATGCATCCTTGCAAACAGAACTGAAACAATCTAGCCAGGTTGATATGAAGATTTTAATTTGGTGACATGGCACAGTGTGACTTGATGATGGTGAAGTACTGAACCTGATGTACAGTGTGGGCGTGACCATACAATTCTATGGAAGTGACCTACTGAGTAGAGTATTTGTCATCATTTAATTTTGGCGAATCACACGACTGCGAGGTGTTTTGTAGGAAATGATTGGTTGGTAGATTAAGCCGATGTGAGTTTTTTCTGGTCTTTCTGCATTGGCTGATGAAGGCCCAATTCAACGTATTGGTCCACCACGCTCTTAGCACATTTACGCTGAAGTGTCTGGGATGGAGATTAGCAGGTATACATACCCTGGCCCCTGACCCTACCCTGGTCCCTGACCCACCCTACCCTACCCTGACCCTACCCTGACCCTACCCTGGCCCCTGACCTTACCCTGAATCTACCCTGGCCCCTGACCCTACCCTGGCCCCATGGACCCTACCCTGGTCCCTTACCCTACCCTGACCCTACCCTGCCCCCCTACCCTACCCTGGCCCCTTACCCTACCCTGGTCCCTACCCTACCCTGACCCTACCTTGGCCCCCCACCCTACCCTGGTCCCTGACCCTACCCTGTCCCCTACCCTACCCTGGCCCCTTACCCTGGCCCCTGACCCTACCCTGGCCCCTGGTCCCCGACCCTACCCTGGCCTCTGACCCTACCCTGGTCCATTACCCTACCCTGACCCTACCCTGGCGCCTGACCCGACCCTAACCCTACCCTGGTCCCCTACCCTACCCTGCCCCCTGGCCCATACCCTGGCCCCTGACCCTACCCTGACACTACCCTGGCCCTTTACCCTGGCCCCTGACCCTGGTCCCCTACCCTACCCTGATCCCTGACCCTACCCTCGCCCCTGACCCTACCCTGGTCCCTGACCCTACCCTGACCCCTGTCCCTACCCTGACACACCCTACCCTGGTCCCAACCCTACCCTGGTCCCTTGCCCTACCCTGGTCCCTGGTCCCAACCCTACCCGGGCCCCTGCCCTACCCTGGCCCCTGACCCTGGTCGCTGGCCCTACCCTGGTCCCTAGCCCTACCCTGGCCCCTGACCGTACCCTGGCCCCTGACCCTGGTCTCTTTCCCTACCCTGGTCCCTGACCCTACCCTGGCCCCTAACCCTACCCTGGCCCCTGACCCTACCCTGGCCCCTGACCCTGACCCTACCCTGGCCCCAGTCCCTGGCCCCTGACCCTGGTCCCTGGCCCTACCCTGGTGCCTGACCCTACCCTGACCCCTGTCCCTACCCTGACCCCACCCGACCCTGGTTCCATACCATACACTGGCCCTACCCTGGCCCCTGGCCCTACCCTGCTACTGTACAGCTAAAATGACCTGACTGCTCTGTCTCGGGGGGGGGGGGGTGTGTGTGTGTGTGTGTGTGTGTGTGTGTGTGTGTGTGTGTGTGGTGTGTGTGTGTGTGTGTGTGTGTGTGTGGTGTGTGGTGTGTGTGTGTGTGTGTAGGCTGAGAACATCATGTTCCTGGAGCTGGACATGAGTCCTCCCACCACAGTCTCATTGGATCACTGGCCCTCAGAGGTGGGGCCTAACTGTAGCCCCTCTCCCACAGACAACGCCCCCTACAGGGAGAGAGCCACACGCGTCCGCAAGTCACGCTCCTGGTGAGACACACACCATAGACAATGATAGATGCCTCTAGTGGCCAACAGGCCATATTAGCATGGACAGCGCCATTGAGGGCTTCCACCATTTTAATGTAGTCAACTGGGTGGGACTTCCGGCTTCATTGGCTGATCCCTCCTGGTGACCCTGTTGGAGTCATGTCCAGGTCATCAGGAGGGATCAGCCTGTCATGAAGAAGATATTTGACTACTTCAAAATGATCACAGACACTATGATGCCTCACACAGTCTGCTGTCTGGCATGTTCTCCTATTGGCTGTCTCTATTCTCACCTCTTCACCTGCTCCTCTGCTATATGTCATATCCTGTCCCTCTGTGATTCTATATCCTGTCCCTGTGTGTGATGTCATATCATCTTCCTGTTCCAGGTGTCAGGCCCCACGAGCCATCACTTCCTCCTCCTCTACGGTTTCCCTGGCAACCCATTCTACAGCCACGCCCAGTACTGCCCAGTGAATACCGGCCTAACTCCCTACCTCTCCCTCTCTCTCTCTGGTCTACTCTTTACAGCAGCCTGCTAACTCCTCCCCTTTCCTCTCTTGACCAATCAGCTCTCAGGAGTGGGAAACCACTCAACAGTCTTTGCCTCTGCTGCCTCATGATTGGTTGATCACTGCCGTGGGAGGAGCCAAAGCCTGATTGACAGAAGCAGCTCTACTGCCTCAAGGACCCCACTACCCAGACTACCCTGGGGGAGTGAAGGAGAAACCATCCATCGTACTCTCCTCATTCCTGCAAGAGCTCTGTGTGTGTGTGTGTGCGTGTGCGTGCGTGTGCGTGCGTTCGCGTGGCAGCCCAGGGTAGTCAAAGGTGAAACTCACAATAAATTAAGATGGCTGGGGACTGATTTGTGGTGCTCAAAACAAGGTAGTTATTTAATAGAGGTTAGGGGAAAGGAGAGGTGAGAATTTCAACTGAAAGGCCTCTCAGGTAATTGGTGGGTCACTCTGTGTCCGGCGTGGCTGGTCCTCCGACCGCCTGTGTTAATGAACAAAACTAAATAGAGAGAGAGAGAGAGCGATGAGTCCGCAGATTCAGCCCGGGAATACGTCTCCTTCCTTTGGGGCAAAGAACAGGAAGAGAGAGAAACGGGTGAGTCAAACATTGCCTAGTCGTTGGATCGAGATGCTTATCATACTCACTCCAGCAGACGTACCCTCTGCCTGTCTGCCCAACCGCCCCCGTGGGCTAGACGTACCCTCTGCCTGTCTGCCCAACGGCCCCCGTGGGCTAGACGTACCCTCTGCCTGTCTGCCCAACCGGCCCCGTGGGCTAGACGTACCCTCTACCTGTCTGCCTAACGGCCCCCGTGGACTAGACGTACCCTCTGCCTGTCTGCCCAACCGCCCCCGTGGGCTAGATGTACCCTCTACCTGTCTGACTAACGGCCCCCGTGGACTAGACGTACCCTCTGCCTGTCTGCCCAACCGCCCCCGTGGGCTAGACGTACCCTCTACCTGTCTGCCCAACTGCCCCCGTGGGCGAGGCGTACCCTCTGCCTGTCTGCCCAACTGCCCCCGTGGGCGAGGCGTACCCTCTGCCTGTCTGCCCAACCGCCCCCGTGGCCTAGACGTACCCTCTGCCTCAGCGGAACTAGAGTTTTATACATGGGGTGTCCAGGGGGGGCCAAGGCTACTTCAGGGGGTCCATAGACCATGACAGAACATTAGTGTGTAACCCTAACCTGGCATCTAAGGAGAATGAATGAATCCTATGATTGCTGATTAGAGGTAGAAGTGATGATTCACTGAACCCGGAGTTCTTCAGATAGTGAGGTCCAAAAGGGTTACTTCACTAGAATTCTGTAACATATTATGAATAGTCAGTGTCTCTACCTCAGAACTGCGGCTCAATTTCTTTCTCACACACACACACACTGTACTGTACTGTACTGTACTGTACTGTTCTCACACACACTGTACTGTGCTGTTCTCACACACTGGAGAGACTTGGGTCACTCTGTTTTCATGAATATATAATCTGGTCTGTAAGTGTTGAACATCCTAAATATTTTCAGAAAATAAAGCTCAAGCATCAAGGAGATAAGATTAGCATTTGTGTGTAACATAAATTGCATAGTTTATTTACAAAAATGTAAATTTACAACAACAAAAAATGTTTGCAATTTGACATACCAGTTATCAAGCAGAAATTGACTTAATTTTGATGCCCATCAATATTACAAACTTACAGTTTCATATTTATGCTCATATATATTAAGTTAACCTCTATGGGCTAGGTGGGACGCTTACACCTACTCAACAGCCAGTGTAATCCCGTGGCGCGATATTCAAATACCTCAAAAATGCAAAAACTTCAATTTTTCAAACATATGACTATTTTACACCATTTTAAAGACAAGACTCTCCTTTATCTAACCACACTGTCCAATTTCAAAAAGGCTTTACAACGAAAGCAAAACATTAGATTATGTCAGCAGAGTACCCAGCCAGAAATAATCAGACACCCATTTTTCAAGCTAGCATATAATGTCACATAAACCCAAACCACAGATAAATGCAGCACTAACCTTTGATGATCTTCATCAGATGACAACCCTAGGACATTATGTTATACAATACATGCATGTTTTGTTCAATCAAGTTCATATTTATATCAAAAACCAGCTTTTTACATTAGCATGTGACTAGCATTTCGACCGAACACTGCCGGTGAATTTACTAAATTACTCACGATAAACGTTCACAAAAAACATAACAATTATTTTAAGAATTATAGATACAGAACTCCTCTATGCACTCGATATGTCCGATTTTAAAATAGCTTTTCGGTGAAAGCACATTTTGCAATATTCTAAGTAGATAGCCCGGCATCACAGGGCTAGCTATTTAGACACCCAGCAAGTTTAGCCCTCACCAAAGTCAGATTTACTATAAGAAAAATGTTATTACCTTTGCTGTTCTTCGTCAGAATGCACTCCCAGGACTTCTACTTCAATAACAAATGTTGGTTTGGTCCCAAATAATCCATTGTTATATCCAAATAGCGGCGTTTTGTTTGTGCGTTCAAGACACTATCCGAAAGGGTAAATAAGGGTGACGAGCATGGCGTAATTCGTGACAAAAAATGTATAAATATTCCATTACCGTACTTCGAAGCATGTCAACCGCTGTTTAAAATAAATTTTTATGCCATTTTTCTCGTAAAAAAGCGATAATATTCCGCCCGGGAAAGCGTGTATACGTACAAAGAGAGAGAAAATAAAAACATCTCGTGCCCTCATGCACGAGCGTGAGTCTCAGAGTACTCTGACCAGCCACTATCCAAACGCGATAATGTGTTTCAGCCTGGGGCTGCCTCGATATCATTCAGCTTTTTCCCGGGCTCTGAGAGCCTATGGGAGCCGTAGGAAGTGTCACGTTACAGCAAAGATCCTCAGTCTTCCATAAAAAGAGCCAAGATGAACAACAACTTGTCAGACAGGCCACTTCATGTTCAGAATCTTCTCAGGTTTTTGCCTGCCATATGAGTTCTGTTATACTCACAGACACCATTCAAACAGTTTTAGAAACTTTAGGGTGTTTTCTATCCAAAGCCAATAATTATATGCATATTCTAGTTACTGGGCAGGAGTAGTAACCAGATTAAATCGGGTACGTTTTTTATCCGGCCGTGTCAATACTGCCCCCTAGTCCTAACAGGTTAACTAATAGCAAAGAAAAGTTTTGGAATTGGCCTAATCAAGACCAAATTACATCTGTGTGACCTGATACCCTTTGGATTTATCATTTAGAATGTCAGTGTCCTAGCTAGTACACAGCCCAGATTTTAGTCATGACCAGAGGGACCACCCAGGTGTTAATCATGACCAGAGGGACCACCCAGGTGTTAATCATGACCAGAGGGACCGTCCAGGTGTTAATCATGACCAGAGGGACACCACCCAGGTGTTAATCATGTCCAGAGGGACCGCCCAGGTTTTAATCATGACCAGAGGGACCACCCAGATGTTAATCATGACCAGAGGGACCACCCAGGTGTTAATCATGACCAGAGCGACCACCCAGGTGTTAATCATGACCAGAGGGACCACCCAGGTGTTAATCATGACCAGAGGGACCACCCAGGTGTTAATCATGACCAGAGGGACCACCCAGGTGTTAATCATGACCAGAGGGACCACCCAGGTTTTAATCATGACCAGAGGGACCACCTCTGTACCATCTCAGCATTGCCACATGCATTCACCCTTTTCTCTATGAGAGGGTCAGGCTCAAAATACTACCCTTATTGTGAGAGTCATCAGACTCTCTGACTTCTCTGCACTATATTTTGAGTGGCAGTTAATAGGAGCACGTGTAATTGTTTTAATGTAAGTACAGTTTTCCTCTACTTTCTTTTTCTGGTCCACATTTCTGTCATCTAACATTGATGAGTTGCTATCGACAGCCCTTTGATGCTGAATCCAAGCATACACAGCATTGATATGATGCTCTGCATTCGAATGGAGATTAAACCCAGAATCTTTAAAGCTGCACCTTTTTCCAGTTACAAAAACCTGACTGTGATGTGAAGGCAGATTCAGGTATATTGGGCAGAGAAAAATATCTACAAGTCCAATCTTGACTTAGAGAATATTCAAGCCATGAATTGTCCTTTATACCAGGAGCTGTTGAAAGCCCTTTCCCTAGTACCATGCTGAGTTCTGGGAAATGTTTTCAAACACGGCTGTACAGAACCCTCTTCTCTGGATCTTCAAATGTCTGAAATACACGTTAAATAATGTGTCATATCTCTGTGGAAATGTATAATTAAGGGATCCACAAGATTAGATACTAACAGCTGCTAACTAAAATGTGTAGTTTAAAGTATAGGACTGGCCTACCATGGACCTTTTGGAACTGAAATCTGATATCTCTCCCTTTCTTTTCATGTTTAATTGACCCTGTGCAATAATAAGACAGTCTATGGTTACATCTAAGCATCCAATTATCCATATTTGAGTCCAATCTCAATTACAAATCCCCATGATCATAACTGTTCCTTAAAATCAACTACCAGTCTAAGTTATGAGTTAGATCATGGCTAGCCCTACTCTGCAGTAACTTAGCTACCTATAATGTCTTACAGCTTTGTGGTAGCAAGCAGGCTATCTGCAAAATGTGGTAATCTTTTGAGTAACTTTAACAGATTGATAATAACAATTGTTCATTTTGAGTTCAAGTACGAAAATCTAACTCAATCAAATGTATTTATAAAGCCCTTCTTATATCAGCTGATATCTCAAAGTGCTGTACAGAAACCCAGCCTAAAAACCCCAAACAGCAAGCAATGCAGGTGTAGAAGCATTAACTGAGTTAATGGATTTAAAATGGCTGAATGTTAACTTGCTGATCACTGACAGCTGTAGCCTACTAGTTACCCCACATTAGCGAAACATTCATATACTGTAACTTATGACACTGCACTGTACATGCGTGTATTACTAGCACAGATAAACATAATGCTGAACTAAACTGGGAACTGATCTCTATCTGATTAACTGTCTGATAATACAGATAAACATAATGTTAAACTAAACTGGGAACCGATCTCTATCTGATTAACTGATAATACAGATAAACATAATGTTGGGCTAAACTGGGAACCGATCTCTATCTGATTAACTGTCTGATAATACAGATAAACATAATGTTGAACTAAACTGGGAACCGATCTCTATCTGATTAACTGTCTGATAATACAGATAAACATAATGTTGAACTAAACTGGGAACCGATCTCTATCTGATTAACTGTCTGATAATACAGATAAACATAATGTTGAACTAAACTGGGAACCGATCTCTATCTGATTAACTGTCTGATAATACAGATAAACATAATGTTGGACTAAACTGGGAACCGATCTCTATCTGATTAACTGTCTGATAATACAGATAAACATAATGTTGGACTAAACTGGGAACTGATCTCTATCTGATTAACTGTCTGATAATACAGATATACATAATGTTGAACTAAACTGGGAACCGATCTCTCTATCTGATTAACTGTCTGATAATACAGATAAACATAATGTTGGGCTAAACTGGGAACCGATCTCTCTTATCTGATTAACTGATAATACAGATAAACATAATGTTGAACTAAACTAGGAACCGATCTCTATCTGATTAACTGATAATATAGACAAACATAATGTTGGGCTAAACTGGGAACCGATCTCTATCTGATTAACTGTCTGATAATGGAGTCAAAGGTCTAACGTTAACTTACACAGCGACTCAACTTTTGTAAAAGTTGTTCAGGAAACCTAAACCCGATGCTAAACCTTAAAACTTCAAATATGATGCTTTCGCCAGTCGCGAAAAGAGCTTGTTTGAGCTGTGGAAATATTCTCTCTTCTTCTTCTGTATGTCGTTCTTCTTCTTGTTCTTCTGTATCTCGCAACCAACGTTAATATTCTCTCTTCCTCGTCCTCGATTTGGAAAATGCGCCGCCGAACGTCAAAATAAATGCTTCTTTAAACAAGAGGTGAAATGAGATGTCAATCAGCATCAAACTGCCAGTAGCGAATTACATTTTGGGGTGTCACCCGGGGTGGCCAATCAGATGTCAGGGGTGTGCCACCCCGGACACCTCTCCGGCTCCGCCCCTGCTCTGCCTGTCTGCCCAACCGCCCACATGGTTGCACCTGTACTTATACCCATTTGGGGTAACGAGGGACAGGTGGGACCAATTCCAGGTGCCGATTGGTTGCAGCACCTGGACTGGGTACTATTGGTGTTGACTCACCAGCCCCTGTTGATACCTGTAGAGCTGTCCATGGCGTTGACTCACCTTGACCTCTCTAGCCCTGTAGAGCTGTCCATGGTGTTAACATCACCTTGGCCTCTCTAGCCCTGTAGAGCTGTCCATGGTGTTAACATCACCTTGGCCTCTCTAGCCCTGTAGAGCTGTCCATGGTGTTAACATCACCTTACATTTACATGTACATTTTAGTCATTTAGCAGACGCTCTTATCCAGAGCGACTTACAGTAGTGAATGCATACATTTCATTTTTTTCATTTCATACATTTTTTTTTCTTTTTTTTCGTACTTGGCCCCCCGTGGGAATCGAACCCACAACCCTGGCGTTGCAAACACCACGCTCTACTAATTGAGCTCTACCTCTCTAGCCCTGTAGAGCTGTCCATGGTGTTAACTCACCTTGGCTTCTCCAGCCCTGTAGAGCTAGCTGTCCATGGGGCTGACTCACCTTGGCCTCTCTAGCCCTGTAGAGCTGTCCATGGGGGCTGACTCACCTTGGCCTCTCTAGCCCTGTAGAGCTGTCCATGGGGGCTGACTCACCTTGGCCTCTCTAGCCCTGTAGAGCTGTCCATTGGGCTGATTTACCTTGGCCTCTGGAGCTGTCTTGCTCCTGCCTTTGTAGCTCCCTACTGGCCCTCGGGTTGCCACAGCGTGCGTGTGTTTGTGACCTAGAGCTCTCACCAACTACTGGCAAAACTGGTCAAATCAAGAACTGAATTAATCTACTTTAAGAAGAACAATGTAAATATTGTACTGTATGTATCACATTGTGTTTGTGTGTTTATCAGGGGTCAGAGAGTTGTTTCGTTATCAGAGGATTTAAACACAGGAAGGAGGTGTTTAGTGTAGCACCAGAAATAAGAGCTAAGCAGGTCGTTCCCTAAAGAATGCCTTTTGAGCCCTTTAAGTAGAAATTGTGCACCAATATTGAATTTTCAAAGCCTGTTATATTAAATGAATTGCCGTTTATATACATTGAGTGTACAAAAAATTAGGAACACCTTCCTAATATTGAGTTGCACCCCGTTTTGCCCTCAGAACAGCCTGAATTCATCGGGGCATGGGACTCTACAAGGTGTTGAAAGCATTCCACAGGGATGCTGGTCCATGTTGACTCCAATGCTTCACACAGTTCTGTCAAGTTGGCTGGATGTCCTTTGGGTGGTGGACCATTCTTGATACACACAGGAAACTGTTGAGCGGGATCAATAAGGGATCATAGCTTTCACCTGGTCAGTCTATGTCATGGAAAGAGCAGGTGTTCCTAATGTTTTGTACACAAGGGGATATATGGCTGATTTAAGAGTACATTGTCAACCCTGTAACTTTAATAGGCTATAGTCACTGTTTCATTTAACTCTTGAGATGGGAAACTAGTTTTTCTTTTCATGTAAATTGAACATGTGCTCTTTAAAACAGAATGTTGAAATTAGGTGAAATAAAATGTTTTTATTGACCAAGTTACACTTTCTGAAATGGCACCGAATTGGTTGAACGACCCAAGGATCATTACAGAAACACTGGTTTAGAGCCGGGACAGGAAGACTGATCTATTACTGATAGAGCTTGGCAGACTGATCTATCACTGATAGAGCTTGGCAGACTGATCTATCACTGATAGAGCTTGGCAGACTGATCTATTACTGATAGAGCTTGGCAGACTGATCTATCACTGATAGAGCTTGGCAGACTGATCTATCACTGATAGAGCTTGGCAGACTGATCTATTACTGATAGAGCTTGGCAGACTGATCTATCACTGATAGAGCTTGGCAGACTGATCTATCACTGATAGAGCTTGGCAGACTGATCTATTACTGATAGAGCTTGGCAGACTGATCTATCACTGATAGAGCTTGGCAGACTGATCTATCACTGATAGAGCTTGGCAGACTGATCTATTACTGATAGAGCTTGGCAGACTGATCTATCACTGATAGAGCTTGGCAGACTGATCAATTACTGCTGCATTATAGATGGCTCAGACTACAGCCGTTTTTGTTGTGTCTGTTTACTCTGGGTGAATCTGTCTGAAGGAAGCCTTAGTGCTCCTGGCTCAGCTCTGTGCAGTATTGCTACCTGTGTGTCAGGATGGCTCAGCTCTGTGCAGTATTGCTACCTGTGTGTCAGGATGGCTCAGCTCTGTGCAGTATTGCTACCTGTGTGTCGGGTTGGGGGGACGGAGGGGGAATATGAAGAGAAATTAGTCCTGCTTCCATGGCAATATGATGTGAGGGGGGGGCTTGTGTTCTGAGCTCCGACTAAATAAAAGATAATACAGACTCAGTCATCGTGTGTGTGTGTGTGTGTGTGTGTGTGTGTGTGTGTGTGTGTGTGTGTGTGTGTGTGTGTGTGTGTGTGTGTGTGTGTGTGTGTGTGTGTGTGTGTGTGTGTGTGTGTGTGTGTGTGTGTGTGTGTGTGTGCCCTTGAGTAGTCCAGCCACAGCCCGGACTTTAACCCGATCGAACATGTCTGGAGAGTCCTGAAAATGGGTGTGCAGCGACGCTCCCCATCCAACCTGACAGAGCTTGGGAGGATCTGCAGAGAAGAATGGGAGAAACTCCCCAAATACACGTGTGCCAAGCTTGTAGCAACATACCCAAGAAGACTTGAGGCTGCAATCACTGCCAAAGGTGCTTCAACAAAGTACTGAGTAAAGGGTCTGAATACTAATTTAGATGTGATATTTAAGTATTTTTTTTTTTTAATACATTTGCAAAAATGTGTAAAAAACAGTTTTGCTTTGTCATTATGGGGTATTGTGTGTAGATTGATGAGGAAAAAAAACGAATAACTCTGTAAAGTAACAAAATGTGGGAAAAGTCAAGGGGTCTGAATACTTTCCAAAGGCACTGTAGGTTTGTGTGTGTGTGTGTGTGTGTGTGTGTGTGTGTGTGTGTGTGTGTGTGTGTGTGTGTGGTGTGTGTGTGTGTGTGTGTGTGTGTGTGTGTGTGTGTGTGTGTGTGTGTGTGTGTGTGTGTGTATAGGTGTGTGTGTAGGTGTGTGTGTGTATATAGGTGTGTGTGTGTGTGTGTGTGTGTGTGTGTGTGTGTGTGTGTGTGTGTGTGTGTGTGTGTGTGTGTGTGTATAGGTGTGTGTGTGTATAGGTGTGTGTGTGTGTGTGTGTATAGGTGTGTGTGTGTATAGGTGTGTGTGTGTATAGGTGTGTGTGTGTATAGGTGTGTGTGTGTGTGTGTGTGTGTATAGGTGTGTGTGTGTGTGTGTGTGTGTGTGTATATAGGTGTGTGTGTGTGTGGCTAGCTCATCAGTGTGTCATGTAGATGATTCAGTCTGTCTAATGGGATACAGTTCATGTTGGTGAATAAGCTGATCCAGCCCAGGTCAGTTACAGCCTCACAGGATGAAGATCAGCGTTATAAGGTGATTGACATCTAAAGGCAATGTTCTGCTGCTGCCCCCCAGTGGCCCAATAGAGAACAACTCATTCTAACGTGTCCTGATGAACCTCCAGGAGTGATGATATTTATTCTTATTTATTTGTATTTATTTTTTATTTAACTAGACAAGTCAGTTAAGAACAAATTCTTATTTACATTGATAGCCTACCAAAAGGCCTCCTGGGATTTAAAAAAATCTATAAAGTATAATATAAATATAGGACAAAACACATCACGACACAACACTACATAAAGAAAGACCTAAAGACGACAACATAGCATGGCAGCAACACAACATGGTAACAGTACAAAACATGGTACAAACATTATTGGGCACAGTCAACATCACAAAGGGCAAGAAGGTAGAGACAACAATACATCACGCAAAGCAGCCACAACTGTCAGTAAGAGTGTCCATGATTGAGTCTTTGAATGAAGAGATGGAGATAAAACTGTCCAGTTTGAGTGTTTGTTGCAGCTCGTTCCAGTCGCTAGCTGCAGCCAACTGAAAAGAGGAGCGACCCAGGGATGTGTGTGCTTTGTGGACCTTTAACAGAATGTGACTGGCAGAACGGGTGTTGTATGTGGAGGATGAGGGCTGCAGTAGATATCTCAGATAGGAGGCAGTGAGGCCTAACAGGGTTTTATAAATAAGTATCTACCAGTGGGTCTTGCGACGGTATCCAGAGATTACCAATTTTCAGAGGAGTATAGAGTGCAGTGAGGTGTCCTATAAGGAGCATTGGTTGCAAATCTGATGGCCGAATGGTAAAGAACATCTAGCCACTCGAGAGCACCTATCTGCTGCTGATATCTGCTGCTGCTGCCACCTAGTGGCCCAATAGAGAACAACTCCTAACATTACAGACTGTAGTGTAAAATCTGATTTATGATTTATCAACTTGGGAGGTGCACTGCGATGCGGTACGGCGCTCGATTTGGCCTCCGCAAGCCTCCAGAGGCTCCACAATTGTGTTCCATCCTCCTTAAACCTCTCTAGGGTAGGGGGCAGTATTTTGACGTCCGGATGAAAAGTGTGCCCGTAGTAAACTGCCTGCTACCCAGACCCAGAAGGTAGGATATGCATATTATTAGTAGATTTGGATAGAAAACACTCTGAAGTTTCTAAAACTGTTTGAATGATGTCTGAGTATAACAGAACTCAAATGGCAGGCAAACCCTGAGAAAAATCCAACCAGGAAGTTGAAAAGGCTTGTAGTTTTTTCAATTAATTCCCTATTCAAACTACAGTGATTTAGGGGTCATTTTGCAGTTCCTAAGGCTTCCACTAGATGTCAACAGTCTTTAGAACTTTGTTACAGGCTTCTACTGTGAACTGGAAGGGAATGACAGTCATTTCAACCAGGTGTCTGGCTGAGTGCCATTAGATCATTCATGAGCGTGGCTGTCAGCGCGAGGTGCTTCTTTTTCCTTTCTGAAGACAAAGGATTTGTCCGGTTGGAATATTATTGAAGGTGTATGATAAAAACATCCTAAAGATTGATGCTATACATCGTTTGACATGTTTCTACAAACTGTAGTATAACTTTTTGGACTTTTTGTCTCAACAAAATGCGCGAGCATGGCGCATTTGGATAACTCGGCTGAACGCGCGAACAGAAATGAGGTATTTGGACATAAATATGGAGTTTATCGAACAAAACGAACATTTCTTGTGGGAGTCCTGGGAGTGCATTCCGACGAAGATCAGCAAAGGTAAGTGAAGATTTATAATACTATTTCTGACTTTTTTTGACTCCAGAACTTGGAGGGGAACTGTATAGCTTGCTTTGATGGCTGAGCTCTGTATTCAGAATATTGAACAATGTGCTTTCGCCTTAAAGCTATTTTGAAATCTGACACAGCGGTTGCATTAACCTGTTATGGATAGGGGACAGTATTTTCACGGCCGGATAAAAAACATACCCGATTTAATCTGATTATTACTCCTGCCCAGAAACTAGAATATGCATATAATTATTAGCTTTGGATAGAAAACACTCCAAAGTTTCTATAACTGTTTGAATGGTGTCTGTGAGTATAACAGAACTCATTTGGCAGGCCAAAACCTGAGAAGATTCCTTACAGGAAGTGCCCTCTCTGACCATTTCTTGGCCTTCTACACTCTCTTTATTGAAAACTGAGGATCTCTGCTGTAACGTGACACTTCCTACGGCTCCCATAGGCTCTCAGAAGGCGGCAAAACGCTGAATGATGCCTTTGCAGGCCCAGGCTGAAAAACAGTAGCGCATTTAGATAGTGGTCGATCAGAGAACAATGAGACTGAGGCACGTGCACGAGGCGACACCATGTTTTTATTATTTCGTCTTTGAACGAAAACGACTCCCGGTCGGAATATTATCGCTTTTTTACGATGATTTTAAACAGCGCTTGACATGCTTCGAAGTACGGTAATGGAATATTTAGAATTGTTTTGTCACGAAACGCGTCGGGCGCGTGACCCTTATTTACCCTTCAGATAGTGTCTTGAACGCACGAACAAAATGCCACTATTTGGATATAACTATGGATTATTTGGGACCAAACCAACATTTGTTATTGAAGTAGAAGTCCTGGGAGTGCATTCTGACGAAGAACAGCAAAGGTAATCCAATTTTTCTTATAGTAAATCTGAGTTTGGTGAGGGTCAAACTTGGTGGGTGTTCAAAATAGCTAGCCTGTGATGGCGAGCTATCTACTCAGAATATTGTAAAATGTGCTTTCACCAAAAAGCTATTTTAAAATCGAACATAGCGAGTGCATAGAGGAGTTCTGTATCTATAATTCTTAAAATAATTGTTATGTTTTTTGTGAACGTTTATCGTGAGTAATTTAGTAAATTCACCAGGGCGTAGCCTGTTTACCAGATAGCCAGTGGAGACTAGGACCAGATATCTTTTCTCTCCACTGGATATCTGGTAAACAGGCTATCTGGTAAACAGGCTATGCCCTAGTCTCCACTGGCTATCTGGTAAACAGGCTACGCCCTAGTCTCCACTGGCTATCTGGTAAACAGGCTACGCCCTAGTCTCCACTGGCTATCTGGTAAACAGGCTACGCCCTAGTCTCCACTGGCTATCTGGTAAACAGGCTACGCCCTAGTCTCCACTGGCTATCTGGTAAACAGGCTACGCCCTAGTCTCCACTGGCTATCTGGTAAACAGGCTACGCCCTAGTCTCCACTGGCTATCTGGTAAACAGGCTACACTCCAGTCTCCACTGGCTATCTGGTAAACAGGCTACAACCTAGTCTCCACTGGCTATCTGGTAAACAGGCTACGCCCTAGTCTCCACTGGCTATCTGGTAAACAGGCTACGCCCTAGTCTCCACTGGCTATCTGGTAAACAGGCTACACTCTAGTCTTCACTGGCTATCTGGTAAACAGGCTACGCCCTAGTCTCCACTGGCTATCTGGTAAACAGGCTACACTAGTCTCCACTGGCTATCTGGTAAACAGGCTACACTCTAGGCAGTCTCTTCAGCTGTTTTGTGTGGTTCTGGTAGTGGTACTCTCTCTGTTCTACTGTTTTCCTTTCGACGTGGTTAGGGTTAGGATAAGGGTTAGCTGGGAAGGGCTCAACTGACTGAACTAGCTAGCAGTGGTGGGATCAACTGACAACTGACTGAACTAGCTACCTGGGAAGGACTCAGTTGACTGAACTGACTGAACTGGCTAGCTGGGAAGAGCTCAACTGACTGAACTAACTTTTTTCTTTTTTTCTTACAAAAAACACAAGGACAGGGTAACAATAAAGTATTAGAACATGAAGGACAAGCAATACAGCATCAAGACACTATCAAAC
Source organism: Salmo salar (assembly GCF_965601325.2). Lineage (NCBI taxonomy): Eukaryota > Metazoa > Chordata > Actinopteri > Salmoniformes > Salmonidae > Salmo > Salmo salar. Next base: position 17,328,662 of record NC_138305.1, read on the forward strand.
ATGTATCAGTCTTTCCGCAACAGAGCCATCCTTATGTGTGAGGGTGTGTGTGCATGATAGTGATATAAAATATATGTCATAGTTTCCTTTTTCATGATCACAATCTTGTGAAACCCGAACCCTCCAAGATCCCCCGAAAGTTCCCCAATAGCTGTTCCTCAACCATTCATGACCCTTCCCACAGTCCCCCCCCCCCCCCGGAATAAAACAAATTAAAAATACAATTACTTCCATTCCCAACCCCCAAGAACCCCCCAATACACCAACAACCAAGAGAATGAACTAAAGAAAAAAAGGAAAAGACAAGAAAACAGCAAACAATGCAAAAAAAATTAAACAAAATAATAAATTTAAAACAAAGGACATCAAGGCCAACTGAAATCATAACAGCAATGTCAACTGTATATGTTTGTGTGCATGTCTGGCACTACTACATGTATGTGTGTTTTTGTATGTGTTTATTTGAATGAGAGTGTGTGTATATGCATGTGTACAAACACCTGCACGGCATCAGCCTCAGGCAAACCGGCATTAGCTGTAAAAACACTGCCACTTACTGTCATTCAAATGTACTTTTAATGTTTTATTTAGACTTTTTTTCCCCTTTATCTTTTGACCATCGTTCTCTCTCTCACACAGCAACTCCACTCCCACTTGTCTCCAATTCCACATACCAACCCTCAGCTTCCCTCAGCCCATCCCATCTATCTCTGCTGTCCACCCACTTCGTGTTTCTACGCAACACATATCTTTCAACTATGCTGTGATGTTTAACGTACAATTTCAATCTATCTAATCGAATAGAATCTACAGATTGCGTGTTGAAGATAAATACTTTTACTAAGAGTATTAGTAATTGACTGACCCGGTCTCTCCAGATCTCCTAACAGTACTATTTCTAGGGTCAATTTTAGATCAATGCTATGCATTTTCAGCCATTCCTGAGCCTGAGACCAGAAACAGGCTACCTGAGGGCAATACCAAAATAAATGGTCTATTGATTCTGTATCCTCACAACAAAGTCTGCAGAGCTTCGATGATTTTATGCCCCAAATATTCAACATTTTGTTGATGGCAAGAATTGTATATAATAGTTTTAGCTAAAAAGCACAAAGTCTTGAAACTTGCGTTGTTTTATATATCAACTCATACACCCTGTACCATGGAATCTGTACATAACAAATCTCTTCCCAACTATTTTGCAATCTGTATGGCACAGTTCTCAACATCCTGGTCCCCAAATGAAACTGGTATACTTTCCTATTTATGGTATTTTTATCCCTCCGCCAGTTTTGATCCTTTATATTGGGCAGACAGACCAGTTCCCTACCTCCTCCCGCTGCCACCCGCCTCCTCCATTTTTGGGGCAGTGCTGTAATCAATTGGTTGTACTCTTGGATTGAGCAGACCTTCCCGTACAATTCTGATAACTCCATGAAGGACATAACTCTACCATTACAATTTACAATATCATTTAAGAACAAAATACCCTTTTCAAACATCTTTCCCATAAATACAGGTATTTTATCAACCAGCACATTTGAGTTCAGCCATAATATTTGTTCTATCTTTTCAGGGGGATGAAATTGAAATTGTAGCCAGCTCTGCAATGCTTGTTTGAAAAAGACATACTTTGAAAAAAGTATAATTTTCAATTCATCGAAAATGAGACATGGCAATCGGCACAAAGGCAAAAAGGCCATTTTTAAACAATGGATGAGTTTTCTTAGTAATCTACTGGAGAACCATTTAGGGTTCAAATAAAACTTTTGAATGAGTGAAGCTTTTAGAGAGAGGTTTAGTGCTTTTATATTTAATAATCTAAACCCACCCAATTCATATTCATTATATAGATAGGCTCATTTTATTTTGTCTGGTTTAGCGTCCCAGATAAAGCGAAATATTTTTTGCTCATATGATTTGAAAAACGAATCATCAGGAGTAGGCAGCGCCATAAGTAAGTGAGTAAACTGAGATATGACTAAGGAGTTAATCAGGGCAATTTTTCCATAAATAGACAGATATTTACCTCTCCATGGTTGCAGGATCTTGTCTATTTTTACAAGTTTTCTATTGAAATTCATTGTGGAGAGCTTATTTATGTCTTTTGTGATATGAATACCAAGCATGTCTACTTCACCATCAGCCCATTTTATAGGTAAGTTGCAGGGTAATGTCAAAGTTGTATTTTTTAAGGATCCAATATGTAAAATTGTACACTTATCATAATTAGGTTTTAGTCCAGAGAGTACAGAAAAGTTATCTAGATCTTTAATGAGACATTGCAGGGATCTAGCTTGCGGACTTAACATAAAACTTAAGTCATCGGCATACATGGACACCTTTGTTTTTAAGCCTTGGATTTCTAATCCTCTAATGTTGTTATTGGATCTGATTTTAATAGCTAGCATTTCGATGGCCATAACGAATAGATATGGTGACAGCGGACACCCTTGTTTAACTCCTCTTGACAATTCAAAACTCTCTGAGAAGTAGCCGTTATTTACTATTTTACTTCCTGGTGTTGCTTTACATTATTTTTATCAATTTTCTAAGAGAATTTCTTGAATTGATTAAATCCAGGCATTTATAAATAAAATCCAGTCTTACCTTATCAAATGCCTTTTCAAAATCCGCTATAAATACCATTCCTGGCTTCTTATATGTTTCATGATATTCTATTAATTCTAGTAGTTGTCGTATATTATCTCCAATGTATCATCCATGTGAAAAACCTGTCTGATCAGGATGAACAATACCTGGTAAAACCCTTTTAATTCTGAGTGCTATGCATTTTGCTAGTATTTTTGCATCACAACATTGAAGTGTAAGGGGCCTCCAGTTTTTTAGATAGACTGGGTCTTTATATTTGCCATCTGGGTCTTGTTTGAATAATAGATAAATCAGACCTTCCTGCTGAGTACCTGACAGACTACCATTTCTATAGGAGTAGTTAAAACAATCTAACAATGGAGCTTTTAGTATATAAAAAAATACTTGATATACCTCTACCGGTATGTCATCAAGCCCTGGGGTTTTTCCAGACTGAAAGGATTTAATAGGGTCAAAATTTCTTCCTCTGTAATTTGGCCTTCGCACTGATATTTCTGTACATTTGTTATTTTTCAATTTTTTATATTATTTGGAAAGAATTCCTTACCAGAATCTTCATTCAGTGGGAGAGGATGAGACGGAAAAGAGAACATCTGCCTAAAATAATTAACTTCCTCTTTTAAAATATCATTCGGAGAATCATAGATGACTCCGTCTTCAGTAACGAGTTTCTGCAAATTATTTTTGTTAGCATTCCTGTATTGGAGATTCAAGAAGAATTTTGTGCATTTTTCTCCATATTCCATCCAGTTTGCTTTATTTTTGTAATAGATTACATTAGATCGTTCTTGAATAAGTTCCTCAAGTCCTTTTTGTTTTTCCTCTAACTTACTTTGTATCTCTGTAGTATCGTTTTTATCGCTATCTACCTGTACTATTAGTTCATGGATTTCCCTTGTTAGTCTTGTCTCTTTAGCCAGAAACGGCTTTTTTTTTATTATTGATGAACATTGAATTGAATGACCTCTGAAGGTACATTTAAAGGTATCCCAAACAATAAGGGGATTTGCTGAACCTATATTATACTGGAAAAATTCAGTTATCAGTTCCTTTGTCTTACTTAAAAATAAGTTGTCCTCCAGTAAACTTTGATTCAATTTCCAATATCCCCGTCCACGTGGAAAATCTATAAGAGTTATGTGAATGCCAATTAGATGATGATCTGATTGCATTCTGTCTCCTATTAAAACTTTTTTAACCTTTGATGCAAGAGAGAAAGAGACAAGAAAGTAGTCGTCAAGATGACTAGTTTGATTAAGTCTACTCCATGTATATATCACAAGGTCGGGGTTTTTTAGTCTCCAAATATCCACTATTTCTAATGTGTCCATAATATTTGTGATTTCCTGTCACGTCCTGACCAGTAAAAGGGGTTATTTGTTATTGTAGTTTGGTCATGGCGTGGCAGAGGGTGTTTATTTTGTGTGTTTCGGGGTTTTTGGTTTATATTCTAGATGATCTATTTCTATGTGTTTATCTAGCTTGTCTATTTCTATGTTAGTTTTGTCAATGATCTCCAATTAGAAGCAGCTGGTTGTTGTTATCTCTGATTGGAGGCCATATTTAGTTGTGTGTGTTTTCACTTGTGTTTGTGGGTGGTTGTTTCCTGTATAGTCTGTGCACCTTACGGGACTGTTTTCGTCATTTGTTTTGTTTAAGTGTTTTTTCCTTCAATAAATTAAGAAGATGATCAATATACCCGCTGCATTTTGGTCCACTCCTTACGACGCCCGTTACATTTCCTTTCCACAGTGATGATAGTTTGTAGAGTGATTACCTTTACGGTCCATTGAAGTACTTAACACTGTGTTATAGTCTCCTACCATAATGATTAGATCATCCATCCTTTGTTGTCTTTGTACCGGATATAGTCTCTTACGACGTTCGTTTATCTCCTTTGGAAATTGGTTATTGAGACCGAATTTGGTCCCTTTAAGCTCAGTTCCTCTGCTTTTGATCAGCTCCTTTTGTTGGTAGTGTTCAAATTTTGCAATGATCGGTTGGGGACCCTTGGTCTTGTCTCTCCGAGCTCCAAGTCTGTGTACTCGGTGGAAAGCCACATTGTTTACAGTCTCTGTAGGAAGTTTCAAGTCAGATTGCATGAATTCTCTGATCGCACCCTCTGGATTATTGGATGCGTCCTCAGGAATACCAGAAAATTGACATTTTCACACATGCTACAACTTTGTATGTCTAGTAGAGTCTTCTTCATCACCCTGTTTTCCCTGAGTAGACAATCCGTGTTGGAATCGTGTATTTTAACCTTGGCTGTGAGTGTCTTGTTTTCTCTTTGGAGCATGAGAATTTCACTCTGGCTCAACTCCAAACTCCCCCTCAGCCCTGCTACCTCCTCACACAACTTTGCCATTGTTGCATGGATTCCAGCCAGAGCACTAGCCTCTACCTCAATGGTAAGTAAATCATCCGTGTCTGTAGATGAATCTGTTTTTCTTTTTTTGTTGGGTTATTTTGTGAGGTGGTCGGATCTTTCCACGAAGGAGTATGTTGTTCCACCATAGTGTAAAGCTGTTGGCACTCATCGATTTCCCTCAGGATCTCCTTGGTATCCAGATAGGCTCTATACTGCAAGCAGTTGTTTTACAAAAAGATAACAATGAGTCTTTCCCATGACGACGACAGGTGTCTGTAGTACAGCCAACTGAATGAACTAGGTAGCTGGGTTCAACTGACTGAATTGACTGAACTAGCTAGCTGGGAAGGGCTCAACAGACTGAACTAGCTAACTGGGTTCAACTGATTGAATTGACTGAACTAGCTAGCTGGGAAGGGCTCAACTGACTGAACTGGCTAGCTGGGAAGGGCTCAACTGACTGAACTAGCTAGCTGGGAAGAGCTCAACTGACTGAACTAGCTAGCTGGGAAGAGCTCAACTGACTGAACTGGCTGAACTATCTTGTTGGGAACGTCTCAACTGACTGATCTGACTGAACTGACTGAACTAGCTGGCTGGGAACGGCTCAACTGACTGAACCATCTAGATGGGAAAGGCTCAACTGACTGAACTGACTGAACTAGCTAGCTGGGAAGGGCTCAACTGACTGAACTAGCTAGCTGTGAAGGGCTCAAATGACTGAACTAACTTAATTAGCTAGCTGGGAAGGATTCAACTGACTCAATTGACTGAACTAGCTAGCTGAGAAGAGCTCAACAGACTGAACTAGCTAGCTACCTGTGCTCAACTCACTGAATTGACAAAACTGACTAGCTGGGAAGGGCTCATCTGACTGAATTAGCTAGCTGTGAAAGGCCCAAATGACTGAACTGACTGAACTGACTGAACTAGCAAGCTGGGAAGGGCTCAACTGACTGAACTGACTGAACTAGCTAGCTGGGAAGCACTTAACTGACTGAACTGACTGAACTAGCTAGCTGGGAAGGATTCAACTGACTCAATTGACTGAACTAGCTAGCTGGGAAGGGCCCAACTTACTGAATTGATTGAACTAGCTAGCTGGGAAGGATTCAACTGACTCAATTGACTGAACTAGCTAGCTGAGAAGAGCTCAACAGACTGAACTAGCTAGCTACCTGTGCCCAACTTACTGAATTGACAAAACTGACTAGCTGTGAAGGGCTCAACTGACTGAACTGACTGAATTAGCTAGCTGTGAAGGGCCCAACTGACTGAACTGGCTGAACTAGCTAGCTGGGAAGGGTTCAACTGACTGAACTAGCTACCTGGGAAGGGTTCAAATGACTAAACTCGCTTATCTACCTCGCTGCGGAGAGCTAAGCTGACTGAACTAGCTAGCTGGGTCGGATTCAATTGACTGAACTAGCTAGCTGGCAAGGGTTCAACTGACTGAATTGACTGAACTAGCTATCCTGGGAAGGGCTTAACTGTCTGTATAGAATGAACTAGCTAGCTGGGAAGGGTTGAACAGACTAAACAGAATGAACTAGCTAGCTGGGAAGGGCTCAACTGACTTTACTGTCTGAACTAGCTACCTGGGAAGGGCTCAAATGACTGAACTAGCTAGCTGGGAATAGCTCAACTGACTGAACTGACTGAACTTGCTTGCTACCTGTGCTCAACTTACTGAATTGACAAAACTGACTATCTGGGAAGGGCTCATCTGACTGAGCTAGCTAGCTGTGAAGGGCTCAACTGACTGAAACTGACTGAACCATCTAGTTGGGAATGGCTTAACTAACTGAACTAGCTCTCTGTGAAGGGCTCAACTGACTGAACTGACAGAACTAGCTAGCTGGGAGGGGCTCATTTGACTGAACTAGCTAGCTGGGAAGGGCTCAACTGACTGAACTAGCTGGCTGGTTAACGGCTCAAATGACTGAAATTACTGAACTAACTGGCTGGGAAGGGCTCAACTGACTGATCCATTTAGCTGGGAAGGGCTCAACTGACTGAACTAGCTAGCTGTCAAGAGCTCAACTGACTGAACTTACTGAACTTGCTTGCTAGGAAGGGCTCAACTGACTGAACTGACTGAACAAGACAGCTGGGAAGGGCTCAACTGACTGAACTGACTGAACAAGATAGCTGGGAAGGGCTCAACTGACTGAACTGACTGAACTGACTGAACTTGCTTGCTAAGAAGGGCTTCCAGTTGAAGCTCGCATCTGCTACAAGACCATGGTGCTTGCCTACGGAGCTGTGAGGGGAACGGCACCTCCGTACCTTCAGGCTCTGATCAGGCCCTACACCCAAACAAGGGCACTGCGTTCATCCACCTCTGGCCTGCTGGCCCCCCTACCTCTGCGGAAGCACAGTTCCCGCTCAGCCCAGTCAAAACTGTTCGCTGCTCTGGCACCCCAATGGTGGAACAAGCTCCCTCACGACGCCAGGACAGCGGAGTCAATCACCACCTTCCGGAGACACCTGAAACCCCACCTCTTTAAGGAATACCTAGGATAGGATATAGTAATCCTTCTAAGTGACATGTTGTTTGTCGATCATTTTGTAAAACATTTTTTAAATAGAAGCTGAAATGTCTTGAGTCAATAAGTATTCAGCCCCTTTGTTACGGCAAGGAGCCTAAACACCTTCATGAGTAAAACCATTTGCGTGGACACATTCCGTGTTCAATAATAGTGTTTAACATGATTTTTGAACCCCCATCTCTGTACCCCACACTGGCCATTGAGAGGGCATAGGCCTAAAGGTCTTATGGGTAGTAGCCTACAAAGCTTTTTTTAGGACATTATGTTTACTGTTGGATGAATACATGGATACTAGCAGTGGGTATTATACTAAAGAGTCAATGATCTAGTTCATGTGTTTTGTGTTTCCATTTCCTCAGATGTTGAACCCTAAATTCATTAGCCTGTGAAATTAGATGTATTTAATTCATCTCTACTGAACTTATTTTTATTGACAATTAGACTATAGTTGCTATCTTAAAATAATGACAATCACTGGATTAGGTTGCATATCCAAATATCTTCAATAATCAAATCAAAGTTTATTGGTCACACACACAGATGTTATGGCAGGTGAAATGATTATGTTTCTTGCTTCACCAGTACAGAAATAACTAACAATACAATAACAGTACAATAACAATACACACATAATCCAACAAGTAAAAAAGCTGAATGAGCAACATCAGAACGAGCAATGTCAGAGTCCAGTATTATATTATCACATATATTCCATGTGGTGTATTATACTGAACAAAAATATGAATGTAACATGCAAAGTGTTGGTCCCATGTTTCATGAGCTGAAATAAAAGATCCCAGAAATGTTCCATATGCACAGAAAGCTTATTTCTCTCAAATGTTGTTTAGATCCCTGTTAGTGAGCATTACTTTGCCAATATAATCCATCCACCTGACAGGTGTGGCATATCAAAAAGATGATTAAACAGCATGATCAGTACACAGATGCACCTTGTGCTGAGGACAATAAAAGGCTTCTTTAAATGTGCAATTTTGTCACACAACACAATGCCACAAATGTCTCAAGTTTTGAGGGCGCGTGCAATTGGCATGCTGACTGCAGGAGCTGTTGCCAGATCATTTAATGTTAATTTCTCTACCATAAGCCGCTTCCAAATTCGTTTTAAAGAATTTGGCAGCACGCTCAAGTGGCCTCACAACCACAGACCACGTGTAACCACGCCAGCCCAGGACCTCCACATCTGGCGTCTTCACCTGCGGGATCATCTGAGACCACGACAGCTGATGACCAACAGATGCATATCTGAATTCCCAGTCATGTGAAATCCATAGATTAGGGTCTAATGAATTTATTTCAATTGACAAATTTCCTTATATTAATTGTAACTCAGTAAAATCGTTTAAATTGTTACATATTGTGTTTATATTTTTGTTCAGTGTATATGATGGTGTGTATAGACATTATGGACAGTATATGAATAGAAAAGGTGTGTACAGCAGTAGTTATATAGGATGAGACTTGACTAGAATACACTACATACAGTACATGGATAAAACAATATGTCTAAGGTGCCCTAGCACTACACAACTGATTCAAATAACCAACTCAGCATCAAGTTTTGATGATTTTAATCAGCTGTGTAGTGCTACGGCAAAAAAACAAAACGTGCACCCAAGGGAGGCCTCCCGGACCTTGTCCTAGGTTAGTGGGTAAGTGGGTAGGGACCAACATATGCTCACTGTGAAGACATAAGACTCTAGCACATATCAGTTTCCAGACTCTAGGACCTGGCGGAGACGTTATCCGGTGCTGCGACCTCTCCTCTGCAGCTCAGAAAGAGAGGGAGGGAGGGAGGCAGAGAGAGCGCGAGAGCGAGAGAGAGAGAGAGAGAGAGAGAGAGAGGAGGCCGGGGATAAAGCACGGAGAAAGCCTGGATCGGTTCCGCTGTGCGCGTGCAGATGTGTACCGTATACACGGCAACGGCGCGTGAACTTGAGGAGTTTTATTTGGTTCAAGACGCACCGGACATCTCCTCCGGTAAGAAAATAATGATTGCTCGCGATGGAAGTCTGCTAGTCTCGCGGCGGTCCGATAGAGTCGGTTTTTCCTCCAGATGCAGACACACGGAACTGACGCCGGGGCGCGTGCCTGCCTGTCGAGGTTAACGGGTGCATTCTGTCTAGGGGCGCGTGGCCGCTGTACCTGCCCCATAAGAGCTTCTTGCAGGCAGGGGAACAACAACAGGCAGGGATCCGGTTCTATTGCCTCCTCTCTGATTTTGTTGGATATTGTAGCCTGTGTAGAATTAAAACAGCACATACCATACTATACAGTGTAGAATTAGAACAGCACATACCATACTATACAGTGTAGTATTAAAACAGCACATACCATACTATACAGTGTAGTATTAAAACAGCACATACCATACTATACAGTGTGGTATTAAAACAGCACATACCATACTATACAGTGTAGTATTAAAACAGCACATACCATACTATACAGTGTAGTATTAAAACAGCACATACCATACTATACAGTGTGGTATTAAAACAGCACATACCATACTATACAGTGTAGTATTAAAACAGCACATACCATACTATACAGTGTAGTATTAAAACAGCACATACCATACTATACAGTGTAGTATTAAAACAGCACATACCATACTATACAGTGTGGTATTAAAACAGCACATATCATACCATACAGTGTGGTATTAAAACAGCACATACCCTACTATACAGTGTAGTATTAAAACAGCACATACCATACTATACAGTGTGGTATTAAAACAGCACATACCCTACTATACAGTGTAGTATTAAAACAGCACATACCATACTATACAGTGTGGTATTAAAACAGCACATACCATACTATACAGTGTGGTATTAAAACAGCACATACCATACTATACAGTGTGTGACCTACAGAAACGGTCTTTGTCTCTGTGGTGAGTTGACTTCGAGTTAAGGTGGTGTGGTTCACACACACACACACACACACACACACACACACTGCATAGTATGGTATGTGCTGTTGTCAGATGGATGTGAGCTCTGTGATGATGTCATATCCTGTACTCGTCTCTAAATAGATAATCTGTTAACAGACAGGCAAATAGACAGGGAGAAAGACAGACAGACAGACAGGGAGAAAGACAGGCAGGCAGACAGGCAGGCAGGCAGACAGACAGACAGACAGACAGACAGACAGACAGACAGACAGACAGACAGACAGACAGACAGACAGACAGACAGACAGACAGACAGACAGACATGTTCATTCTGGTGTGTTTGTCTTCGATTCTGTTTATTTTAAACTAAGTGTTGGTGTTTTTCTCGTTGTCAGGAGAGGACTGAAGGGGGACTCACCTGGTTGCTACGGAGACAGTTTGAATATTTTAATCGGTTACCAAGCATCGCCATGCCGTCCAACACTACCACACTGCCACCATCAGAGGACCCCACTACACACATGGTGAGGGCTATGTGTGTGTGTTTCTGTATTTGTGTAATAATTAAACAGACAGTAATTTATTTACATCGCTCACTAACCATTCTGCATTCACACACACACGCACGCACGCACGCACATATATTGGCCTAGTTCAAATCAAATCAAATTGTATTTGTCACATACACATATTTAGCAGATATTATTGCGGGTGTAGTGAAATGCTTGTGTTCCTAGCTCAAACAGTACAATAGTATCTAACAATTCACAACAATACATACAAATCTAAAAGTAAAATAATGGAATTAAGAAATATATAAATATTAGATCGAGAAATGTAGGAGTGGCATTGACTAAAATACAGTAGAGTAGAATACAGTAGAGTAGAATATGAGATGAGTAAAGCAGAATGTAAACATTATTAAAGTGTCCAGTGATTCCATGTCTATGTATAGAGGGCAGCAGCCTCTAAGGTGCAGGGTTGAGTAACCGGGTGGTAGCCGGCTAGTGATGGCTATTTAACAGTCTGGTGGCCTTCAGATAGAATCTTTTGTTCAGTCTCTCGGTCCCAGCTTTGATGCACCTGTACTGACCCCGCCTTCTGGATGATAGAGGGGTGAACAGGCAGTGGCTCGGGTGGTTGATATCCTTGATGATCTTTTTGGCCTTTTCTGTGACATTGGGGGCTGTAGATGTGTCCTGGAGGGCAGGCAGTGTGCCCCTGGTGATGCGTTGGGCAGACCGCACCACCCTCTGGAGAGTCCTGCGGTTGTGGGCGGTGCAGTTGCCGTACCAGGCGGTGATACAGCCCGACAGGATGCTCTCAATTGTGCATCTGTAAGAGTATGTGAGGGTTTTAGGGGCCAGGCCAAATTTCTTCAGCCTCCTGGGGTTGAAGAGGCACTGTTGCGCCTTCTTCACCACAGTGTCTGTGTGGGTGGACCATTTCAGATCGTCAGTGATGTGTACGCCGAGGAACTTGAAGCTTTTCACCTTCTCCACTGCGGTCCTGTCGATGTAGATAGGGGGCTGCTCCCTCTGCTGTTTCCTGAAGTCCACGATCAGCTCCTTTGTTTTGTTGACGTTGTGGGAGAGGTTATTTTCCGGGCACCACTCTCCCGGGCACCCACCTCCTCCCTGTAGGCTGTCTCGTCATTGTTGGTAATCAGGCCTACTACTGTTGTGTCGTCTGCAAACTTGATGATTGAGTTGGAGGCGTGCATGGCCATGCAGTCATGGGTGAACAGGGAGTACAGGAGGGGGCTGAGCACGCACCTTTGTGGAAGTAGGATTCCTGGGAGTGCATTCTGACGAAGATCAGAAAAGGTAAGAGAATATTTATAATACTAATTCTGAGTTTAGTTGACCCCAGAACTTGGCGGGTGTCTGTATAGCTTGCTTTGATGGCGAGCTATGTACTCAGAATATTGAAAAATGTGCTTTCTCCGTAAAGCTATTTTAAAATCTGACACAGCGGTTGCATTAACTTCTATGGGCTACGTGGGACGCTAGCGTCCCACCTGCGGGACACAGCCAGTGAAATATCAGGGCGGCAAATTCAAAATAACAAAATGTCATAATTCAACTTTCTCAAACATACAACTATTTTACACAATTTTAAAGATACACTTCTCCTTGATGTAACCACATTGTCCAATTTCAAAAAGGCTTTACAGCGAAAGCAAAACATTAGATTATGTCAGGAGAGTACATAGACAAAAAAAAAATGCACTCCCAGAACTGCTACTTCCACAAGAAATTTTGTTTTTGTTCGAAATAATCCATATTTATGTCCAAATACCTCCGTTTTGTTTGTGCGTACAGAGCACTATCCAAAGGCATAATGCGCGAGGGCGGTACCAGAGACGAAAAGTCAAAATGTTCTATTACCATACTTAGAAGCATGTCAAACGCTGTGTGTGTGAACCTGTTTAGGATAGGGGGCAGTATTTTCATGGCCGGATGAAAAACGTACCCGATTTAACCTCTTCGCTATAGGGGGCAGTATTTTCACGACCGGATGAAAAACGTACCCAAATTAAACGGCCTACTTCTCGGGCCCAGAGTCAAATATTTGCATATTATTGGTAGATTTGGATAGAAAACACTCTGAAGTTTCTAACACTGTTTGAATGGTGTCTGTGAGTATAACAGAACTCATATGGCAGGCAAAAACCTGAGAAAATTCCAAGCAGGAAGTGGCCTGTCTGTGAATTTGTAGTTCTTCTTTTGGTTCTCTATCAAAACTACAGTATCTGTGGGGTTATGTAGCACTTTCTAAGGCTTCCATTGGCTCTCTAAAGCCTTCAGAAAGCGGATTGAGGCGTCTCCTGTCTCTGGACAGAGTATAGTAGCTCAGTTTCTGAGTGGTCTGCCTGGTGACTAAGAGATTGGATATGCGCATTCATGAGACCACACAGTTTTTTATTTTCCTCTTTGAATGAATACACTATTGTCCAGTTGGAATATTATCGCTATTTTACGACATTTTGAATTTTTTTGTCTCGAATTGTGCTCGCGCGTTACCCTTTGGATAGTGACCTGAATGCACGAACAAAACAGAGGTATTTGGACATAACTATGGATTATTTGGAACAAAAACAACATTTCTTGTGGAAGTAGCAGTCCTGGGAGTGCATTCTGACGAAGATCAGCAAAGGTAATACAATTTTTCTAATACTAATTCTGAGTTTAGTGAGCCCCGAACTTGGCGGGTGTCTGAATAGCTCACCGTGATGGCTGAGCTATGCACTCAGAATATTGCAAAAGGTGCTTTCGCCGAAAAGCTATTTTAAAATCTGACACAGCGATTGCGTTAAGGAGTTCTGTATCTATAATTCTTAAAATAATTTTTATGTATTTTGTCAATGTTTATGATGAGTATTTTTGTAAATTCACCAGAAGTTTTTGTTGGGAATACATTTTCTGAACATCACACGCCAATGTAAAAAGCTGTTTTTGGATATAAATATGAACTTGATTGAACAAAACATACATGTATTGTATAACATAATGTCATAGGAGTGTCATCTGATGAAGATCATCAAAGTTAGTACTTCATTTAGCTGTGTTTTGGGTTTTATTGACATATATGCTTGCTTGGAAAATGGCTGTGTGGTTATTTTGGTCTATGTACTCTCCTAACATAATCTAATGTTTTGCTTTCGTTGTAAAGCCTTTTTGAAATCGGACAATGTGGTTAGATTAACGAGAGTCTTATCTTTAAAATGGTGTAAATAGTTGATTGTTTGAGAAAAATTGAATTGTGGTATTTTAGTTGGGGGTTTTTCGCGCCATGCGGAACGCCTGTCCACAACAGGTTTAAAACAAATCTTTATGGTATTTTTAACGTAAAATTGCGATAATATTCCAACCGGACAATAGCATATTCATTCAAGAAGAAAAAGAAGGAACGGCGCGCTCGCGGGATCACGCATATCCAATCCCTTTGTCTCCAGGCAGTCCACTCCGTGACTGTGCTCCTATTATCTGCCCAGTGACAGGAGAATGCTGAAAGAACTTTCTGAAGGCTGTTGACAGCCAATGGAAAACTTAGGAAGTGCAACGTGACCCCACAGAAACTGTAGTTTCGATAGAGAATCAAAAGAAGAACTACAATTCAACAAATACAATAAAAACACCATTCAAACAGTTTTAGAAACTTCAGAGTGTTTTCTATCCAAATCAACTAATAATATGCATATTCTAGTTTCTGGGCCAGAGTAGTAACCAGTTTAATTTGGGTACGTTTTTCATCCGGCCGTGAAAATACTGCCCCCTACACCTCAACAGGTAAGGAGAAGTATATCTATAATTCTTTCAATAACTGTTGTAAATTTTATCAACGTTTATGATGAGTATTTTTGTAAATTGATGTGCACATTCACCGGTGGTTTTGGTGGGAATACATTTTCTGAACATCACGCGCCAATGTAAAATGGGGTTTTTGGATATAAATATGAACTTTATCGAGCAAAACATACATGTATTGTGTAACATGAAGTCCTATGAGTGCCATCTGATGAAGATCATCAAAGGTTAGTGAATATTTAGCTGTATTTTTTGTTTGTTTTTGATGCATGTCCTTGCTTGGAAACTGGCTGTTTATGTCCTAACATATTCTAATTTTATGCTTTTGCCGTAAAGCCTTTTTGAAATCGGACAATGTGGTTAGATTAATGAGAAGTTTATCTTTAAAATGGTGTAAATAGTTGATTGTTTGAGAAAATGAAATTATGAGATTCTTGCTGTTTTGTATTTCGCACCATGCTATTTCACTGGCTGTTGAATAGTGAGCTTCCCACCTAGCCCATAGAAGTTCATTTTGATTTGAACAGCATTCTTACATAAGTATTCCTCTTGTCCAGATGGGATAGGGCAGTGTGCAGTGCGATGGCGATTGCATCGTCTGTGGATCTATTGGGGCGGTAAGCAAATTGAAGTGGGGGGTCTAGGGTATCAGGTAAGGTAGAGGTGATATTCTTACTGGGAGACTCGACAGCCTTGGTTTCTCAAATGACTGCCTCGCCTGGTTTACCAACTACTTCTCAGATAGAGTTCTGTGTGTCAAATCGGAGGGCCTGTTGTCCGGACCTCTGGCAGTCTCTATGGGGGTGCCACAGGGTTCAATTCTCGGGCCGACTCTTTTCTCTGTATATATCAATGATGTTGCTCTTGCTGCTGGTGATTCTCTGATCCACCTCTACACAGATGACACCATTCTGTATACTTCTGGCCCTTCTTTGGACACTGTGTTAACTAACCTCCAGATGAGATTCAATGCAATACAACTCTCCTTCCGTGGCCTCCAACTGCTCCTAAATGCAAGTAAAACTAAATGCATGCTATTCAATCGATCACTGCCCGCACCTGCTCGCCCGTCCAGCATCACTACTCTGGACGGCTCTGACTTAGAATACGTGGACAACTACAAATACCTGGGTGTCTGGTTAGACTGTAAACCCTCCTTCCAGACTCACATTACGCATCTCCAATCCAAAATTAAATCTAGAATCGGCTTCCTATATCGCAACAAACCCTCCTTCACTCATGCTGCCAAACACACCCTCGTAAAACTGACCATCTTACCGATCCTCGACTTCGGTGATGTCATCTATAAAATAGCCTCCAACACTCTACTCAACAAATTGGATGCAGTCTATCACAGTGCCATCCGTTTTGTCACCAAAGCCCCATACACTATGGTCATGCTCTCGTTGGTTGGCCCTCACTTCATACTCATCGCCAAACCCACTGGCTACAGGTTATCTACAAGTCTCTGTAGGTAAAGCCCCGCCTTATCTCAGCTCACTGGTCACCATAGCAGCAGCCACCCGTAGCACGTGCTCCAGCAGGTATATCTCACTGGTCATCCCCAAAGCCAATTCCTCCTTTGGTCGTCTTTCCTTCCAGTTCTCTGCTGCCAATGACTGGAACGAACTGCAAAAATCTCTGAAGCTGGAGACTCCTATCTCCCTCACTAGCTTTAAGCACCAGCTGTCAGAGCAGCTCACAGATCACTCCACATGTACATAGCCCACCTGTAAACAGCCCATCTATCTACCTACCTCATCCCCATATTGTATTTATTTATTTATCTTGCTCCTTTGCACCCCAGTATCTCTACTTGCACATTCATCTTCTGCACATCTACCATTCCAGTGTTTAATTGCTATATTGAAATTATTTAACCACTATGGCCTGTTTATTGCCTTACCTCCCTTAACTTACCTCATTTGCACACATTGTATATAGACTTTTTGTTTTCTTTTGTTCTACTGTATTATTGACTGTATGGTTTCTTTATTCCATGTGTAACTCTGTGTTGTTGTATGTGTCGAATTGCTATGCTTTATCTTGGCCAGGTCGCAGTTGTAAATGAGAACTTGTTCTCAACTAGCCTACCTGGTTAAATAAAGGTGAAATAAAAAAATAAATAAAAAATATGAAACACAAACACATTCTAGGGTGTCAGGTAGAGGTGATATGACACAAACACATTCGTAGGCTAATAATGTAAGAAAGAACACACAAAAAACAAAATACTGCAAAGTTGTTTAGGAGCCAGAAGCAGAGCTGCCATGTCTGTAGATCCAGCTGAATGTATAGGCACCAAAATACACTGAGTGGACAAAACATTAGGAATACCTTCCTAATATTGAGTTGCACGAATTTGCCCTCAGAACAGCCTGAATTCATCAGGTCATGGACTCTACAAGGTGTCAAAAGCGTTCCACAGGGATGCTGGTCCATGTTGACTCTAATGCTTCACACAGTTGTGTCCAGTTGGCTGGATGTCCTTTGGGTGGTGGACCATTCTTGATACACACAGGAAACTGTTGAGCGTTAAAAAAAACAGCAGCGTTGCAGTTCTTGACACAAACCGGTGAGCCTGGCACCTACTACCATACCTCGTTCAAAGGCAGTTCAATGTTTTGTCTTGTCCATTCACCCTCTGAATGGCACACATACACAATCCATGTCTCAGTTGTCTCAAGGCTTAAAAATCCTTCTTTAACCTGTCATCCTCCCCTTCATCTACACTGCTTGAAGTGGATTTAACAAGTGAAATCAATAAGGGATCATAGCTTTCACCTGGATTCACCTGGTCAGTCTGTGGTGTTCCTAATGGGATGTTGTACTATCATACTGTGCACACAAGAGAGAGAAGGAAGAGACAGAGAAGGAAAATAGAAAGAGAGATGACAGGGAAAGAGAGAGAAGATGATGAGAGAGAAGGAGAGAGGGAGTGGAGGGAGAGAGAGGAGGAGAGAGAGAGAGGAGGGAGAGAGAGAGAGGAGGGAGAGAGAGGATGATGAGAGAGAGGAGGAGGAGGGAGGGAGGGAGGGAGGGAGGGAGGGAGGGAGGGAGGGAGGGAGGGAGGGAGGGAGCGAGGGAGGGAGGGAGGGAGGGAGGGAGGATGAGGGAGAGAGAGAGAGAGGAGCAGGCAGGGAGAGAGAGAAAGAGAGGAGGGAGGGAGAGAAGGGAGGGAAGGAGAAAGGGAGGGAGAGGGTTAGAGAGAGAGACAGACAGTGGATGGGAGACAGAAAGAGGAGGATGGGAGACAGAGAGAGAGGAGGGAGACAGAGAGAGAGAGAGAGAGAGAGAGGAGGGAGACAGACATACAGAGGATGGGAGATATAGAGAGAGGAGGAGGGAGACAGGGAGAGAGGAGGCTGAAATAGAGACAGACAGAGGATGAGAGAGAGAAAGAGAGAGGAGGTATTTTCGGGACCTGTCTGCGGCAGTGGGACTTTCCCCCTGTCTCCCAGTTACCCGTCTGGTTGCTTAGCAACAACAGCAGCCCTAAATAACCTGCCAAAGATCAAAATAGACCAAAGATAGGGAGGGAGAGAGCAGGGGGTGAGAGAGAGCGAGAGACAGAGAGAGAGGGGGAGGGAGGGAGAAATTTTAAAAAATTGAGGGGGGAGGATGGAGGGAGGGAGGGAGAGAGAGAGATGGGGAGGGTGTGCGTGGTGTGTGTGTGCGTGCGTGCGTGCGTGCGTGCGTGCGTGCGTGCGTGTGTGTGTTAGTGTGTGTGTGTGTGTGTGTGTGTGTGTGTGTGTGTGTGTGTGTGTGTGTGTGTGTGTGTGTGTGTGTGTGTGTGTGTGTGTGTGTCTGTGTGTGTTAGCGGGTGGGGGGGGCATAGGTTACCTGGGTGGTTTCTATGCTGATCGTCAGGGAAGTGACATCAGAGGTTTAGTCAGCACAGCAGCTCTGGAGACGGTTGCTAAGCAGTTTCTCCTCCTTAGCAACCATTCCACTATCACAGCTCAGAGAGATAGAGAGAGAGAGAGAACAGGAGAGAGATTTTCTTTATGGTCTGGTTCCTCCATGTCTTCTTGCCTTCATGCTTCAACCTGTCACAGATAAAGGAAACTGCAAGGTCACAGAACGCACCACTAGCTGCTGTTCTCAGAGGAACACAGACTAAACACTCTGAGGGAATGTTCACTAATCACCCATGTTAGAGGGCTCTGCAGTGAAACCTCTGGTTGATGTGTCTGTAACATATTGATGTGTCTGTAACTGAGTGCTGTGTCTGTATTAACAGTGTTGTGTCTGTAATAACTGTGTTGTGTCTGTAACTGAGTGCTGTGTCTATATTAACAGTGTTGTGTCTGTAATAACAGTGTTGTGTCCGTATTAACAGTGTTGTGTCTGTTATTACAGTGTTGTGTCTGTAATAACGGTGTTGTGTCTGTTATAACGGTGTTGTGTCTGTAATAACGGTGTTGTGTCTGTAATAACGGTGTTGTGTCTGTTATAACGGCGTTGTGTCTGTATTAACACTGCTGTGTCTGTAATAACGGTGTTGTGTCTGTAATAACGGTGCTGTGTCTATAATAACACTGCTGTGTCTGTATTAACACTGCTGTGTCTGTAATAACGGCGTTGTGTCTGTAATAACGGTGTTGTGTCTGTAATAACGGTGCTGTGTCTGTAATAACGGTGCTGTGTCTGTAATAACGGTGTTGTGTCTGTATTAACAGTGTTGTGTCTGTATTAACAGTGTTGTGTCTGTACTAACGGTGTTGTGTCTGTTATTACAGTGTTGTGTCTGTACTAACGGCGTTGTGTCTGTAATAACGGCGTTGTGTCTGTAATAACGGCGTTGTGTCTGTAATAACGGTGTTCTCTGTACTAACGGTGTTGTGTCTGTAATAACGGTGTTGTGTCTGTATTAACGGTGTTGTGTCTGTAATAACAGTGTTGTGTCTGTAATAACGGCGTTGTGTCTGTAATAACGGCGTTGTGTCTGTAATAACGGCGTTGTGTCTGTAATAACGGCGTTGTGTCTGTAATAACGGCGTTGTGTCTGTAATAACGGCGTTGTGTCTGTACCAGAGTGTTGCGTCTGTACCAGAGTGTTGCGTCTGTACCGGAGTGTTGCGTCTGTACCAGAGTGTTGCGTCTGTAATAACGGTGTTGTGTCTGTACCAGAGTGTTGCGTCTGTAATAATGGTGTTGCGTCTGTACCAGAGTGTTGCGTCTGTAATAACGGTGTTGTGTCTGTACCAGAGTGTTGCGTCTGTACCAGAGTGTTGTGTCTGTACCAGAGTGTTGCGTCTGTACCGGAGTGTTGTGTCTGTACCAGTGTTGCGTCTGTACCGGAGTGTTACGTCTGTAATAACAGTTTGTATCTGTGACAGAGTGAAGACAGAGCGGTCCATGTGGGCCCAGAGGAGGGGAGTTTAGCCAGTCCACCCAACAGACATCACAACCACACTCTTTCTGTGAGTCATCAACACCATTCTCTCTCTCTCCTATCCTCCCCCTTTCCTCCGGTGTGTGTGTGTGTGTGTGTGTGTGTGTGTGTGTGTGTGTGTGTGTGTGTGTGTGTGTGTGTGTGTGTGTGTGTGTGTGTGTGTGTGTGTGTGTGTGTGTGTGTGTGTGTGTGTGTGTGTGTGTGTGTGTGTGTTTTTCTTCAAACAAGTGGGGACATTTCTCTGTCCCCACAAGGAAAAGGGATATTTTAGGCTTAGAGGTTTGGGTTACAATTAGGGCTAGAATTAGGGTTAGAGTTTGGGGTTGGGGTTAGAGTTTGGGGTTAGGGTTGGGGTTTGGGGTTGGGGTTTGGGGTTAGGGTTGGGGTTTGGAGTTGGGGTTCGGGTTTGGGGTTAGGGTTTGGTGTTTGGGTTACAATTAGGGTTAGAGTTTGGGGTTGGGGTTTAGGGTTAGGGTTTGGGGTTAGGGTTAGAGTTTGGGGTTAGTGCTAGGTTAAGGGTTAGGGTTCGGGTTTGGGGTTAGGGTTAGGGTTAGGGTTTGGGGTTAGTGCTAGGTTAAGGGTTAGGGAAATATCATTTTGTATGGGAATCAATTGTTTGGTCCCCACAAGGATAGTAAAACAACCCATGTGTGTAATCCTTGATGGCTAAATTCCAGCTAATAGGTTGTGTCTGAATGGGGATCTGTCAGGGTTAGGGTCAGGGTTAGGGTTAGGGTTAGGGGTTAGGGTTAGGGTCAGGGTTAGGGTTAGGGTTAGGGGTTAGGGTTAGGGTTAGGGTTAGGGGTTAGGGTTAGGGGTTAGAGTTAGGGTTAGGGGTTAGGGTTAGGGGATCTGTCAGGCTGCTCAGACACAACAAGACCCACAAGCACACTCACACTCTCACATACACACTTTAGTTTTACTATCCCTGACCTTAACCCCAAACCCCTAAACCTAAACCTAATTCTAATCCTAATTCTAACCCTAATTGTAATCCTAACGCTAAACTTAACACCTAGCTTTTTCTTTGTAGGGACCGGCCTCACTTGTCCAAATTGTATATGTTTTACTATCCCTGTGAGGACTTCTGGTCACTACAAGGAAAACACACACACACACACACACACACACACACACACACACACACACACACACACACACACACACACACACACACACACACACACACACACACACACACACCTCTCTTATTCAGTACAGAGCACTCTCTCTCTCTCTCTCTTATTCAGTACAGAACAGTTATTCACTTCCTCATACCACCTGACACTGACATCATCAGAGCGCGACGTGTGTTTGTTGTTGTTGAACACTGTCAAACGCTGAAACCTGTAATGAGTACTCGAGGAGAAAAAGGTGCAGATCCACGAGCAGTGCGCGGCAGGTGTTTATTTCACCTTCGCAGAAGGCAGGAATCATGGTCACAGGCAGGCAATGGTCATACACAGGTAGGCAAACAGGCAGGTGAATCAAAACTAGGACTGAAGGCTATAACTGGTTCTCACAAACGAGCTGGGAAAAGGCTTAGTAGAGTCAAAACGAACAATACCTCACAAAGGCACAAACAGAATGAACTGAACTAAATAAGGAGCTGATGAGACCAGGTGAGTAACTAACAGGTGAAATCAATGAACACAATGAAAGACGGGGCTACGTTCAAGAACACAATGAAACAGAACACAAGGTTGACTAAGAAAATAAATACACAACCTTACAAAACCAGAACTACAGACCTCGGTTTAAAAGCTGACAGTGTTTTAATATACTTGTATTTTATTTTGAATCCTGCGGCTCTGTTGGGCTAAATTGCTGTGAGCGCTGCTGTCTGTTCCGGGATCCTGCCAGATTCCGTATAGGGGGAGTGTCACGCCCTGACCTTAGAGAGACGTTTTATTTCTCTATGTGGTTAGGTCAGGGTGTGATGTGGGCATTCTATGTTGTCTATTTCTTTGTTTTTTGGCCGAGTGTGGTTCCTAATCAGAGGCAGCTGTCTATCGTTGTCTCTGATTGGGAATCATACTTAGGCAGCCTTTTTCCACCTGTGTTTTGTGGTTAGTTGCTTTATGTTTCGTATCTGTACCTGACAGAACTGTGCGCTTTCGTTTCATTTAAAAAAAAAAAATTGTTTGAGTTAATTTGGTGAAAATGAAACATCATGAACACTTTCCACGCTGCGCTTTGGTCTCATTCCGACAACAGCCGTTACAGAACTAACCACCACCAAAGGACCAAGCAGCGTGGTCAGGACGAATGGACTTGGGAGGAAATCCTAGACGGGAAAGGACCCTGGAGGCAGGCCGGGGAGTATCGCCGTCCGAAGGAGGAGATAGAAGCAGCGAGAGCAGAACGGCGACGTTACGAGGAATTAGCACGGCAACAACAGAAGCCCGAGAGGCAGCTCCAAAAACGTTTTTTGGGGGGGGCACACGGGGAGATTGGCGGAGTCAGGGTTGAGACCTGAGCCAAATCCCCGTGCTTACCGTGGGGAGCGTGTGACCAGTCAGGCACCGTGTTATGCGGTGATGCGCACCGTATCTCCGGTGCGCATTCACAGCCCGGTGCGCTCGTTGCCTGCGCCCCTCATTTGCCGGGCTACAGTGAGCATCCAGCCAGGACGGGTTGTGCCAGCCCTACGCTCCAGACCTCCAGTGCGCCTCCACGGCCCAGGATATCCTGTGCTAGCTCCACGCACCCGGTCTCCAGTGCGTCTCCCCAGTCCTGTGAGACCTGTTCCGGCTCCACGTATGAAGCCTCCAGTGATGATCCATGGTCCGAAGCCTCCAGTGATGATCCATGGTCCGAAGCCTCCAGTGATCATCCATGGCACGAAGCCTGTAGTGATGATCCATGGCCCGGAGCCTCCAGTGATAATCCATGGCACGAAGCCTCCAGTGATGATCCATGGCCCGGAGCCTGTAGTGATGATCCATGGCATGGAGCCTACAGCGACGGTCCGCAGTCCAGAGTCTCCAGCGACGTTCCGCAGTCCAGAGTCTCCAACGACGTTCCGCAGTCCAGAGTCTCCTTCGACGTTCCGCAGTCCAGAGTCTCCAGCGACGGTCGGCAGTCCAGAGCCTCCAGCGACGGTCGGCAGTTTAGAGCCTCTGGCGATGATCCACGGTCCGGTTCCTCCGGCGATGATCCACGTTCCGGTTCCACAAAAGCGGAGGGATCAGCGAACCGGAGCCGCCACCAAGGGTAGATGCCTACCCGGACCCTCCCCTATAGGTTCAGGTTTGCGGCCGGGAGTCCTCACCTTTGGGGGGGGGGGGAGGGGGGGTACTGTCACGCCCTGACCTTAGAGAGCCGTTTTATTTCTCTATTTGGTTAGGTCAGGGTGTGATGTGGGTGGGCATTCTATGTTGTCTATTTCTTTGTTTTTTGGCCGAGTGTGGTTCTTAATCAGAGGCAGCTGTCTATCGTTGTCTCTGATTGGGAATCATACTTAGGCAGCCTTTTTCCACCTGTGTTTTGTTGTTAGTTGCTTTATGTTTCATATCTGTACCTGACAGAACTGTGCACTTTCGTTTCATTTTTTGTTATTTTTGTTTGAGTGTTTTTGGTGAAAGTAAAACATCATGAACACTTTCCACGCTGCGCTTTGGTCTCATTCCGACGACAGCCATTACAGGGAGAGACGTCGAAAGCCCAGCTAGCTTAGCTGGCTTGGCGGTCTCAAATGGAGGTCGCTATTGAACGTTTCCAGCGCTGCAGGAGCTGTGTTTACTTTGCTTTGTTCCAGGACATTGTGGACCGCGTTGACTTTCAATGTAGCAACTGCTTGCATGCAGATGACTACATGAGTGAAGTAGCTACTTTTAGCAAGCAAACTGTCGTAGTCCATGTGGGGTCAAACGACATGAGGAGGGCTAGCTTGGAACATCTGAAAATTGATTTTAAAGAACTGACTCCAAAAATGGCCATTCATTTCAGGTCCAGTACCCTCGTTGTGCCGCGGGTGTGAAAGATTCAGCAGACTGCTGGCATTACACATCTGGTTAAAAGAATACTGTAGCTCTGCTGGAGTCACTTTTATTGCTAACATAGACACCTTCTGGAAACAGAAGATACTCTACAGGAATGACAGAGTCCATCCAAATCATCTTGGCTCCTGGACTCTGTCCACGCATCATTATTTATTTTACCTTTATTTAACTAGGCAAGTCAGTTATAAACAAATTCTTATTTTCATTGACGGCCTAAGAACAGTGGGTTAACTGCCTTGTTCAGGGGCAGAACGACAGATTTTTACCTTGTCAGCTCGGGGATCCGATCTAGCAACCTTTCGGGTTATTAGTGCAACGCTCTAACCACTAGGCTACCTGCCGCCCCAAGGCTTTCAAGGCTTGGGGTAGGTAGCCTAATTTCAAGGCTGCGTTGAAACAATGACTGGTAAATGATCCAGGACCAGCTCAGTTAATCCCTACTGTTGTGACAATGCTGCATCAAATGTACATGATCTTAGGGGCATTGGCAAACACAATGTAAGTAATTTAATTTATGTACCCCTAATTGCACCGAATACATCTGTTTATTCTACAGCTATTGTAAGCAGTAATCATTACCCTATAAACCAGAGTTACACTGTTAGCACTGAGGTGGGGTGCGATTTTATGAAGGCCACTTCATGCAGCTCACCCTGCACTATCAGCTCCAATGTAAATACCATGAGTAAGTCCACCTCTGATAAGCTTCCCAGTTAAGCATTAAAAACAATCAAGCAACACAGAAAAGTGCTAAAAAATAGCCCATATTAACATATGTAGCCTAAGAAACAAGGTCCATGAAGTCAATAACATTCATATTCTGACTATCTCTGAAACTCACTTAGATAATACCTTTGATGATACAGTGGTAGCAATACATGGTTATAACATCTACTGAAAAGACAGAAATGCCAACGGATGCGGTGTTGCGGTCTATATTCAGAACCACATTCCTGTAAAGCTCAGAGACGATCTAATGTTAAATACTGTTGAAGTAATATGGCTACAGCCTATTCTGGTGGGAAGCTGCTCTAGACCACCAAGTGCTAACAGTCAGTTTATTTTACCTTTATATATATAATCTTAATGATAACTAGCTGTTTTTTTTATTTAACCTTTATTTAACTAGGCAAGTCAGTTAAGAACAAATTCTTATTTTCATTGACGGCCTAGGAACAGTGGGTTAACTGCCTTGTTCAGTGGTAGAAAGACAGATTTTTACCTTGTCAGCTCAGGGATTTGAACTTGCAACCATTCGGCCCAACACACTAACCACTAGGCTACCTGCCACCCCAGTATCAGGATAATATGTGTGAAATGCTTGATAATGTATGTGATATCAACAGAGAAGTATATTTTCTGGGTGATTTAAGTATTGACTGGCTATCATCAAGCTGCCCACACAGGAAAAACACTTCAAACTGTAACCAGTGTCTGCAGCCTGGATCAGGTTATCAGTCAACCTACCAGGGTAGTTACAAACAGCACAGGAATTAAATCAACATGTATTGATCACATCTTTACTAACGCTGCAGATATTTGCTTTAAAGCAGTATCCAAATCCATAGGATGTAGTGATCACAGTATAGCAGCCATATCTAGGAAAACCAAAGTTCCAAAGGCTGGGCCTAATATAGTGTATAAGAGGTCATACAATAAGTTTTGTAGTGATTCCCATGTTGATGATCTAAAGAATATTTGCTGGTCTGTGGTGTGTAATGAGGAGCAACCAGACGCTGCACTTGACGCATTTATGAAACTAATTATTCCAGTTACTAATAAGCACCCATTAAGAAAAAGTACTGTAAAAATTGTTAAATCCCCGTGGATTGATGAGGAATTGAAAAATTGTATGGTTGAGAGGGATGAGGCAAAAGGAATGGCAAATAAGTCTGGCTGCACAACTGATTGGCAAACGTACTGCAAATTAAGAAATCATGTGACTAAACTAAATAAAAATAAAAACAATCTACACTATGAAACGAAGATAAATTATATAAAGAATGACAGTAAAAAGCTTTGAGGCACCTTAAATGAAATTTTGGGAAAAAATGCCAATTCGGCTCCTTCATTTATTGAATCAGGTGGCTCTTTCATCACAAAGACCCACTGATATTGCAAACTACTTTAATTACTTTTTCATTAACAAGATAAGCAAACTTAGGGATGACATGCCAGCAACAAATGCTGACACTACATATCCAAGTATAACTGACCAAATTATAAAAGA
Organism: Salmo salar; assembly: GCF_965601325.2. Classification (NCBI taxonomy): domain Eukaryota; kingdom Metazoa; phylum Chordata; class Actinopteri; order Salmoniformes; family Salmonidae; genus Salmo; species Salmo salar. The sequence continues at coordinate 17,355,066 of NC_138305.1, forward strand.
CAAGAATTGTACTTTTGAATTCCATAAACTCAGTGTGGAAGAGGCCACCAGGGTCTGACAATCTGGATGTAAATTACTGAGGATAATAACAGACGATATTGCCACTCCTATTTGCCACATCTTCAATTTAAGCCTACTAGAGAGCGTGTGCCCTCAGGCCTGGAGGGAAACTAAAGTCATTCCGCTACCTAAGAATAGTAAAGCCCCCTTTACTGGCTCAAATAGCCGACCAATCAGCCTGTTACCAACCCTTTGTAAACTTCTGGAAAAAATGGTGTTTGACCAGATACAATGCTATTTTACAGTCAACTAATTGACAACAGAATTTCATCACGCTTATAGGGAAGGACACTCAACAAGCACAGCACTTACACAAATGACTGATGATTGGTTGAGAGAATTTGATGAAAAAATTATTGTGGGGTCTGTCTTGTTAGACTTCAGTGCAGCTTTTGACATTATTGATCATAGTCTACTGCTGGAAAAACGTATGTGTTATGGCTTTACACCCCCTGCTATATTGTGGATAAAGAGTTTCTTGTCTAACAGAACACAGAGGGTGTTCTTTCATGGAAGCCTATCAAATATAATCCAGTTACAATCAGGAATTCTCCAGGGTAGCTGTTTAGGCCCCTTGCTCTTTTCAATTTTTACTAACGACATGCCACTGACTTTGAGTAAAGCCAGAGTGTCTATGTATGCGGAAGACTCAACACTATACATGTCAGCTACTACAGCGACTGAAATGACTGCAACACTTATCAAAGAGCTGCAGTTAGTTTCAGAGTGGGTGGAAAGGAATAAGTTAGCCCTAAATATTTCTAAAACTAAAAACATTGCATTTGGAACAAAGCACTCACTAAACCCTAAACCTCAACTAAATCTTGTATTAAATAATGTGAAAATCAAGCAAGTTGAGATGACTAAACTGCTTGGAGTAACCCTAGATTGTAAACTGTCATGGTCAAAACATATTGATGCAGTAGTAGCTAAGATGGGGAGAAGTCTGTCTATAATAAAGCGCTGCTCTACCTTCTTATCGACACTATCAACAAGGCAGGTCCTACAGGCCCTAGTTTCTACCTTCTTACCAACACTATCAACAAGGCAGGTCCTACAGGCTCTAGTTTCTACCTTCATAACAACACTATCAACAAGGCAGGTCCTACAGGCCCTTGTTTCTAACTTCGTAACAGCACTATAAACATGGTAGGTTCTACAGGCTCTAGTTTCTAACTTCTTAACAACATTATCAACAAGGCAGGTTCCTACAGGCCCTAGTTTCTGCCTTCTTAACAACACTATCAACATGGCAGGTCCTACAGGCCCTAGTTTCTACCTTCTTAACAATGCTATCAACAAGGCAGGTCCTACAGGCCCTAGTTTCTACCTTCTTAACAACACTATCAACACTGTCTCTTTCTCTTATTCAGTACAGAACACTCTCTCTCTTAACCTGTTAGGGCTAGGGGGCAGTATTTACACAGCCGGATAAAAAACGTACCCGATTTAATTTGGTTATTACGACTGCCCAGAAACTAGAATATGCATATAATTATTGGCTTTGGATAGAAAACACCCTAAAGTTTCTAAAACTGTTTGAATGGTGTCTGTGAGTATAACAGAACTCATATGGCAGGCAAAAACCTGAGAAGATTCTGTACAGGAAGTACCCTCTCTGACCATTCCTTGGGCTTCTTGGCTCTGTTTATTGAAAACTTAGGATCTTTGCTGTAACGTGACACTTCCTACGGCTCCCATAGGCTCTCAGAACCCGGGAAAAAGCTGAATGATGTAACTCCAGCCCCAGGCTGAAAAACATTAGCGCCTTTGGTAAGTGCTCTATCAGAGGACCATCAGACTGAGGCGTGTGCACGGGGCGACACCATGTTTTTATTTTCTCTCTCTTTGTACTAAAACACGATTTCCTGGTTGGAATATTATCGCTTTTTTACGAGAAAAATGGCATAAAAATTGATTTTAAACAGCGGTTGACATGCTTCGAAGTACGGTAATGGAATATTTAGAATTTTTTTGTCACGAAACGCGTCGTGCGCGTCACCCTTCTTTACCCTTTCGGATAGTGTCTTGAACGCACGAACAAAACGCCGCTATTTGGATATAACTATGGATTATTTTGAACCAAACCAACATTTGTTATTGAAGTAGAAGTCCTGGGAGTGCATTCTGCCGAAGAACAGCAAAGGTAATAACATTTTTCTTATAGTAAATCTGACTTTGGTGAGGGCTAAACTTGTTGGGTGTCTAAATAGCTAGCCCTGTGATGCCGGGCTATCTACTTAGAATATTGCAAAATGTGCTTTCACCGAAAAGCTATTTTAAAATCGGACATAGCGAGTGCATAGAGGAGTTCTGTATCCATAATTCTTAAAATAATTGTTATGTTTTTTGTGAACGTTTATCGTGAGTAATTAATAAATTCACCGGAAGTTTGCGGGGGGTATGCTAGTTCTGAACGTCACATGCTAATGTAAAAAGCTGGTTTTTGATATAAATATGAACTTGATTGAACAAAACATGCATGTATTGTATAACATAATGTCCTAAGATTGTCAACTGATGAAGATCATCAAAAGTTAGTGCTGCATTTAGCTGTGATTTGGGTTTATGTGACATTATATGCTAGCTTGAAAAATGGGTGTCTGATTATTTCTGGCAGGGTACTCTGCTGACATAATCTAATGTTTTGCTTTCGTTGTAAAGCCTTTTTGAAATCGGACAGTGTGGTTAGATTAACGAGAGTCTTGTCTTTAAAATGGTGTAAAATAGTCATATGGTTGAGAAATTGAAGTAATAGCATTTCTAAGGTATTTGAATAACGCGCCACGGGATTCCACTGGCTGTTACGTAGGTGGGACGAAATCGTCCCACTGGCCCTAGAGAAGTTATTCAGTACAGAACACTCTTTCTGTCACGTCCTGACCATAGAAAGCTCGTATTTTTCTATGGTAGACTAGGTCAGGGCGTGACTGGGGGGTTTTGTCCAGTTTAAATTTTCTATGTTATGTTGTAGTTTCTTTTTTTATGTTGGGGTTTTCGTATGATTCCCAATTAGAGGCAGCTGGTCATTGGGTTTAGACCTGAGCCAACTCCCCATGCTTACCGTGGGGATCGTGTGACCAGTCAGGCACCGTGTTATGCGGTGATGCGCACAATATCTCCAGTGCGCATTCATAGCCCGGTGAGCACTTAAAGTGAACATTCAGCCAGGACAGGTTGTGCCGGCTCAGGTCCAGGATATCCTCGGTCCAGGATATCCTGCGCCAGCTCTACGCACTGTGTCGCCAGTGCGCATTCACAGCCCAGTTCGTCCTGTGCCAGCGCCCCGCACTTGCCGGGCTAAAGTGAGCGTTCAGCCAGGACGAGTTGTGCCAGCTCTACGCTCCAGACCTCCAGTGCACCTCCACGGTCCAGTATATTCTGCACCGGTTCTACGCACCAGGTCTCCAGTGCGCCTCCACAGCTCAGTATGTCCTGTGCCTCCTCCTCGCACGCTCCCTGAAGTGTGTCTCCCCAGTTATATCAAATCCAATTTATTTATATAGCCCTTCTTACATCAGCTGATATCTCAAAGTGCTGTACAGAAACCCAGCCTAAAACCCCAAACAGCAAGTAATGCAGGTGTAGAAGCACAGTGGCTAGGAAAAACTCCCTAAAAAGGCCAATACCTAGGAAGAAACCTAGAGAGGAACTTGGCTATGAGGGGTGGCCAGTCCTCTTCTGGCTGTGCCGGGTGGAGATTATAACAGAACATGGCCAAGATGTTCAAATGTTCATAAATGACCAGCATGGTCAAATAATAATAATCACAGTAGTCAGGTACGTCCTGTGCCTGCTCCTCGCACTCTCCCTCCAGTGCGCCTCCACAGCCCAGTACGTCCTGTGCCTGCTCCTCGCACTCGCCCTGAAGTGCGTGTCACCAGGCTGGTGCCACCTGTCCCGGCTCCATGCACCAGGCCTCCAGTGCCCCTTCACAGTCCAGAGCTTCTGACGGCAGCACCCAGTCCAGAGCTTCTGGCAACAGCACCCAGTCCGGAGCTTCCGGCGACAGTTCCCAGTCCGGAGCTTCCGGCGACAGTTCCCAATCCGGAGCTTCCGGCGACAGTTCCCAGTCCGGAGCTTCTGGCGACAGTTCCCAGTACGGAGCTTCCGGCCTACAGTCCGGAACCTCCTGAGACGGAGTCTTCATCGACGGTCTGCGGTCCTGAGTCTCCAGCGACAGTCGGCGGTCTAGAGTCTCCAGCGACGGTCGGCATTCCAGAGCCTTCACCGATGCTGGTGGGTTCGCAGGATGAGAGGTTTCTTCACCCCGCACCAGAACCGCCTCCGATGCGGGAGGATCCGCGGGATGAGAAGGATCTTCGTCCTGCACCTGAGCCGCCACCAACACTAGACACCCCCCCAACCCTCCCTTTTGGTTTCAGGTTTTGCGGCCGGAGTCCGCACCTTTGGGGGGGTACTGTCACGTCCTGACCATAGAGAGCATGTATTTTCTATGGTAGAGTAGGTCAGGGCGTGACTGGGGGGTTTTGTCTAGTTTAAGTGTTCTATGTTATGTTCTAGTTTCTTTTTTCTTTGTTGGGGTTTTCGAATGATTCCCAATTACAGGCAGCTGGTCATCGTTGTCTCTAATTGTGGATCATATTAAGTAGTTGTTTTTCCCACTTGTTTTTGTGGGAGATTAATTTTGAGTTAGTGCATGTTGCACCTCTGTCGTCACGGTTTGTGTTTTGTTTATAGTTTATTGTTTTGTCTTGCAAAGTTTCACATTCAAATAAAAGATGTGGAACGATATTCACGCTGCGCCTTGGTCCGTTCCTACGCACAATCGTGACACTTTCTCTATTATTCAGTACAGAACACTCTCTCTCTTATTCAGTACAGAACACTTTCTCTCTTATTCAGTACAGTACACTCTCTCTCTCTCTCTCTCTCTCTCTCTCTCTCTCTCTCTCTCTCTCTCTCTTATTCAGTACAGAACACTCTCTCTCTTATTCAGTACAGAACACACTCTCTCTTATTCAGTACAGTACACCCTCTCTCTCTCTCTCTCTCTCTCTCTCTCTCTTATTCAGTACAGAACACTCTCTCTCTCTCTCTTATTCAATACAGTACACTCTCTCTCTTATTCAGTACAGAACACTCTCTCTTATTCAGTACAGCACACTCTCTCTCTTATTCAGTACAGAACACTCTCTCTCTCTTACTCAGTACAGAACACTCTCTTTCTCTCTCTCTTATTCAGTACAGAACACTCTCTCTTTTATTCAGTACAGAGCTCTCTCTCTCTCTCTTATTCAGTACAGAACACACTCTCTCTCTCTCTCTCTTTCTCTTATTCAGTACAGAACACTCTCTCTTATTCAGTACAGAACACACTCTCTCTCTCTCTTATTCAGTACATAACTCTCTCTCTCTCTCTCTTATTCAGTACAGAACACTCTCTCTCTCTCTCTTATTCAGTACAGAACACTCTCTCTCTCTCTTATTCAGTACAGAACACTCTCTCTGTCTGTGTGTTCTCTCTCAGTCAAGCTGATAGCCCCATGTATAAATTGATTAGCTGTGTGTGTGTGTGTGTGTGTGTGTGTGTGTGTGTGTGTGTGTGTGTGTGTGTGTGTGTGTGTGTGTGTGTGTGTGTGTGTGTGTGTGTGTGTGTGTGTGTGTGTGTGTGTGTGTGTGTGTGTACACATACATGCGGCCAGTGTAGATGTAGATTATGAGGTCAGTGATAACTTTGAATGCAAAACAGGAAGTGGTGATGAGAGGAGGTTGAGGGTTAGAATGAGAGAGAATGAGAGATGGGATAAAGTGAAAGCTGAAGATAGTGTGTTCTCTGTCTGCTGTAGATTCAGCCCTGATCATGGTACAGTAGCTTAATATTATTATTCTCTATCTCTCTTTCTCAATTCAAAGGGCTTTATTGGCATGGGAAACATATGTCTATGTTGCCAATGCAAGTGAAATAAACAATCAAACATTAACAGTAAACATGACATTCACAAACATTTCAGAGGAATAGAGACATATCAAATATTATAATAAATAAACTTAAATATGGGTTACATTTACAATGGTGTTTGTTCATCACTGGTGTCTCTAATATGGTGATACATTTGGCAGGAGGTTAGGAAGTGCAGCTCAGTTTCCACCTCATTTTGTGGGCAGTGTGCACATGGCCTGTCTTCTCTTGAGAACCAGGTCTGCCTACAGTGGCCTTTCTAAATAGCAAGACTATGCTCACTGAGTCTGTACATAGTCAAAGCTTTCCTTGAGTTTGAGTCAGTCACAGTGGTCAGGTATTCTGCCATTGTGTACTCTCTGTTTAGGGCCAAATAGCATTCTAGTTTGCACAGTTTTGTGTCAAGTAAGTATCCTTTTGTTTTCTCGTGATTTGGTTGGGTCTAATTGTGTTCCTGTTGCTGTCTTGGGGCTATGTGGGGTGTGTTTGTGTTTGTGAACAGCCCCAGGACCAGCTTGCTTAAGGGACTCTTCTAGGTTAATCTCTCTGTAGGTGATGGCTTTGTTATGGAAGGTTTGGGAATCGTTTCCTTTTAGGTGGTTGTAGAATTTAATGGCTCATTTCTGAATTTGGATAATTAGCGGGTATCGGTCTAATTCTGCTCTGCATGCATTATTTGGTGTTTTACGTTGAACACAGAGGATGTTTTTGCAGAATTCTGCATGCAGAGTCTCAATTTGGTGTTTGTCCCATTTTGTGAGCTGTTGGTTGGTGAGCAGACCCCAGACCTCACAACCATAAAGGGCAATGGGTTCTATAACTGATTCAAGAATTTTTAACCAGATCCTGATTGGTTTGTCAAATTTGATGTTCCTGTTGATGGCATAGAATGCCCTTCTTGCCTTGACTCTCAGATCGTTCACAGCTTTGTGGAAGTTACCTGTGGCGCTGATGTTTAGGCCGAGGTACGTATAGTTTTTTGTGTGCTCTAGAGCAACAGTGTCTAGATGGAATTTGTATTTGCGGTCCTGGCAACTGGGCCTTTTTGGAACACCATTAATTTTGTCTTACTGAGATTTACTGTCAGGGCCCAGGTCTGTCAGGGCCCAGGTGTGTCAGAATCTGTGCAGAAGATCTAGGTGCTGCTGTAGGTCATCCTTGGTTGGTGACAGAAGCACCAGATCATCAGTAGACATTTGACTTCAGATTCTAGTAGGGTGAGGCCGGGTGCTGCAGACTGTTCTAGTGCCCTCGCCAATTAGTTGATATATATGTTGAATAGGGTGGGGCAGGGGTGGAAATCCCGGGGGGGACGGGGGGGACACTACCCCCCCATCCTGGGAAAAATATGATTTGTCCCCCCCAATATATCACTGAAACATAACTATGTAATTTAAATAATATTAATAATATGCAATGAAAGCAATTGTGCTGATTATAGACACTTAATAGCGCGTTTTTAAGTTTCAAAAGATTGCGACCCCCCCACCCTTTGCCTCAAAATGGTTTGATCCACTGCCAGTTCCTTAGTTGGCAAGGTAACAGAGGGGTGGTATCCACTGTCTGAAAGGCACTCAATGAACGTAACTGACGTGAGGTTAATCCAGTCAATCGCGCACACACACTAGCTGAATATGCAGAGCTAGCGCGCAAATATTAACTATTAAGCTAGCTAGTACCTATTCCATTTATGTGGCCTCGTCAAAGATGGAATCTTTGCTATCGTCAATTTATTCCAAGATCAGCAAAGTCCCTGTGATAAGGTTAGCGATAAACTGAAGTCCAAACTGGTCTCGGTACAAAAGCTAAATTGTCACAAGGGAACTTTTATTTATTTATTTTATTTCACATTTATTTAACCCGGGTAGCAAAGATTATAGCAAACACCACTGAAACGGAACTGGTGCTCGCTAGCTTTGCAAATTCAGCTATTGTTGGAAGCCAGCCAATATGAAACAAACTATTAAAATTACAAAAGGTTGCAGCATATGTTGTGTAAATGGTGAACTCATACAGCTGTCAACTCTTGTCATTTTAATCCGTTTCACATTTGCTAGCTACCTTTTAGATCGAAGCCCAAATAGAATGATAAAAGATAAGATGATAGAAGCCCATCTCCTACTGTAAATAACCTACACACTGTGTGTGTGTGTGTAGCCAGCCAGCCAGGTAGAAAAATGGCAGAAAAATAAAAGATGGACATCAGAGTATTTTTCAGTACACCAAAACGCAACGTAAGAACCCTAGTAGCCTAATATCTCAAAAACTAGTTGATAAAATGTTCATAAGAAAGAAATGAAATTCTAATGGAAATGTTTCACAATGATGTCATTAGGCAGAGCAGGCAACAGATGGCACACAGACAGCAGAGTTGGGGACAGATATGCAGGGACAGACTGGCAGAGACAGGAAGTCTCAGGTAAGTTTGTTGAGTCTTTGTTTGGCAACATTATGAAAGGTTCTCAATTTTTTTACTTGTAAAATAGGAACATAATTGGAAAATGCCATGGATACCCCCACTCTCAACTTAAACTGGTGACTGAACTAAGATTTGTTAAAGGCAATGGTATTGCTGTTGTGATTAGTTGTGTAGTTTTGGGTACCGGTAGTTAGGAGTACGGCAAACACCTTATTTCTTTGGTTCCTCAATATACATTTACCATATTACAATGTAGGCTATGTGTTACAGCACTACTTTTGGTGTCCCCCTCAGGAATTGCTCTTGAGAAAATTTCATGTAATTGTCCCCTCCAAAGTTGATATCAGATTTTCGCCCCTGGGGTGGGTCTTAAGCTGCATCCTTGTCTCATCCCACGGCCCTGTGGGAAGAAATGTGTGTGATATTTGCCAATGTTTTTCCCCAACACCGCTTTCCATCAATTTGTATAGCAGACCCTGCTAAATTGAGTCAATATCTTTTTTGAAATCAACAAAGCATGAGAAGACTTAGCCTTTGTTTTGGTTGCTTGTTTGTCAATTAGGGTGTTCAGGGTGAATATGTGGTCTGTTGTACTGTAATTTGGTAAAACGTACATTGTTTTCACTGAGGAAATGTATGAGTTTGCTGTTAATGACAATGCAGAGAATTTTCCCAATGTTGCTGTTGAGTCATATCCCACAGTAGTTATTGTGGTGAAATTTTTCTCCATTTATGGGGATTCCGATGATCAGTCCTTAGTTCTCATATTTTTCTCTCTCTCTCTCTCCCTCTTGTATTTCTCTCTCTCCCCTTTCTTTCTCGATCTCTCTCTCTATATACCTCTTCTTACTACGTGTTTGATGATCTCCCATGTTAGGAACATAGAGTACCATTCCACATACAGTATCCCCTACCAGTCAAAAGTTTGTAGACAACTACTAATTCAAAGGTTTTTCTTTAGTTTTAATATTTTCTACATTGTAGAATAATAGTGAAGACATCAAAACTATGAAATAACACATATGGAATCATGTAGTAAACAAAAAAGTGTTAAACAAATCCAAATATATTTTACATTTGAGATTCTTCAAAGTAGCCTCTTTTTGCCTTGATGACAGCTTTGCACACTCTTGGCATTTTCTCAACCAGCTTCACCTGGAATGCTTTTCCAACAGTCTTGAAGGAGCTCCCACATATGCTGAGCACTTGTTTCCTGCTTTTCCTTCTTCACTCTGCGGTCCAACTCATCCCAAACGATCCCAATTGTGTTGAGGTCGGGTGATTGTGGAGGACAGGTCATCTTATGCAGCACTCCATCACTCTCCTTCTTGGTCAAATAGCCCTTACACAGCCTGGAGGTGTGTTGGGTCATTGTCCCACTAAGCACAAAACAGATGCGTGTCACTGCAGAATGCTGTGGTAGCCATGCAGGTTAAGTGTGCCTTGAATTCTAAATAAATCACTGACAGTGTCACCAGCAAAGCACCCCCAAACCATCACACCTCCTCCTCCATGCTTCACGGTGGGAACCACACATGCGGAGATCATCCGTTCACGTACCTTTCGTCTCACAAAGACACGGCGGTTGGAACCAAAAATCTCAAATTTGGACTCATCAGACAGATTTCCACCGGTCTAATGTCTATTTCTCATCTTTCTTGGCCCCATCAAGTCTCTTCTTATTATTGGTGTCCTTTAGTAGTGGTTTCTTTGCAGAAATTCGACCATGAAGGCCTGATTCACACAGTCTCCTCTGAACAAAGTAAAACCAAAGTTCCAAAGGCTGGGCCTAATATTGTGTATAAGAGGTCATACAAGAAGTTTTGTAGTGATTCCTATGTTGTTGATGTAAAGAAAATCTGTTGGTCCGTGATGTGTAAAAAGGAGAAAACAGACTCTGCACTTAACACATGAATGAAATAGCTTATTCCAGTTACTAATAAGCACCCATTAAGAAAATGACTGTAAAAACTGTTAAATCCCCTTGGATTGATGAGGAATTGAAAAATTGTATGGTTGAGAGGGATGAGGCAAAAGGAATGGCAAATAAGTCTGGCTGCAAAATCGATTGGCAAACGTATTGCAAATTGAGAAATCATGTGACTAAACTGAATAAAAAGAAACTACACTATGAAACGAAGATAAATGACATAAAGAATGATAGTAAAAAGCTTTGGAGCACCTTAAATAACATTTTGAGGAAAAAAGGTAAATTCAGCTCCATCACTCGTTGAATCAGATGTCTCATTCATCACAAAACCAACTGATATTGCCATCTACTGTAATGATTTTTTCATTGGCAAGATTAGCAAACTTAGGGATGCCATGCCAGCAACAAAACGTATGTGTTATGGCTTTTCACCCCCTGCTATATTGTGGATAAAGGGTTACCTGTCTAACAGAACACTCAGGGTTTTTTAAGCTTTAGCCCCACCCATCTCTTTAAGGATTCACATGTGAGGCTATGTACTAAACAACCAAAGATTTCAAGACTAAACGCTGGTTTATACTACGGCTGTGAAGATCAATTTAATCTGGAGTGCCAGAGTGCGCTCTGGGCATTCATAAACTCAGAGCGTTGCAGATTGTCTGTTTGTAAATTCAGAGTGTTTTGCTCTCAGAGGAGTAGGGTTGATCCGAGCGTTCTGACCTAACAACAGCAGTCATGCACCCAAGCTAACTGGCTAACGGTGGCTAGTTTACGAGCTACTTCCAGACACAAATGAGAGAACACCTCACTCTGACCATTTTACTCTCCCTAGCAGAGCTGGTTAAGTTGTTTTTATGTTATCCAGAGTGTTGGTGACTGTAACTGTGCTGCTGGAAACAATGTAGTTCCGCTTTTTTGCCAACGTTTACTGACACCGGCCAAATTCATGTTGAACATTCAGAAATTTGTCAGTTATTCTGCGCTCTGGCACACTCAGATGAGTGTGCTCTGAAATCGGAGTAGATAGCAAGAGCAAATTTACCAGGTACGTATATCGACAGTTGTCGCAGTGACATAAACATTCTATTGAAATAGTTACTTGCATCGGGGAGTATTTGTTTTTAGACTTCTAGCTAGCTAAACAATGAACTATAATCCCAACTCATGGTGTTACTACCCTGCATGAATCTACAGGTAGCTAACCAACCAGGTTCAATGTTAGCCATCTAATATTAGGTTAAAACTAGCAACGTAAATGGCTCTGAGATACAAATAATATTACTGCACTGATCATACACGTAACGTTAGCTAGCTAGCCAGCCAACTAATGTTAGCTAGCTAGCTAACAGTACACCTTAACTTGCAATGAAAACTACTTTCTGACAAAATTAGAAACGTGTAATATCTGAAAATGTAGCTAGCTAGACTATCTTACCCGTATTCATGGATGGATGCTTCTCCCTCTCTGTCACGGATGCCACAGTTGCCCTTAGTTTGAATATGTAATCCGAACAGGTGTTTTATACAACAGCCTTCTGTGTGATCATTTTTCGACTCCGTCTGCATATTTGCAATCAAATGCCAGAATTTTTTGCATCTCCTTAACTATCATACTCTAATTCCACTGATTTCAAAACTCGGTCCTCCAGAAAGTGGAGAGCATAATTTATGCAGTTCTACTATGTGATATCTTTCTTTATATTTACAGATGTCATACACCTGCCTAAGACCATGTTAGCCTACTGAGCTAAAGAACAGAAAATATTTCTGGAAGCTTACATGAGTTTTCTTTCTGCAATGTGTACCAGTACCAGTGTGTAAGATGAGAAAGGTGGTGTGTGTGTGTGTGTGTGTGTGTGTGTGTGTGTGTGTGTGTGTGTGTGTGTGTGTGTGTGTGTGTGTGTGTGTGTGTGTGTGTGTGTGTGTGTGTGTGTGTGTTTCCAGGGACACATGGTCTCCACTGTTTAATGTGTTTTATGGAGCTTCTCACCTGTTCATTGTGGTCTCTGAGTCTCTGAGAGCTCGTTAGCGTAGCCTTTGAGCTCCGGACTCTCAATCTCCTTAACGACACACCTATAAACTTAGCCTGTTAGCCTGGAAGCCTGTTAGCCTTCTATCCCGTTAGCCTGCTAGCGACACCTATAAAAACTGCTAGACTGTTAGAGCAGCCATATATTTTTGCTTCTAACATCATTAAATACATTGCTGTTTCAGTATGCTAGTTATCAAATCAAATTGTATTTGTCACATGTTAGATACTGTTGTTTTAACACAGTGATCTGATTAGCTGATAGGATCGTTAAACCAAGCTAGCCTGTTAGCAGCCTAGCATAATATTAGCACCTTGTTTATCTTGGTCGTGATTTTATGAATGGCTTTCTTTATTAAACACGCCATGTTATTTTAGCATTATATGGCTAGCATCATTAGAAACGGTATTGTACTAACAGAGTAGCCTAATGGTAATAGCAATAGGTTTAATTGAACTCATTTCTAATGCTAATAGAAGCTAGCTTAATTGAACACTGTTGAAAGGCAAATAGCAGCTAGTTTTAGTGAACACTGATGTAACGCTAAAAAGCAGTTAGCTCATTGCACACTTGTAATGCTAATAGCAACTGGCTACATTGAACGCTGTTGTAACACTAATAGAATTTAGGTTCATTGAACAGGTAATGCTAATAGCAGCTAGCTTGATTGAACACTGTTGCAGCGCTAATAGCAGCTAGCTTGATTGAACACTGTCGTAACGCTAATAGCATCTAGGCTCATTGAACACTGTTGTAATGCTAGTAGCATCTAGCCTCATTGAACACTGTTGTAACGCTAGTAGCATCTACCCTCATTGAACACTGTTGTAACGCTAATAGCATCTAGCCTCATTGAACACTGTTGTAACGCTAGTAGCATTTATCTCATTGAACACTGTTGTAACGCTAGTAGCATCTAGCCTCATTGAACACTGTTGTTAACAGCTGTTGTTAAATCGCTGTTGTTAATATGGGGCAGTCTCAGTCTGGTGTTAAAACTCTCACACTCACAGAAGCACTCACCTGGTTATTAAAACCCTGTTATTTGATAGTGGTCATTGGTTAAAGTTCAGTCTTTATTTTTCAACCTCTGTCTCTCTCTCTCTCTCTCTCTCTCTCTCTCTCTCTCCAGGACTCGTGTGAGATGGCCCCCCCTACACCCCCAGAGGAAGTTGACCCCTCCCCTCGCAGGAAACGTGGCCGGCGGAAAATGGAGCCTCTGGAGCCGAAGGACCCCAACATGGAGGCAAGAACTCCACTTAGCTGGTCTGCAGCGTGCCTGTATAACAATAAGATGGTCATTCAGCAAAGACAGGCAGGCAGGCAGGCAGGCAGGCAGGCAGGCAGGCAGACAGAGAGACAGACAGACAGACAGACAGACAGACAGACAGACAGACAGACAGACAGACAGACAGACAGACAGACAGACAGACAGACAGACAGACAGACAGACAGACAGACAGACAGACAGACAGACAGACAGACAAAAGTAGCTAACATGCGTGCGTGCGTGTGTGTGTGCAGGGGGAAGGCAGCAGGCTGCGCAGAAGGCCGGTTCCCAGAGAGACCTTTCAGGCTGGAGATCCTTTTTACATCAGCAGGAGACAGAGAGACAAGTGGATCAAACGCTGGAGTAGAGAGGTAGGAGAGAGAGGGAGGAAGGAGTGAGAGAGGGAGGAAGGAGTGAGAGAGGGAGGAGAGGGAGAGAGAGAGCGAGAGGGAGAGGAGGGAGGAGAGAGAGAGAGAGAGAGAGAGAGAGAGGAGGATAGAGCGGCAGAGGAGGCAGAGAGAGGAACGGAGAGAGAGGAAGGGAGAGAGAGTACTTACGTGTGTGTGTGAGGTTAACTAGTTCCAGATACAGTGGTGTAGTATTACAGCCAGCTGTGGTCTGTCCTCTACAATACGGCCTTCTCGTTCACAACCCAATATATTGACTACCTGCTCAAACTGCACAGACAGGGGAGGGAGAGTTTGTATGTGTGTTTGTGTTTCATTAGAACATATGTTCAGTCAAATACTTGTCTGTGTAAATCACACACCTCACTACTGACCAATTACAGCAGAGAGAGAGAGAGAGAGAGAGAGAGAGAGAGTTTCTGAGCTCTGATGTCTGGTGTGTAAGTGAAACATTTTGATATTCTGATCAGTATGTATTTTCAAGTTGTATTAGTTGTACTGTATGTATGGTATACAACGTCCAATGGATGCTTACTTGTAGGCTCCTTCTGGACAATGCAACAACAATAAGAAATTAGAAAATATAATAATCCGTAAATGGTAAATGGCAGTAGAATATAATAAACATTTTAGCATAAGTATAATGCAGGAAGGCACAATTTATATTCCAATATTTACACATGTTTTTGGGAAGGGGGGGTGGGGTGGGGTGGGTGGGGTGGGGTGGTGTATGTGTGTGTGCTGTGTGTGAGTGCAATATGTGTCTTGGGATGTTATTTAAAACAGGAAGTGTTTCTTTTAGGTGTGTGTGTGTGTGTGACTTTGTTAGGCAGCAAAAAAAGTATATATTTTTAATATATTACAGTATACTTAAATAACCCAAAGATTCACATAACATACTTAAAATACGAGATGGTTTTTCTATTATATCTTAAGTCAATACACTTATTAAAAGTGTACTTTAAATTCATTGTTTAATGTTTAACAGTGCTTTCGTAAAAAACTTTTTCAACATGTTGTTACGGTACAACCTTATTCAAAAATGTATAAAATAAACAAAAAATCACATCAATCTACGCATAATACCTGATAATGACAAATCAAAACAGGTTTTTAGAAATGTTTGCTAATATATAATAAACATAAAAAAAGAAATATCTTATTTACATAAGTATTCAGACCCAATGGTCACTCTGACAGCTAGAGAGTTCCTCTGTGGAGATGGGAGAACCTTCCAGAAGGACAACCACCTCTGCAGCAAGCCACAATCAGGCCTTTATAGTAGAGTTGCCAGACGGAAGCCATTCCTCTGTAAAAGGCACATGACAGCCCGCTTGGTGTTTTCCAAAAGGCACTTAAAGACTCTCAGACCATGAGAAACAAGATTCTTTGGCCTGAATGCCTAGCGTCATGTCTGGAGGAAACCTGGCACCATCCCTACGGTGAAGCATGGCGGTGGCAGCATCATGCTGTGGGGATGTTTTTCAGAGGTAGGGACTGGGAGACTAGTCAGGATCGAGGGAAAGATGAACGGAGCAAAGTACAGAGAGATCCTGGGGTCCAGCTAAATTAAGGCAGTTTATACAATTTTAAAAGCATTACAATACATTAACAGATTTCACAACACACTGTGTGTCCTCAGGCCCCTACTCCTCCACTACCACATATCTACAGCACAAAATCCATGTGTACGTGTGTGTATAGTGCGTATGTCTCCAAGTGTGTGTGTGTGTGTGTGTGTGTGTGTGTATACATGCATGTGTCTGTGCCTATGTTTGTGTTGCTTCACAGTCCCTGCTGTTCCATAAGGTGTTTTTTAATCTGTTTTTTAAATCTGATTCTACTGCTGCATCAGTTACTTGATGTGGAATAGAGTTCCATGTAGTCATGGCTCTATGTAGTACTGTCCACCTCCCATAGTCTGTTCTGGACTTGGGGACTGTGAAGAGATCTCTGGTGGCATGTCTTGTGGGGTATGTATGGGTGTCTGAGCTGTGTGCCAGTAGTTTAGACAGACCTCTGCTGACATGTGTTGTGGGGTATGTATGGGTGTCTGAGCTGTGTGCCAGTAGTTTAAACAGACCTCTGGTGGCATGTCTTGTGGGGTATGCATGGGTGTCCGAGCTGTGTGCCAGTAGTTTACACAGACAGCTCGGTGCATTCAACATGTCAATACCTCTCATAAATAAAGTAGTGATGAAGTCAATCTCTCCTCCGCTTTGAGCCAGGAGAGATTGATATGCAAATTATTAATATTAGCTCTCTGTTTACATCCAAGGGCCAGCCGTGCTGCCCTGTTTTGAGACAATTGCAATTTTCCTAAGTCCCTTTTTGTGGCACCTGAACACATGACTGAACAGTAGTCCAGGTGTGACAAATTAGGGCCTGTAGGACCTGCCTTGTTGATAGTGTTGTTAGGTAGAGCAGCGCCTTATCATGGACAGACTTCTCCCCATCTTAGCTACTGTTGTATCAATATGTTTTTACCATGACAGTTTACAATCCAGGGTTACTCCAACTTACTCAATTTCCACATTATTTATTACAGGATTTAGTTGAGGTTTAGTGTTGAGTTAATGATTTCTCCCGAATACAATGCTTTTAGTTTTAGAAATATTTAGGACTAACTTATTCCTTTCCACCCACTCTGAAACTAACTGCAACTCTTTGTTAAGTGTTGCAGTCATTTCAGTCGCTGTAGTAGCTGACGTGTATAGTGTTGAGTCATCCACATACATAGACACACTGGCTTTACTCAAAGCCAGTGGCATGTCGTTAGTGAAGATTGAAAAATGTAATGGGTCTAGACAGTTACCCTGGGGAATTCCTGATTCTACCTGGATTATGTTGGAGAGGCTTACATTAAAGAACACCATCTGTGTTTTGTTAGACAGGTAACTCTTTATCCACAATATAGCAGGGAGTGTAAAGCCATAACACATACATTTTTCCAGCAGCAGACTATGATCGATAATGTCAAAAGCTGCACTGAAGTCTAACAAGACAGCCCCCAAAATATTTTGTTGTGAAGGATGGAATAAGCTAGCTAACTAGCAAGAAACCTAGTTACTACAACTCCATCAACAGAAATCTGCTCGTTTTGTAGAAATGAATGGTCAAATAACAATCAGATTAAAGTCATTGTTTATTTCAAGGTCTTTATTTTAGCTGAACTGCCTGACCTTTATTGGCCAGTAAATACTACATGATCAAAAGTATACAGTGGCTTGCGAAAGTATTCACCCCCCTCTGCGCTTTTCCTATTTTGTTGCCTTACAACCTGAAATTAATATACATTTTGGGGGGTTTGTACCATTTGATTTTCTCTTGTGAAACAAACAAGAAATAAGACAATAAAAACAGAAAACTTGAGTGTGCATAACTATTCACCCCCCAAAATCAATACTTTGTAGAGCCACATTTTGCAGCAATTACAGCTGCAAGTCTCTTGGGGTATGTCTCTATAAGCTTGGCACATCTAGCCACTTGGATTTTTGGCCATTCTTCAAGGCAAAACTTCTCTAGCTCCTTCAAGTTGGATGGGTTCCGCTGGTGTACAGCAATCTTTAAGTCATACCACAGATTCTCAATTGGATTGAGGTTTGGGCCTTGACTAGGACATTCCAAGACATTTAAATGTTTCACCTTAAACCACTCGAGTGTTGCGTTAGCAGTATGTTTAGGATCATTGACCTGCTGGAGGTGAACCTCCGTCCCAGTCTCAAATCTCTGGAAGACTGAAACAGGTTTCCCTCAAGAATTTCCCTGTATTTAGCGCTATCCATAATTCCTTCAATTCTGACCAGTTTCCCAGTCCCTGCCGATGCAAAACCACCCCACAGCATGATGCTGCCACCACCATGCTTCATTGTGGGGATGGTGTTCTCGGGGGGGATGGGAGGTATTGGGTTTGTGTCAGTCATAGCGTTTTCCTTGTTGGCTAAAAAGCTACATTTTTGTCTCATCTGACCAGAGTACCTTCTTCCATATTTTTGGGGAGTTTCCCACATGCCTTTTGGCGAACACCAAACGTGTTTGCTTATTTTTTTCTTTAAGCAAAGGCTTCTTTCTGGCCACTCTTTGGCCACTTGGTACCAGAAGGTAGCCTAGGGCCGGCAGGTAGCCTAGTGGTTAGAGCGTTGGACTAGTAACTGAAAGGTTGCAAGATTGAATCCCCGAGCTGACAATGTAAAAATCTGTTGTTCTGCCCCTGAACAAGGCAGTCAACCCACTGTTCCTAGGCCGTCATTGAAAATAAGAATTTATTCCTAATTGACTTACCTAGTTAAATAAAAATAAAATAAATATAATTAAAATACAAATGCATCACTCCCAATGACTGTATATGGTCGCTCCAGCAGAGACGGAGGAGGAAACGAAACATCGAACTGGCAAATTTTTTCTGGTTCATATAAAAGTAGACCAGACCTAGCTGCTATCGCATTGGGAGAGCCATCCCTTAAGTAGGCCGGACCTAGCTGCTATCGCATTGGGAGAGCCATCCCTTAAGTAGACCAGACCTAGCTGCTATCGCATTGGGAGAGCCATCCCTTAAGTAGACCAGACCTAGCTGCTACCGCATTGGGAGAGCCATCCCTTAAGTAGATCAGACCTAGCTGCTATCACATTGGGAGAGCCATCCCTTAAGTAGACCAGACCTAGCTGCTATCGCATTGGGAGAGCCATCCCTTAAGTAGACCAGACCTAGCTGCTATCGCCTTGGGAGAGCCATCCCTTAAGTAGACGAGACCTGTCACAGTTTTTTCAATGGTAAACGGCCTGAGTAAGACATCTTCATTTATCCACCATCTTTGGCTCTAGGTGCACAGATCCACACGACTTCGCTCAAAGTCTGTATCGGTAATTCTATATAGAATATCTCATATGCCTCACATATTATTTATTGACAATTGACTGTAAGAATATATTTAGTGTCGCTATCATGTCAAAGCACATGGCAGATGATCTCAAATCCTGGACTTGGCTTATGAAAGAATATGGCCACAGGCTTTTGGGAAAGACAGAATTCTATAAACATTAAGTTCTATGATAAATTCACTCATCAGTTGAACAACAAGACACAGTCATTTTTCCTGAAGAATTGCCATTGCAGCAAGAACAGGCCGAGGAGTTATGTTGGCAGGATGAACATGGTACGTGTGTGTTTATTATTATGGATTTGTTTGTGTCTCCTCTGTAAAAGCATTCATAATCTTGTCTGTCCCCCACTAGAAAACTGGGACCAATTTTCTATACTATTCTACTGTATCTTAGTCCATTCCGCTCTGACATCGCTCGTCCATATGTATATATTCTTAATTCATTCCTACTTAGATTTGTGTGTATTGGGTATATGTTGTGTAATCTGTTAGATATTACTGCACTGTCGGAGCTACAAGCATTTCGCTACACCCGCAATAACATCTGCTAATCACGTGTATGTGACCAATACAATTTGATTTGATTTGATAGCCATAACAATTTATAAAGTTGACTACTTTATTGCCTGGCCTTTCAGGCCCCCTGTTCATTTTCAATGTCATTCTATTTTAAACTTTTATTAGAAATGTTTTTTTTGCTAGTGTGATTTTTTTAAATGACTTTCATGTAGCCTATTTGGGATTTTACCACCATCTTTTTATCTGTTTAACAACACAGATCCAGGTCAAGCTCACACAGATTGCAACAAATGCCTCGAGACATCTCCTTGGAAATAGCGCAACAATAGAGACTAAAACTGGGACCAGATTCTCTGACCTATTTAAATTGCCATATTTCATGCCCATAGACATGGCTGTAGAGGACCCTACCATCGTATGTAACAGATGCTGGACCCATTTTATCAAAGCCTGTACCATCGTATGTACCAGATGCTGGACCCATTTTTATCAAAGCCTGTACCATCGTATGTACCAGATGCTGGACCCATTTTATCAAAGCCTGTACCATCGTAGGTAACAGATGCTGGACCCATTTTATCAAAGCTTGTACCATCGTAGGTACCAGATGCTGGACCGATTTTATCAAAGCCTGTACCATCGTAGGTACCAGATGCTGGACCCATTTTATCAAAGCCTGTACCATCGTAGGTACCAGATGCTGGACCCATTTTATCAAAGCCTGTACCATCGTACAGTGAGGGAATAAAGTATTTGATCCCCTGCTGATTTTGTATGTTTGCCCACTGACAAAGAAATGATCAGTCTATCATTTTAATGGTAGGTTTATTTGAACAGTGAGAGACAGAATAACAACAAAAAAATCCCAAAAAACGCATGTCAATAATGTTATAAATTGATTAGCATTTTAATGAGGGAAATAAGTATTTGACCCCCTCTCAATCAGAAAGGTTTCTGGCTCCAGGTGTCTTTTATACAGGTAACGAGCTGAGATTAGAGCACACTCTTAAAAGGGAGTGCTCCTAATCTCAGTTTGTTACCTGTATAAAAGACACTTGTCCACAGAAGCAATCAATCAATCAAATTCCAAACTCTCCACCATGGCCAAGACCAAAGAGCTCTCCAAGGATGTCAGGGACAAGATTGTAGACCTACACAAGGCTGGAATGGGCTACAAGACCATCGCCAAGCAGCTTGGTGAGAAGGTGACAACAGTTGGTGTGATTATTCGCAAATGGAAGAAACACAAAAGAACTGTCAATATCCCTCGGCCTGGGGTTCCATGCAAGATCTCACCTCGTGGAGTTGCAATGATCATGAGAACGGTGAGGAATCAGCCCAGAACTACACGGGAGGATCTTGTCAATGATCTCAAGGCAGCTGGGACCATAGTCACAAAGAAAACAATTGGTAACACACTACGCCGTGAAGGACTGAAATCCTGCAGCGCCCGCAAGGTCCCCCTGCTCAAGAAAGCACATATACATGCCCGTCTGAAGTTTGCCAATGAACATCTGAATGATTCAGAGGACAACTGGGTGAAAGTGTTGTGGTCAGATGAGACCAAAATGAAGCTCTTTGGCATCAACTCAACTCGCCGTGTTTGGAGGAGGAGGAATGCTGCCTATGACACCAAGAATACCATCTCCACCGTCAAACATGGAGGTGGAAACAATATGCTTTGGGGGTGTTTTTCTGCTAAGGGGACAGGACAACTTCACCGCATCAAAGGGATGATGGACGGGGCCATGTACCGTCAAATCTTGGGTGAGAACCTCCTTCCCTCAGCCAGGGCATTGAAAATGGGTCGTGGATGGGTATTCCAACATGACAATGACCCAAAACACACGGCCAAGGCAACAAAGGAGTGGCTCAAGAAGAAGCAGCTTAAGGTCCTGGAGTGGCCTAGCCAAACGTCAGCCTCTAAACCTTAATGACTTGGAGAAGAGCTGCAAAGAGGAGTGGGACAAAAAATCCCTCCTGAGATGTGTGCAAACCTGGTGGCCAACTACAAGAAACGTCTGACCTCTGTGATTGCCAACAAGGGTTTTGCCACCAAGTACTAAGTCATGTTTTGCAGAGGGGTCAAATACTTATTTCCCTCATTAAAATGCAAATCATTTTATAACATTTTTGAAATGCGTTTTTCAGGATTTTTTGGTTGTTATTCTGTCTCTCACTGTTCAAATAAACCTACCGTTACAATTATAGACTGATCATTTATTTGTCAGTGGGCAAACGTACAAAATCAGCAGGAGATCAAATACTTTTTCCCCTCACTGTATTGAGTTTATGTAAACATCTGACCCACTGGGAATGTGATGAAAGAAATTAAAGCTGAAATAAATCATTCTCTCTACTATTATTCTCACATTTCACATTCTTAAAATAAAGTGGTGATCCTAATTGACCTAAGACAGGGAATTTTCACAAGGATTAAATGTCAGGAATTGTGAAAAACTGAGTTTAAATATATTTATCTAAGGTGTATGTCAACTTCCGACTTCAACTCTATATATGTTGAAGAGGGTGGGGCTTAAGCTGCATCCCTGTCTCACCCCACAGCCCTGTGGAAAGAAATGTGTGTGTTTTTTGCACATTTTAACCACACACTTGTTGTTTGTGTACATGGATTTTAGTATGTCATATGTTTTTCCCCGGACACCACTTTCCATCAATTTGTATAGCAGACCCTCATGTCAAATTGAGTCGAAAGCTTTTTTGAATTCAACAAAAGCATGAGAAGACTTTGCCTTTGTTTTGGTTTGTTTGTTTGTTTGTTAATTAGGGTGTGCAGGGTGAATACGTGGTCTGTCGTACGGTAATTTGGAAAAATGCCGATTTGACATTTTCTCAGTACATTGTTTTCTCTCTCTCTCTCTCTCTCTCTCTCTCTCTCTCTCTCTCTCTCTCTCTCTCTCTCTCTCTCTCTCTCTCTCTCTCTCTCTCTCTCTCTCTCTCTCTCTCTCTCTCTCTCTCTCTCTGTGTGTGTGTAGTTAGTAGTTCAACTACAGTAGTGTCATCATACAGTCATACTGTCTGCTCTCTCTCTCTGTTTAATAATAATAATATAATATCAGATCATGTCCAGAGTGTTAGTGTTCCACTAGACTATATACTGAGTGTACAAAACATTAGGAACACCTTCCTAATATTGAGTTGCACCACTTTTGTCCTCAGAACAGCCTGAATTCTTCGGGGCATGGACTCTACAAGGTGCCAAAAGCATTCCACAAGGATGCTGGCCAATTTTAACTTCAATAATTCCCACAGTTCTGTCAAGTTTGCTAAGTCAAACGACACCGCTGGTCCTGCTCACACTGCCCTACCCTGTGCTTTGACCTCTTTCTCCCCTCTCTCTCCAGATGAAATCTCGCGTCTTGTGACGGCCGGCCGCCCAACAACCTGCCCACTTGACCCTATCCCCTCCTCTCTTCTCCAGACCATTTCCGGAGACCTTCTCCCCTTCCTCACCTCGCTCATCAACTCATCCTTGACCGCTGGCTACGTCCCTTCCGTCTTCAAGAGAGCGAGAGTTGCACCCCTTCTGAAAAAACCTACACTCGATCCCTCCGATGTCAACAACTACAGACCAGTATCCCTTCTTTCTTTTCTCTCCAAAACTCTTGAACGTGCCGTCCTTGGCCAGCTCTCCTGCTATCTCTCTCAGAATGACCTTCTTGATCCTAATCAGTCAGGTTTCAAGACTGGGCATTCAACTGAGACTGCTCTTCTCTGTGTCACGGAGGCTCTCCGCACTGCTAAAGCTAACTCTCTCTCCTCTGCTCTCATCCTTCTAGACCTATCTGCTGCCTTTGATACTGTGAACCATCAGATCCTCCTCTCCACCCTCTCCGAGTTGGGCATCTCCGGCGCGGCCCACGCTTGGATTGCGTCCTACCTGACAGGTCGCTCCTACCAGGTGGCGTGGCGAGAATCTGTCTCCGCACCATGCGCTCTCACCACTGGTGTCCCCCAGGGCTCTGTTCTAGGCCCTCTCCTATTCTCGCTATACACCAAGTCACTTGGCTCTGTCATATCCTCACATGGTCTCTCCTATCATTGCTATGCAGACGACACACAATTAATCTTCTCCTTTCCCCCTTCTGATAACCAGGCGGCGAATCGCATCTCTGCATGTCTGTCAGACATATCAGTGTGGATGACGGATCACCAGCTCAAGCTGAACCTCGGCAAGACGGAGCTGCTCTTCCTCCCGGGGAAGGACTGCCCGTTCCATGATCTCGCCATCACGGTTGACAACTCCCTTGTGTCCTCCTCCCAGAGTGCTAAGAACCTTGGCGTGATCCTGGACAACACCCTGTCGTTCTCCACTAACATCAAGGCGGTGACCCGATCCTGTAGGTTCATGCTCTACAACATTCGCAGAGTACGACCCTGCCTCACACAGGAAGCGGCGCAGGTCCTAATCCAGGCACTTGTCATCTCCCGTCTGGATTACTGCAACTCGCTGTTGGCTGGGCTCCCTGCCTGTGCCATTAAATCCCTACAACTCATGCAGAACGCCGCAGCCCGTCTGGTGTTCAACCTTCCCAAGTTCTCTCACGTCACCCCGCTCCTCCGCTCTCTCCACTGGCTTCCAGTTGAAGCTCGCATCCGCTACAAGACCATGCTGATTGCCTACGGAGCTGTGAAGGGAACGGCACCTCCATACCTTCAGGCTCTGATCAGGCCCTACACCCAAACAAGGGCACTGCGTTCATCCACCACTGGCCTGCTGGCCCCCCTACCTCTGAGGAAGCACAGTTCCCGCTCAGCCCAGTCAAAACTGTTCGCTGCTCTGGCACCCCAATGGTGGAACAAGCTCCCTCACGACGCCAGGACAGTGGAGTCAATCACCACCTTCCGGAGACACCTGAAACCCCACCTCTTTAAGGAATACCTAGGATAGGATAAAGTAATCCTTCTAAACCCCCCCCCCCCCCCCCTTAAAAGATTTAGATGCACTATTGTAAAGTGGTTGTTCCACTGGATATCATAAGGTGAATGCACCATTTTGTAAGTCGCTCTGGATAAGAGCGTCTGCTAAATGACTTAAATGTAAATGTAAATGTAAATGTAAGTTGGCTGGATGTCCTTTGGGTGGTGGACCATTCGTGACACACACAGGAAATAGTTGAGCGAGAAAAACCCAGCAGTGTTGCAATTCTTAACACACGCAAACCAGTGTGCCTGGCACCTACTACCATACCCCGTTCAATGGCACTTGTCTTGCCTATTTATCTTCTGAATAGCACACATACACAATCTATGTCTTAATTTACTCAAGGCTTCAAAATCCTTTAACCCGTCTCCTCTGCTTCATCTACACTGGTTGAAGTGGATTTAACTGGTGACATCTATAAGGGATCATAGCTTTCACCTGGATTCACCTGGTCAGTCTATGTCATGGAAAGAGTGTCCTTAATGTTTTATTCACAGTGTATACTTGGTGTTTATGACTTTCATAATGTGTGTTCTTCAGGCTGAGATGCGGGCCCACCAAGAGGCTGTGATGAGCGTGATGGAGGACCTATCAGAGCCAGAGTTTCAGAAGGAGGAGGAGCCAGCAGCCAGTTTAGCCACTCCCACACCCCAGCAACACACTGACCCCGCCTCTCCCACCATCGCCATGACGCCAGAGCCTGTTGCCAGGGGCCACCGGTCCACACCCAGAGATTCAGAGTACAAGGTAATTGTATAAAAAAATGTAACCTCTATTTTACTAGGCAAGTCATTTAAGAACAAATTGTTATTTACAATGACGGCCTAGGATGGTAGAGGGTTTGGTCTGTCTGGTGTTATAATGTATATCATGTGTTTATAATTGGATGGTAGGGGGTTTAGTCTGTCTGGTTTTATAATGTATACCATGTGTTTATAATAGAATGGTAGGGGGTTTGGTTTGGGCTGTCTGGTGTTATAATGTATATCATGTGTTTATAATAGGATGGTAGGGGGTTTGGTTTGGGCTGTCTGGTGTTATAATGTATACCATGTGTTTATAATAGGATGGTAGGGGGTTTAGTCTGTCTGGTTTTATAATGTATACCATGTGTTTATAATAGGATGGTAGGGGGTTTGATCTGTCTGGTGTTATAATGTATACCATGTGTTTATAATAGGATGGTAGAGGGTTTGATCTGTCTGGTGTTATAATGTATTCCATGTGTTTATAATAGGATGGTAGAGGGTTTGGTCTGTCTGGTGTTATAATGTATACCATGTGTTTATAATAGGATGGTAGAGGGTTTGATCTGTCTGGTGTTATAATGTATACCATGTGTTTATAATAGGATGGTAGAGGGTTTGGTCTGTCTGGTGTTATAATGTATACCATGTGTTTATAATAGGATGGTAGAGGGTTTGATCTGTCTGGTGTTATAATGTATACCATGTGTTTATAATAGGATGGTAGAGGGTTTGGTCTGTCTGGTGTTATAATGTATTCCATGTGTTTATAATAGGATGGTAGGGGGTTTGGTTTGGGCTGTCTGGTGTTATAATGTATATCATGTGTTTATAATAGGATGGTAGAGGGTTTGGTCTGTCTGGTGTTATAATGTATATCATGTGTTTATAATAGGATGGTAGGGGGTTTGGTTTGGGCTGTCTGGTGTTCGGGAAGCTGCGTGGGTTCTCCTGGTGGCCCGGGCGCATCGTCTCCTGGGTGATGAGTGGGAGGAGCCGTGCAGCAGAGGGAACACGCTGGGTCATGTGGTTCGGAGACGGGAAGTTCTCTGTGGTGAGTTAGAACCCTCAGAAACATAAGGGGAGCCCTTAAGTTAGAACACTCAGACAGCTTCAGTTAGAACTTTCAGCTAGAACCTACAGAACTTTAAATTATTTTGGAACCCTCAGAACTTTCCGTTATTAAGAACCCTCAGAACTTTCTATTATTTTGGACCCTCACTCAGAGCCCTCATAACCTTCAATAGAACCTTCAATTAGAATCCCCCAGGAAGTAAAGAAGAGTGTTACAAGACAACACCCATCTCTCTCTCCAGGAGTGTTGTAATACTGTAAACACCCATCTATCTCTGTCTCCAGGAGTGTTATAATACTGTAAACACCCATCTATCTCTGTCTCCAGGAGTGTTATAATACTGTAAATATCCATCTCTCTCTCCAGGAGTGTTGTAGTACTGTAAATATCAATCTCTCTCTCCAGGAGTGTTATAATACTGTAAACATCCATCTCTCTCTCCAGGAGGGTTATAATACTGTAAACATCCATCTATCTCTCCAAGAGTGTTATAATACTGTAAACACCCATCTATCTCTCCAAGAGTGTTATAATACTGTAAACATCCATCTCTCTCTCCAGGAGGGTTATAATACTGTAAACATCCCTCACTCCAACTCTCCATCTATCTCTCTCTCCAGGAGTGTTGTAATACTGTAAACACCCATCTATCTCTGTCTCCAGGTGTGTTATAATACTGTAAACACCCATCTATCTCTGTCTCCAGGAGTGTTATAATACGGTAAACATCCATCTCTCTCTCCAGGAGTGTTATAATACTGTAAACACCCATCTATCTCTCTCTCCAGGAGTATTATAATACTGTAAACATCCATGTCTCTCTCCAGGAGTGTTATAATATTGTAAACATCGATCTATCTCTCTCTCCAGGAGTGTTATAATACTGTAAACACCCATCTATCTCTGTCTCCAGGAGTGTTATAATACTGTAAACATCCATCTCTCTCTCCAGGAGTGTTATAATACTGTAAACATCCATCTTTCTCTCTCTCCAGGAGTGTTATAATACTGTAAACATCCATCTATCTCTCTCTCCAGGAGTGTTATAATACTGTAAACATCCATCTCTCTCTCCAGGAGTGTTATAATACTGTAAACATCCATCTATCTCTCTCTCCAGGAGTGTTATAATACTGTAAACATCCATCTCTCTCTCCAGGAGTGTTATAATACTGTAAACATCCCTCACTCCAACTCTCCATCTATCTCTGTCTCCAGGAGTGTTATAATACTGTAAACATCCATCTATCTCTCCAGGAGTGTTATAATACTGTAAACATCCATATCTCTCTCCAGGAGTGTTATAATACTGTAAACACCCATCTATCTCTGTCTCCAGGAGTGTTATAATACTGTAAACACCCATCTATCTCGCCAGGAGTGTTATAATACTGTAAACATCCATCTATCTCTCTCTCCAGGAGTGTTATAATACTGTAAACATCCATCTCTCTCTCCAGGAGTGTTATAACACTGTAAACATCCATCTATCTCTCTCTCCAGGAGTGTTATCATACTGTAAACACCCATCTATCTCTGTCTCCAGGAGTGTTATAATACTGTAAACACCCATCTATCTCTCCAGGAGTGTTATAATACTGTAAACACCCATCTATCTCTCCAGGAGTGTTATAATACTGTAAACATCCATCTATCTCTCCAGGAGTGTTATAATACTGTAAACATCCATCTATCTCTGTCTCCAAGAGTGTTATAATACTGTAAACACCTATCTATCTCTCCAGGAGTGTTGTAATACTGTAAACATCCATCTATCTCTCTCTCCAGGAGTGTTATAATACTGTAAACACCCATCTATCTCTCCAGGAGTGTTATAATACTGTAAACATCCATCTATCTCTCCAGGAGTGTTATAATACTGTAAACACCCATCTATCTCATTCTCCAGGAGTGTTATAATACTGTAAACACCCATCTATCTCTACAGGAGTGTTATAATACTGTAAACATCCATATATCTCTCCAAGAGTGTTATAATACTGTAAAAACCCATCTCTCTCTCCAGGAGTGTTATAATACTGTAAACACCCATCTATCTCTCTCTCCAGGAGTGTTATAATACTGTAAACATCCATCTCTCTCTTCAGGAGTGATATAATACTGTAAACACCCATATATCTCTGTCTACAGCAGTGTTATAATACTGTAAACACCCATCTATCTCTCCAGGAGTGTTATAATACTGTAAACACCCATCTATCTCTCCAAGAGTGTTATAATACTGTAAACACCCATCTCTCTCTCCAGGAGTGTTATAATACTGTAAACATCCATCTCTCTCTCTCTCCAGGAGTGTTATAATACTGTAAACATCCATCTCTCTCTCCAGGAGTGTTATAATACTGTAAACATCCCTCACTCCAACTCTCCATCTATCTCTGTCTCCAGGAGTGTTATAATACTGTAAACATCCATCTATCTCTCCAGGAGTGTTATAATACTGTAAACATCCATATCTCTCTCCAGGAGTGTTATAATACTGTAAACACCCATCTATCTCTCCAGTAGTGTTATAATACTGTAAACATCCATCTATCTCTCTCTCCAGGAGTGTTATAATACTGTAAACATCAATCTCTCTCTCCAGGAGTGTTATAATACTGTAAACATCCATCTATCTCTCTCTCCAGGAGTGTTATAATACTGTAAACACCCATCTATCTCTCCAGGAGTGTTGTAATACTGTAAACATCCATCTATCTCTCTCTCCAGGAGTGTTATAATACTGTAAACACCCATCTATCTCTCCAGGACTGTTATAATACTGTAAACATCCATCTATCTCTCCAGGAGTGTTATAATACTGTAAACACCCATCTATCTCATTCTCCAAGAGTGTTATAATACTGTAAACATCCATCTATCTCTCCAGGAGTGTTATAATACTGTAAACATCCATATATCTCTCCAGGAGTGTTATAATACTGTAAAAACCCATCTCTCTCTCCAGGAGTGTTATAATACTGTAAACACCCATCTATCTCTCTCTCCAGGAGTGTTATAATACTGTAAACATCCATCTCTCTCTTCAGGAGTGATATAATACTGTAAACACCCATATATCTCTGTCTCTAGGAGTGTTATAATACTGTAAACACCCATCTATCTCTCCAGGAGTGTTATAATACTGTAAAAACCCATCTCTCTCTCCAGGAGTGTTATAATACTGTAAACACCCATCTCTCTCTCTCTCCAGGAGTGTTATAATACTGTAAACATCCATCTCTCTCTTCAGGAGTGATATAATACTGTAAACTCCCATATATCTCTGTCTCCAGGAGTGTTATAATACTGTAAACACCCATCTATCTCTCCAGGAGTGTTATAATACTGTAAACACCCATCTATCTCTCCAGGAGTGTTATAATACTGTAAACACCCATCTATCTCTCCAGGAGAGTTATAATACTGTAAACATCCATCTATCTCTCCAGGAGTGTTATAATACTGTAAACACCCATCTATCTCTGTCTCCAGGAGTGTTATAATACTGTAAACACCCATCTATCTCTCCAGGAGTGTTATAATACTGTAAACATCCATCTATCTCTCCAGGAGTGTTATAATACTGTAAACATCCATCTATCTCTCTCTCCAGGAGTGTTATAATACTGTAAACACCCATCTATCTCTCCAGGACTGTTATAATACTGTAAACATCCATCTATCTCTCCAGGAGTGTTATAATACTGTAAACACCCATCTATCTCATTCTCCAAGAGTGTTATAATACTGTAAACATCCATCTATCTCTCCAGGAGTGTTATAATACTGTAAACATCCATATATCTCTCCAGGAGTGTTATAATACTGTAAAAACCCATCTCTCTCTCCAGGAGTGTTATAATACTGTAAACACCCATCTATCTCTCTCTCCAGGAGTGTTATAATACTGTAAACATCCATCTCTCTCTTCAGGAGTGATATAATACTGTAAACACCCATATATCTCTGTCTCTAGGAGTGTTATAATACTGTTAACACCCATCTATCTCTCCAGGAGTGTTATAATACTGTAAAAACCCATCTCTCTCTCCAGGAGTGTTATAATACTGTAAACACCCATCTATCTCTCTCTCCAGGAGTGTTATAATACTGTAAACATCCATCTCTCTCTTCAGGAGTGATATAATACTGTAAACACCCATATATCTCTGTCTCCAGGAGTGTTATAATACTGTAAACACCCATCTATCTCTCCAGGGGTGTTATAATACTGTAAACACCCATCTAGCTCTCCAGGAGTGTTATAATACTGTAAACATCCATCTATCTCTCCAGGAGTGTTATAATACTGTAAACACCCATCTATCTCTGTCTCCAGGAGTGTTATAATACTGTAAACACCCATCTATCTCTCCAGGAGTGTTATAATACTGTAAACATCCATCTATCTCTCCAGGAGTGTTATAATACTGTAAACATCCATCTATCTCTGTCTCCAGGAGTGTTATAATACTGTAAACACCCATCTATCTCTCCAGGAGTGTTATAATACTGTAAACACCCATCTAGCTCTCCAGGAGTGTTATAATACTGTAAACATCCATCTATCTCTCCAGGAGTGTTATAATACTTTAAACACCCATCTCTCTCTCCAGGAGTGTTATAATACTGTAAACACCCATCTATCTCGTTCTCCAGGAGTGTTATAATACTGTAAACACCCATCTATCTCTCCAGGAGTATTATAATACTGTAAACACCCATCTATCTCTACAGGAGTGTTATAATACTGTAAACACCCATCTACCTCTCCAGGAGTGTTATAATACTGTAAACATCCATCTATCTCTCCAGGAGTGTTATAATACTGTAAACATCCATCTATCTCTGTCTCCAGGAGTGTTATAATACTGTAAACACCCATCTATCTCTCCAGGAGTGTTATAATACTGTAAACACCCATCTACCTCTCCAGGAGTGTTATAATACTGTAAACATCCATCTATCTCTCCAGGAGTGTTATAATACTGTAAACACCCATCTCTCTCTCCAGGAGTGTTATAATACTGTAAACAACCATCTATCTCTCCAGGAGTGTTATAATACTGTAAATACCCATCTAGCTCTCTCTCCAGGAGTGTTATAATACTGTAAACACCCATCTATCTCTCTCTCCAGGAGTGTTATAATACTGTAAACATCCATATCTCTCTCCAGGAGTGTTATAATACTGTAAACACCCATCTCTCTCTCCAGGAGTGTTATAACACTGTAAACATCCATCTCTCTCTCTCTCCAGGAGTGTTATAATACTGTAAACATCCATCTCTCTCTCCAGGAGTGTTATAATACTGTAAACATCCCTCACTCCAACTCTCCATCTATCTCTGTCTCCAGGAGTGTTATAATACTGTAAACATCCATCTATCTCTCCAGGAGTGTTATAATACTGTAAACATCCATATCTCTCTCCAGGAGTGTTATAATACTGTAAACACCCATCTATCTCTGTCTCCAGGAGTGTTATAATACTGTAAACACCCATCTATCTCTCCAGTAGTGTTATAATACTGTAAACATCCATCTATCTCTCTCTCCAGGAGTGTTATAATACTGTAAACATCCATCTCTCTCTCCAGGAGTGTTATAATACTGTAAACATCCATCTATCTCTCTCTCCAGGAGTGTTATAATACTGTAAACACCCATCTATCTCTCCAGGAGTGTTATAATACTGTAAACATCCATCTATCTCTCTCTCCAGGAGTGTTATAATACTGTAAACACCCATCTATCTCTCCAGGACTGTTATAATACTGTAAACATCCATCTATCTCTCCAGGAGTGTTATAATACTGTAAACACCCATCTATCTCATTCTCCAAGAGTGTTATAATACTGTAAACATCCATCTATCGCTCCAGGAGTGTTATAATACTGTAAACATCCATATATCTCTCCAGGAGTGTTATAATACTGTAAAAACCCATCTCTCTCTCCAGGAGTGTTATAATACTGTAAACACCCATCTATCTCTCTCTCTCTCCAGGAGTGTTATAATACTGTAAACATCCATCTCTTTCTTCAGGAGTGATATAATACTGTAAACACCCATATATCTCTGTCTCTAGGAGTGTTATAATACTGTAAACACCCATCTATCTCTCCAGGAGTGTTATAATACTGTAAAAACCCATCTCTCTCTCCAGGAGTGTTATAATACTGTAAACACCCATCTATCTCTCTCTCCAGGAGTGTTATAATACTGTAAACATCCATCTCTCTCTTCAGGAGTGATATAATACTGTAAACACACATATATCTCTGTCTCCAGGAGTGTTATAATACTGTAAACACCCATCTATCTCTCCAGGAGTGTTATAATACTGTAAACACCCATCTATCTCTCCAGGAGTGTTATAATACTGTAAACACCCATCTATCTCTCCAGGAGTGTTATAATACTGTAAACATCCATCTATCTCTCCAGGAGTGTTATAATACTGTAAACACCCATCTATCTCTGTCTCCAGGAGTGTTATAATACTGTAAACATCCATCTATCTCTCCAGGAGTGTTATAATACTGTAAACACCCATCTCTCTCTCCAGGAGTGTTATAATACTGTAAACACCCATCTATCTCGTTCTCCAGGAGTGTTATAATACTGTAAACACCCATCTATCTCTCCAGGAGTGTTATAATACTGTAAACATCCATCTATCTCTCTCTCCAGGAGTGTTATAATACTGTAAACATCCATCTCTCTCTCCAGGAGTGTTATAATACTCTAAACACCCATCTATCTCTCCAGGAGTGTTATAATACTGTAGACACCCATCTACCTCTCCAGGAGTGTTATAATACTGTAAACATCCATCTATCTCTCCAGGAGTGTAATAATACTGTAAACACCCATCTATCTCTGTCTCCAGGAGTGTTATAATACTGTAAACACCCATCTATCTCTCCAGGAGTGTTATAATACTGTAAACATCCATCTATCTCTCCAGGAGTGTTATAATACTGTAAACATCCATCTATCTCTGTCTCCAGGAGTGTTATAATACTGTAAACACCCATATATCTCTCCAGGAGTGTTATAATACTGTAA
Organism: Salmo salar; assembly: GCF_965601325.2. Classification (NCBI taxonomy): domain Eukaryota; kingdom Metazoa; phylum Chordata; class Actinopteri; order Salmoniformes; family Salmonidae; genus Salmo; species Salmo salar. The sequence continues at coordinate 17,388,351 of NC_138305.1, forward strand.
ACATCCATCTATCTCTCTCTCCAGGAGTGTTATCATACTGTAAACACCCATCTATCTCTCCAGGAGTGTTATAATACTGTAAACACCCATCTATCTCTCCAGGAGTGTTATAATACTGTAAACATCCATATATCTCTCCAGGAGTGTTATAATACTGTAAACACCCATCTATCTCTCCAGGAGTGTTATAATACTGTAAACATCCATATATCTCTCCAGGAGTGTTATAAAACTGTAAACACCCATCTATCTCTGTCTCCAGGAGTGTTATAATACTGTAAACATCCATCTATCTCTCTCTCCAGGAGTGTTACAATACTGTAAATATCCATCTCTCTCTCCAGGAGGGTTATAATACTGTAAACATCCATCTCTCTCTCCAGGAGTGTTATAATACTGTAAACACCCATCTATCTCTCTCTCCAGGAGTATTATAATACTGTAAACATCCCTCCCTCCCTCACTCCAACTCTCCATCTATCTCTCCATCTCTTTCTCCCTCCAGGTGTGTGTAGAGAAGTTGATGCCGCTGAGCTCCTTCTCCTCAGCCTTCCACCAGCCCACCTACAACAAACAGCCCATGTACAGGAGGGCTATATATGAGGCACTACAGGTACACACACATGCAAACACGCACTCACACACACATTCATGTACATGCATAGTTAGTCACACTGTCATCATTACGTTTCCTTCACTGTGTGTGTGTGTGTGTGTGTGTGTGTGTGTGTGTGTGTGTGTGTGTGTGTGTGTGTGTGTGTGTGTGTGTGTGTGTGTGTGTGTGTGTGTGTGTGTGTGTTATTGTATTTATTATGGATCCCCATTAGTTCCTGCAAAGGCAACAGCGTCTCTTCCTGGGGTTTATTATTGATACCCATTAGATCCTGGGGTCCAATCACCATTACATACAATCAAACAATACATTTTACCCCACTACATATCTACAATACAACACATTATTACACCACTACACTACCACTACATATCTACAATACAACACATTATTACACCACTACACTACCACTACATATCTACAATACAGCACATTATTACACCACTACCCTACCACTACATATCTACAATACAACACATTATTACACCACTACTCTACCACTACATATCTACAATACAACACATTATTACACCACTACATATCTACAATACAACACATTATTACACCACTACACTACCACTACATATCTACAATACAACACATTATTACACCACTACTCTACCACTACATATCTACAATACAACACATTATTACACCACTACATATCTACAATACAACACATTATTACACCACTACACTACCACTACATATCTACAGTACAACACATTATTACACCACTACTCTACCACTACATATCTACAATACAACACATTATTACACCACTACATATCTACAATACAATACATTATTACACCACTACACTACCACTACATATCTACAATACAACACATTACTACACCACTACTCTACCACTACATATCTACAGTACAACACATTACTACACCACTACACTACCACTACATATCTACAATACAACACATTATTACACCACTACACTACCACTACATATCTACTATACCACACATTATTACACCACTACTCTACCACTACATATCTACAATACAACACATTATAACACCACTACACATCTTCAATACAACACATTCTTACACCACTACACTACCACTACATATCTACAATACAACACATTATTACACCACTACATATCTACAATACAACACATTATTACACCACTACACTACCACTACATATCTACAATACAACACATTATTACACCAATACACTACCACTACATATCTACAAAACAACACATTATTACACCACTACATATCTACAATACAACACATTATTACACCACTACTCTACCACTACATATCTACAATACAACACATTATTACACCACTACATATCTACAATACAACACATTATTACACCACTACACTACCACTACATATCTACAATACAACACAGTATTACACCAATACACTACCACTACATATCTACAAAACAACACATTATTACACCACTACACATGTATTGTAGATATGTAGTGGTAGTGTAGTGGTGTAATAATGTGTTGTATTGTAGATATGTAGTGGTAGTGTAGTGGTGTAGTAATGTGTTGTATTGTAGATATGTAGTGGTAGTATAGTGGTGTAATAATGTGTTGTATTGTAGATATGTAGTGGTAGTGCAGTGGTGTAATAATGTGTTGTATTGTAGATATGTAGTGGTAGAGTAGTGGTGTAATAATGTGTTGTATTGTATATATGTAGTGGTAGTGTAGTGGTGTAGTAATGTGTTGTATTGTAGATATGTAGTGGTAGTGTAGTGGTGTAGTAATGTGTTGTATTGTAGATATGTAGTGGTAGTGTAGTGGTGTAATAATGTGTTGTATTGTAGATATGTAGTGGTGTAATAATGTGTAATGTATAAGTTTCAGAATGCGTGGCAAGTTATACTTTTCCCTGATTGCAGTACTTTGTTAAGTGTTTCAGTGATTTCAGTCACAGTAATAGCTGACGTATATAGTGTTGAGTCATCTGCATACATAGACAGACTGGCTTTACTCAGAGCCAGTGGCATGTTGTTAGTAAAGATTGAAAAAGCAAGGGGCCTAAACAGCTACCCTGGGGAATTCCTGATTATACCTAGATTATGTTGGAGAGGCTTCCATTAAAGAACACCCTCTGTGTTCTGTTAGACAGGTAACTCTTTATCCACATTATAGCAGGGGGTGTAAAGCCATAACACATACGTTTTTCCAGCAGTAGACTATGATCAATAATGTTAAAAGCCGCACTGAAGTCTAACAAAACAGCCCCCACATTGTTTTTATCATCAATTTCTCTAAGACAATCTTCAATCATTTGTGCTGTGCTGTGCTGTGCTGTGCTGTGCTGTGCTGTGCTTGTTGAATGTCCTTCCCTATAAGCGTGCTGAAACTCTGTTGTCAATTTTTTTACTGTGTGTGTGTGTGTGTGTGTGTGTGTGTGTGTGTGTGTGTGTGTGTGTGTGTGTTTAGGTGGCGAGCAAGCGTGCCGGCAGGCCTATCCCCTCTTGTGATGGTGGTGATGATGCAGAGGGTGGGGGGGCGGAGCTGCAGAAGCAGAACAGGAAGTTGATAGAATGGGCCATGACAGGCTTCCTGCCCAGCGGACCTCAGAGTCTGGACCCCCCTGATGGTCACACACACACACACACACACACACACACACACACACACACACACACACACACACACACACACACACATACACATAAACACACATAAGTAAGTGTTTCCTGTTGTTTGACCCTCCCCCAGAGGAGAGACACCCATATAAGGACGTGTACCCTGAGATGTGGGTGGAGCCAGAGGAAGCTTACACCCCGCCCCCTCCGACCAAGAGGCCCCGCAAGAACATTGCTGAGAAACCCAAGATCAGAGAGGTCATCGATGAGGGGACTAGAGGTATACACACACGCAAAAGTCTCTACTCAGTCCGACTCTTTAAAGTTGTAATAGTAGAATGCACTAGGTGGGTACTGCCTCATCAGTTCCTCTTGTCATGTCAGTCATTACAGACCTTAGAGAGATATTTATAACTTGTCAGAAATGTCCAGATCAACTAGCCCATGGCAGTGCTCCAGTCCCAACAACATCAAACTGTTTTAGAGACTGACAGACAGGGTCTGGTAGTGTTCCAGTCCCAACAACATCAAACTGTTTTAGAGACTGACAGACAGGGTCTGGTAGTGTTCCAGTCCCAACAACATCAAACTGTTTTAGAGACTGACAGACAGGGTCTGGTAGTGTTCCAGTCCCAACAACATCAAACTGTTTGAGAGACTGACAGACAGGGTCTGGTAGTGTTCCAGTCCCAACAACATCAAACTGTTTGAGAGACTGACAGACAGGGTCTGGTAGTGTTCCAGTCCCAACAACATCAAACTGTTTTAGAGACTGACAGACAGGGTCTGGTAGTGTTCCAGTCCCAACAACATCAAACTGTTTTAGAGACTGACAGACAGGGTCTGGTAGTGTTCCAGTCCCAACAACATCAAACTGTTTGAGAGACTGACAGACAGGGTCTGGTAGTGTTCCAGTCCCAACAACATCAAACTGTTTTAGAGACTGACAGACAGTGTCTGGTAGTGCTCCAGTCCCAGCAACATCAAACTGTTTTAGAGACTGACAGACAGGGTCTGGTAGTGCTCCAGTCCCAGCAACATCAAACTGTTTGAGACTGACAGACAGGGTCTGGTAGTGCTCCAGTCCCAGCAACATCAAACTGTTTTAGAGACTGGCAGACAGGGTGTGGTAGTGCTCCAGTCCCAGCAACATCAAACTGTTTTAGAGACTGACAGACAGGGTCTGGTAGTGTTCCAGTCCCAACAACATCAAACTGTTTTAGAGACTGACAGACAGGGTCTGGTAGTGCTCCAGTCCCAGCAACATCAAACTGTTTTAGAGACTGACAGACAGGGTCTGGTACTCCTCCAGTCCCAACAACATCAAACTGTTTTAGAGACTGACAGACAGACAGGGTCTGATAGTGCTCCAGTCCCAGCAACATCAAACTGTTTTAGAGACTGACAGACAGTGTCTGATAGTGCTCCAGTCCACTCCGTCTTCTGTGAGTTCATACAAACTGTCATCTCCTATCAGTCTGACTATAAGAAAACGCGGTTGTAACGTTAATCAATGATGTTAATTTAACTCCACTTTCTAGTGAGTTTATACAAACGGTTTTCTGCTACTGATAGATTGGAGACTGTCAGAAAACACGGTTGGAACGTTAATCATTTGGTTTTCTATTCCATTGGTTACCTCGACAACTATGATAAAATCATTGTGTTGGGAGATTTTAATATTCATGTTGACAAAGAGACTGACTCCAAGGCCATTGAATTTATGAATCTTTTGAGCTCTATGGACTTTATTCAACATGTTACTGGGCCCACCCATAACCACAGCCATACTCTGGACCTGGTTATTACCAGGGGGCTTTCTACTGGGCCCACCCATAACCACAGCCATACTCTAGACCTGGTTATTACCAAGGGGCTTTCTACTGGGCCCACCCATAACCACAGCCATACTCTGGACCTGGTTATTACCAAGGGGCTTTCTACTGGGCCCACCCATAACCACAGCCATACCCTGGACCTGGTTATTACCAAGGGGCTTTCTACTGGGCCCACCTATAACCACAGCCATACTCTGGACCTGGTAATTACCAAGGGGCTTTCTACTGGGCCCACCCATAACCACAGCCATACTCTGGACCTGGTAATTACCAAGGGGCTTTCTATTGACATATCCTCTATTGTTGATGTTGCTTTATCTGATCACCACTGGGGATGTTTACTACCTTGTTGCCCACAGCACAGGGTAATACTGAACGCAGTATTAAGAAACACTATCTTACCTCTGAAGTTGATACAGATTTTTTTGAGTGTATGAACAATACTCCACCACCTATTCTGCCTTCCTCTTGTGATGGTTGATAACTTCAATAGTAAATGAAGGGCAACCATTGATGCCATAGCTCCAGTAAGGTTGAAAAGGACACATCCGAACAGAGAGTCCCTTGGATTAGTGAGGAAACTAATCAATTAAAGAGAAATTGCAGAAAGGCAGAGCGGAAGTGGAGAAAGTCAAAATTGCAGGTCCATTATGATATTCTGAGAGAGCAACTTGGCATATACAGTTGAAGTCAGAAGTTTACATACACCTTAGCCAAATACATTTAACCTCAGTTTTTCACAATTCCTGACATTTAATCCTAGTAAAAAATCCCTGTTTTAGGCCAGTTAGGATCACCACTTTATTTTAAGAATGTGAAATGTGAGAATAATAGTAGAGAGAATGATTTATTTCAGCTTTTATTTCTTTCATCACATTCCCAGTGGGTCAGAAGTTTACATACACTCAATTAGTATTTGGTAGCATTGCCTTTAAATTGTTTAACTTGGGTCAAATGTTTAGGGTAGCCTTCCACAAGCCTCGCACAATAAGTTGGGTGAATTTTTTCCCATTCCTACTGACAGAGCTGGTGTAACTGAGTCAGGTTTGTAGGCCTCCTTGCTCGCACACGCTTTCTCAGTTCTGCCCACAAATTTTCTATGGGATTGTGATGGCCACTCCAATACCTTGACTTTGTTGTCCTTAAGCCATTTTGCCACAACTTTGGAAGTATGCTTGGGGTCATTGTCCATTTGGAAGACCCATTCGGGGCAGCAGGTAGCCTAGTGGTTAGAGCGTTGGACTAGTTACCGGAAGGTTGCAAGATCGAATCCCCGCCAACCCTTCTTTTACACTACTGCTACTCTCTGTTCATCATATATGCATAGTCACTTTAACCATATCTACATGTACATACTACCTCAAATCAGCCTGACTAACCGGTGTCTTTATGTAGCCTCGCTACTTTTATAGCCTCGCTACTGTTATAGCCTCACTACTGTTATTTTTCACTGTCTTTTTACTGTTGTTTTTATTTCTTTACTTACCTATTGTTCACCTAATACCTTTTTTGCACTTTTGGTTAGAGCCTGTAAGTAAGCATTTCACTGTAAGGTCTACACCTGTTGAATTTCGCGCACGTGGCAAATAAACTTTGATTTTATTTCATTTGTCCTTGTACTCTTAGATTTAAGCGCTGCATTCGACACTGTTGTCCTTCTGGAGAGGTGGTTGGCCTCTCCAGTCCTGTTCTAAATGGAGAGGTGGTTGGTCTCTCTGGTCCTGTTCTAAATGGAGAGGTGGTTGGCCTCTCTGGTCCAGTTCTAAATGGAGAGGTGGTTGGCCTCTCTGGTCCTGTTCTAAATGGAGAGGTGGTTGGCCTCTCTGGTCCAGTTCTAAATGGAGAGGTGGTTGGCCTCTCTGGTCCAGTTCTAAATGGAGAGGTGGATGGCCTCTGGTCCTGTTCTAAATGGAGAGGTGGTTGGCCTCTCCAGTCCAGTTCTAAATAGAGAGGTGGTTGGCCTCTCTGGTCCTGTTCTAAATGGAGAGGTGGTTGGCCTCTCTGGTCCAGTTCTAAATGGAGAGGTGGTTGGCCTCTCTGGTCCAGTTCTAAATGGAGAGGTGGATGGCCTCTCTGGTCCTGTTCTAAATGGAGAGGTGGTTGGCCTCTCTGGACCTGTTCTAAATGGAGAGGTGGTTGGCCTCTCCAGTCCTGTTCTAAATGGAGAGGTGGTTGGCCTCTCTAGTCCTGTTCTAAATGGAGAGGTGGTTGGCCTCTCTGGACCTGTTCTAAATGGAGAGGTGGTTGGCCTCTCCAGTCCAGTTCTAAATAGAGAGGTGGTTGGCCTCTCTGGTCCTGTTCTAAATGGAGAGGTGGTTGGCCTCTCTGGTCCAGTTCTAAATGGAGAGGTGGTTGGCCTCTCTGGTCCAGTTCTAAATGGAGAGGTGGATGGCCTCTCTGGTCCTGTTCTAAATGGAGAGGTGGTTGGCCTCTCTGGACCTGTTCTAAATGGAGAGGTGGTTGGCCTCTCCAGTCCTGTTCTAAATGGAGAGGTGGATGGCCTCTCTAGTCCTGTTCTAAATGGAGAGGTGGTTGGCCTCTCTGGACCTGTTCTAAATGGAGAGGTGGTTGGCCTCTCCAGTCCTGTTCTAAATGGAGAGGTGTTTGGCCTCTCCAGTCCTGTTCTAAATGGAGAGGTGGTTGGCCCCTCTGGTCCTGTTCTAAATGGAGAGGTGGTTGGCCTCTCTGGTCCTGTTCTAAATGGAGAGGTGGTTGGCCTCTCTGGACCTGTTCTAAATGGAGAGGTGGTTGGCCTCTCCAGTCCTGTTCTAAATGGAGAGGTGTTTGGCCTCTCTGGTCTTGTTCTAAATGGAGAGGTGGTTGGCCCCTCTGGTCCTGTTCTAAATGGAGAGGTGGTTGGCCTCTCTGGTCCTGTTCTAAATGGAGAGGTGGTTGGCCTCTCTAGTCCTGTTCTAAATGGAGAGGTGTTTGGCCTCTCTGGTCCTGTTCTAAATGGAGAGGTGTTTGGCCTCTCTGGTCCTGTTCTAAATGGAGAGGTGGTTGGCCTCTCTGGTCCAGTTCTAAATGGAAAGGTGGTTGGCCTCTCTGGTCCAGTTCTAAACTGGTTTAGGACCTATTTAACCATTAAGAGTTTTTTGTCACTCTTGGTGAACATAAAAATACATGTAACGTGGTGTTCCACAAGGTTCTATTTTGGGTCCGGTACTGTTCAGTTTATATATGTTATCCCTTGGCAGCGTTATCAGAAAGCACAGCTTTGATTTTGGGTCTGGTACTGTTCAGTTTATAATTTGACCCCTTTGCAGCATTATCAGAAAGTGCAGCATTGATTGCAGCATGGATAAATTATTAGACCCTATTAATCATTTAAATAATTGGATGGCTCCAACTTCCTCCAGCTAAATCAAGACAAGACCGAGGTACTTATTGTTGGAGCCAAAGCACAGAGAGAGAATCTGGCCTCACGTTTTAAGTCATGGCCAATAAAGATGAAATACCAGGTAAAATACCAGGTAAAATAGCAGGTGTTATTTTTTAATCTGAATGAAATTTTGAAACACACGTTAGGAATGTGACCAAAATACATTTTTACCACCTGAGGAACAAGGTGAGATTCATCTATGCTTTTATTACAAGTAGGCTTGTTAGCAAGATAGTGCTGACAGACATGGCTCCTAAGCAACTTTGCAGTATTTAGGTTTTTTGTGTGTTCTTTCTTTTCACTATAAGCCCAGAATGTGTTTTGTGTTATTACATACAGCCAGAAAGAACTTTTGGATTTCACAGCGGCGATAACTCACCAGCACTACGACCAGGAATATGACTTTCCTCAATTGGATCCTTTATTCGCACCCCCCAGGGTAATTTAACTTGTAGCTGGGGATTTTAACAAAGCAAATTTGATGAAAACGCTACCGAAGTTCTATCAACCCATTGTAGTACTCGTGTTGGGAAAACACTCGACCACGGCTATTCTCTCTTCTGGGATACCTACAAGGCCCTCCCCCGCCCTCCCTTCGGCAAATGATATCACAACTCCATTTTGCTCCTCCCTTCCTATGGGCAGAAACTCAAACAGGAAGTACCCGTGCTAAAGTCAATTCAACGCTGGTCTGACTAATCGGAAGCCATGCTTCAAATGTTTTGATCACACGGACTGGGATATGTTCTGGGTAGCCTCAGATAATAACATTGATGTATACACGGACATGGTGACAGTTCATCAGGAAGGGTATAGGGAATGTTGTTCCCACTGTGACTATTACAATCTACCTAAACCAGAAACTGGATAGATGGCAGCATTTGAGCTAAACTGAAAGTGCGAACCACCGCATTTAACCATGGCAAGGTGACTGGGAATATTGTTGAATACAAACAGTGTAGTTATTCACTCCGTAAGGCAATCAAACAGGCAAAACATCAGTACAGAGACAAAGTGGAGTTGCAATTCAACGGCTCAGACACGAGACGTATGTGGCAGGGTCTACAGACAATCACGGATTATGAAGGGAAAACCAGCCACGGCGCGGACACCAATGTCTTGCTCCCAGACAAGCTAAACACCTTCTTCGCCCACTTTGAGGTTAAGACAGTGCCACCGACGCGGCTCGCTACCAAGGACTGCGGGCTCTCCTTCTCCGTGGCCGACATGAGTAAGACATTTATGCGTGTTAACCCTCGCAAGGCTGCTGGCCCAGATGGCATCCCTAGCCGAATCCTCAGAGCATGTGCAGACCAGCTGGCTGGAGTGTTTACGGACATATTCAAACTCTACCTATCCCAGTCTGCTGTCCCCACTTGCTTCAAGACGTCCACCATTGTTCCTGTTCCCAAAAAATCTAAGGTAAATTAACTAAATGACTATCGCCCCGTAGCACTCACTTCTGTCATGATGAAGTGCTTTGAGAGACTAGTCAAGGATCATATCACCTCCATCATACCTGACACCCTAGACCCACTTCAATTTTCTTACCGCCCCAATAGATCCACAGACGATGCAATCCCCATTGCACTGCACACTCCCCTATCTCACTATGACAAGAGGAATACCTATGTAAGAATGCTGTTCATTGACTATAGCTCAGCCTTCAACACCGTAGTACTCTCCAAGCTCATCATTAAGCTAGAGGCCCAGGGTCTGAACCGAGCCCTGTGCAACTGGGTCCTGGACTTCCTGATGGGCCGCCCGCAGGTGGTGAAGGTAGGAATCAACACCTCCACTTCACTGATCCTCAACACAGAGGCCCCACAAGGGTGCGTGCTCAGGCCCCTCCTGTATTCCATGTTCATCCATGACTGCGTGGCCACACACGCCTCCAACTCAATCATCAAGTTTGCGCACAACACAACCATATTAGGCTTGATTACCAACAATGACGAGACAGCCTACAGGGAGGAGGTGAGGGCCCTGGTGCCAGGAAAATAACCTCTCACTCACCGTCAACAAAACAAAGGAGCTGATCTTGGACTTCAGGAAAAAGCAGAGGTAGCACGCCCCAGTGGAGAAGGTGGACAGCTTCAAGTTAAGACCCTCATAAACTTTTACAGATTCACAATTGAGAGCATCCTGTTGGGCTGTATCACCACCTGGTATGGCACCTGCGGTGCCTGCAATCGCAGGGCTCTCCAGGGGGTGGTGCGGTCTGCCCAACGCATCAACGTGGGCACACTGCCTGCCCTCCAGGACACATCTACAGCCCCCAATGTCATCAAGGACATCAACCACCCGAGCCATGGCCTGTTCACCCTGCTATCACCCAGAAGGCATCCAGAAGGCATCAAAGCTGGGACCGAGAGACTGAACAACAACTTCTATCTCAAGACCATCAGACTGTTAAATAGCCATCACTACCACCAGGTTACTCAACTCTGCAACTTAGAGGCTGCTGCCCTATGTACATAGATGTCACTGGTCACTTTAATAATGGAACACTTGTCACTTTAATATTGTATACATACTGCTTTACTGATCTCATATGTATATACTATATTCTACTCTAATGTATTTTAGTCAATGCCACTTCTACATTTCTCGATCTAATATTTATATATTTCTTAATTCCATTGTTTTACTTTTAGATTTGTGTGTATTGTTGTGAATTGTTAGATATTACTGCACTGTTGGAGCTGGGAACACAAGCATTTAGTTAGATATTACTGCACTGTTGGAGCTGGGAACACAAGCATTTAGTTAGATATTACTGCACTGTTGGAGCTGGGAACACACGCATTTAGTTAGATACTACTGTTGGAGCTGGGAACACAAGCATTTAGTTAGATATTACTGTTGGAGCTGGGAACACAAGCATTTAGTTAGATACTACTGCACTGTTGGAGCTGGGAACACAAGCATTTAGTTAGATATTACTGCACTGTTGGAGCTGGGAACACAAGCATTTAGTTAGATATTACTGCACTGTTGGAGCTAGGAACACAAGCATTTAGTTAGATATTACTGTTGGAGCTGGGAACACAAGCATTTAGTTAGATACTACTGCACTGTTGGAGCTGGGAACACAATCATTTAGTTAGATACTACTGCACTGTTGGAGCTGGGAACACAATCATTTCGCTACACCCGCAACAACGTCTGCTAAATATGTGTATGTGACCAAAAAATGTGATTTGATTTGATTTGACTACTGTAATGCTCTCCTGTCTGGTCTACCCAAGAAAGCCATTGGTGAACTGAAAAACATACAGAATGCTGCAGCACAGTACTGATCAGGAACACAGAACAGAGAGCACACATTACATTGGTTTTAAGATCTCTGCACTGGCTGCCTGTGAGTTTAACAAGTCATTTTAAGATTCTTCTTTTGCTTTTTATATCAATCCACGATTGTGCGCCCCAATACATGTCAGACATGCTTTTAAGTTACGTACCCAGTAGGTCATTCAGGTCCACTGGTCTTTTAACTACCGCAAAGTCTAGGACCAAGAGGCATGGAGAGGCCTTCATTATCTGGAATAGCCTGCCAGAGAACCTGAGGGGGACCAAAACAAAATTTAAAAGAGATCTTAAAACACCTTTTTAACTTTGCTTTTCCTCAGGGTTTTTTTTTTTTGTGTGTGTGTAGTAAATATTTCAGCTTTTAGTTTGCTGTGTTTTATTAGTTTTTTTCCTGTTAAGCACATTGCGTTCCAGTCTGAAATGGGCTGTATAAATAAAGCTTGATTTGATGTCATTGGCTACTCACGACAGTCACAGATACTCGTTTAATGAGACGCAATCTGAGGCCTACCGATCCCTTCTTTGAGCAGTCCCAGGCGTCCCAATATTTTGAAACATGTTTGATTTGAACAAGTTTTGAGAATGGTGATCATTCATCAATAGCCAATGAGAGCTCGCGAGGAGAAGATGCCAGTGATATGATGACATTATTTTTCATCAGCCAGAATGTGTAGACTCTGGAGCAAGAGACATGACTACTACTAGTGTGCGTTTTTACTTGCCTTTAACCAAAGCCAAAGTGTCAAATCATTACAGCTCTGAAGTTCACAAGTAATGTTATTCAATTCAAAAATGTCACCTCTGTATGGCAATTGTGAATGTCTGACTGAAAACGTTTATAAGGTTGCTTTGAGCCACAGCTCATTGTAGCTACGTTAACAATCTAATCACATCATCACATCATTGTTTTCGCAAGACATCGTGGTGGTATGGAGAATCAAGTGAAGAATCTTGTAATGTGTGACCCCATCTGTGCCAGATTGTTTAGTGTGAGCAACACTATGTTGACAAGACAAAAAAAACGACAGGCAAGACAGTGAGATGCACAGCGATGTTAGGATTTTGAAAGTTGTGTAGTGTACACTCGGCATAAGATTTTGTTGTGTTTCAGAGAGACTCATCCAAGAGATCAGACAGAAGACCAGGAACATGGAAGGTAAACATCTCTATCTCTACTGTAGTTCTACAATCTTTATTCTAGTTCTACTATCTCTACTGTAGTTCTACTATCTCTACTGTAGTTCTACAATCTCCATTCTAGTTCTACTATCTCTACTGTAGTTCTACAATCTCCATTCTAGTTCTACTATCTCTACTGAAGTTATACAATCTTTATTCTAGTTCTACTATAGTTCTACTATCTCTACTCTAGTTCTACTCTCTCTACTGTAGTTGTATTATCTCTACTGTCTCTACTGTAGTTCTACTATCTCCACTGTAGTTCTATCTCTACTGTAGTTCTACTGTATCTATTGTAGACGTACTGTGTACTATAGTTTTACTATCTCTACTCTAGTTCTACTATCTCTACTGTAGTTCTACTGTATCTACTGTAGACGTACTGTGTACTATAGTTTTACTATCTCTACTCTAGTTCTACTATCTCTACTCTAGTTCTACTATCTCTACTGTAGTTCTACTATCTCTACTGTAGTTCTGCTATCTTTACTTTAGTTATACTACCTCCACTGTAGTTCTATCTCTACTTTAGTTCTACTGTATCTACTGTAGACATACTGTGTACTATAGTTTTACTATCTCTACTCTAGTTTAACTATCTCTACTCTAGGTCTACTATCTCTACTGTAGTTATACTGTATATTTAGTCTCTACTCTAGGTCTACTATCTCTACTGTAGTTCTATTCTCTCCACTTCTTGCTAACATTTCATGACTTCTGTGTGTGTGTGTGTTTGTGTGTGTGTGTGTGTGTATTTGTGTGTGTAGATATCTGTATCTCCTGTGGTAGCCTCAACGTCTCTCTGGAACACCCTCTCTTCATCGGAGCCATGTGTCAGAGCTGCAAGGTAAACAGACCCGCCCTCTGTAAGAGTTTGTATTGTCTATAGAACTGTTCCTGGAGTTTAAAGGTGTGTGGGTGTGTGTAGAACTGTTTTCTGGAGTGTGCGTACCAATACGATGATGATGGATACCAGTCGTACTGCACTATCTGCTGTGGAGGACGGGAGGTCTTGATGTGTGGAAACAACAACTGCTGCAGGTCAGCGCACACACACACACACACATACTTTACTATTTCTACTATATCTATTCTAGTTTAACTATATTCTAGTTCTACTCATCTCTACTGTAGTTCTACTGTCTCTACCGTAATTATCTGTTCTCAAGTTCTACTGTCTACTGTAGTTATACTATATTTACTGTAGTTCTACTATCTCTACTGTAGTTATTCTATCTTTACTTTAGTTATACTACCTCCACTGTAGTTCTACTATCGCTACTGTAGTTCTTCTATTTTTACTGTAGTTGTACTATCTTTACTGTAGTTCTGTCGCCACTGTAGTTCTACTATCTTTACTGTAGTTCTGTCGCCACTGTAGTTCTACTATCTCTACTGTAGTTCTACTATCTCTACTGTAGTTCTACTATCTCTACTGTAGTTCTATCTTTACTTTAGTTATACTACCTCCACTGTAGTTCTACTATCTCTACAGTAGTTATTCTAACAGGCTGATTGGTAGGCTATTTGAGCCAGTAAAGGGGGCTTTACTATTCTTAGGTAGCGGAATGAATTTTGCTTCCCTCCAGGTCTAAGGGCACACTTTCTAGTAGGCTTAGATTGAAGATATGGCAAATAAGAGTGGCAATATGGTCCTCTATTATCCTCAGTAATTTTCTGTCCAAGTTGTCAGACCCCGGTGGCTTGTCATTGTTGATAGACAACAATAACTATTTCCTCTCTTCCACATTCACTTTTCGTGAATCAAAAGCTCCAAAGCTTTTTACTATCCTTCTTTATGTCATTCATCTTTGTTTCATAGTATAGTTTTTTCTTCTTTTTATTCAGTTTAGTCACATGGTTTCTCAATTTGCAGTACATTTGCCAATTGGTTGTGCAGCCAGACCTATTTGACATTCCTTTTGCCTCATCTCTCTCAATTATACAATTTGTGACCGACCGGCTTGATTCGGTCTTATGTAGCAACATTTGAAATTGTGTTTTTTACATTGGATAAAAGTAGAGACTCAGAGCTAGAAAATTGTATATTTGTCACGACCGAAGGTGGCTCCTCTCCCTGTGCTCGGTGGTCGTCGTCGCCGGCCTACTAGCTGCCACCGATTCATTTCTTCCTTTTCGTTTGTGTCTGTCTGTTTTGTTTTACACCTGTGTCCTATTAGTTAATTTCAGTGGGTTTATTAACCTCCGCTGCCTGCTTGTCACGTCCTGGCCAGTATAAGGTTAATTGCTATTGTAGTTTGGTCAGGACGTGGCAGAGGGTATTCGTTTTGTGTGGTTCGGGGTGGTGTGTTTGTTGAAGGGGCATTTGGTTTAAGTATTCCGGGGTTTTTGGGCACTGTTTGGTTTTCATGTATTCTATGTTTACTCTAGTATGTCGGTTTCTATGTTTGGTTAATTGGGGTTGGGACTCTCAGTTGAAGGCAGGTGTTGTCTATTTGCCTTTGATTGAGAGTCCCATATATTAGGGTGTGTTTGTGTTTGTTATTTGTGGGAGATTGTCTTTGGATTGCTGTGTTGCCTTCAAGGCTGTCATTTTGCCGTTCATCGTTTTGCTTATTTTTTGTATACGTGTTTGTTTGGTTTTTTCCTTCTTTTCCGTTAAATAAAGAAGATGAGTATACACATACCTGCTGCGTTTTGGTCCGCCATTTCTAACGACAAGCGTGACACTGCTATTCTTTGTGAAGGATTATTTGCTGTTGTTGCTCTGCTAGGGGTGTGTGTTTGGGTGGGTTTATTAACCTCCGCTTCCTGCTAGTCTTTGTGGGGGATTATTTGCTGTTGTTGCTCTGCTAGGGGTGTGTGTTTGGGTGGGTTTATTAACCTCCGCTGCCTGCTAGTCTTTGTGGGGGATTATTTGCTGTTGTTGCTCTGCTAGGGGTGCGTGTTTGGGTGGGTTTATTAACCTCCGCTGCCTGCTAGTCTTTGTGGGGGATTATTTGCTGTTGTTGCTCTGCTAGGGGTGCGTGTTTGGGTGGGTTTATTAACCTCCGCTGCCTGCTAGTCTTTGTGAAGGATTATTTGCTGTTGTTGCTCTGCTAGGGGTGCGTGATTGCGCCACAGGGTTTTTTTCCCCTCACGGTCGTGTTGTACCGTTTGTAGTGTATTTAGGAGTAGAGGTTTCTCCTCCGTGTGTTACATTTATTTCCCTGTGTGTGGCGACTTCGTTGGGTGTGTTTCCCCACCGGTTGTTGTCGTGTTTGGGACGTTCTAATAAACGTTTGTGCTTCTGGAAATCCTTGCTCTCCTGCTCCTGACTCTTGCACCTACCTCTCTTAGGAGGCACGTAACAATATTATACACTACAGTTGAGGAACAATGGGGAAGTAATTCTGCTTTGAAAGTTGATAAACTTGTAACCTCACTTTTGAGAAAATGGCCCTTAAATGTTTTGGTACCTACTGGAGAACTCATCTTTGTCTACACATGTTATGCATGCCTCTTGGAGGGAATGCAACACCCTGATACCTCTTTCACTCCACGGGGAGTTGAGTGTATGTGATTGTAGGTGGAGGTAAAGAAGTATGTGACTGTAGGTGGAGTGAAAGAGGTATGTGACTGTAGGTGGCGGTAAAGAGGTATGTGACTGTAGGTGGAGGTAAAGAGGTATGTAATTGTAGGTGCAGGTATGTGATTGTAGGTGCGGGTAAGTATGACAGAGGCAGAGAATATTACCGTTTACAGGGAATGTATTTCCTTCACACGGTAATGTGGGGAAAAGGGGTTGGACGGAACCAAAGCAAAGAAAGTAAAAGTTAAAGAGCCCCCTCTCCTACCTTACCTGCCTACCCACAACTTACATACATGAAGGGAACATTTTGGCATTTGCTGTATGATTTATGAGAAACTCCATATTGCAAATGTACGGTCCCTTACTAGACGTCCGCGAATGTTTCTAAAATTCGCCGACGGCGGCGGGCCGTGCACCGGGGCCAGATCTTTCGGGAAGTCATCGAACGAAGTCTCTCGAACATTCGGTTTCCGCTTTATATTTTGGTCTTTTTTCCGTTGTCCCGGTATATTCCAGCAGTTGGCGAATGGAATCATATTGCAAATGTACAAAACATCACCAATCACAACATGGCCATTTCTCCTAAATGGAAAAGACTTTTAACCTGTTATGGCTAGGGGGCAGTATTTTCACGGCTGGATAAAAAACGTACCCGATTTAATCTGGTTACTACTCCTGCCCAGTAACTAGAATATGCATATAATTATTGGCTTTGGATAGAAAACACCCTAAAGTTTCTAAAACTGTTTGAATGGTGTCTGTGAGTATAACAGAACTCATATGGCAGGCATATGGAACTCATAAACATGCTTCGAAGTACGGTAATGGAATATTTAGATTTTTGTCACGAATTGCGCCATGCGCACGACCCTTCTTTACCATTCGGATAGTGTCTGGGACGCACGAACAAAATGCCGCTATTCGGATATAACGATGGATTATTTTGGACCAAACCAACATTTGTTATTGAAGGAGCAGTCCTGGGAGTGCATTCTGATGAAGACAACAAAAGGTAATCAAACTTTTATAATAGTAAATCTGATATTGGTGAGTGCTAAACTTGCCGGGTGTCTAAATAGCTAGCCCGTGATGCCTGGGCTTTCACCAAAAAAGCTATTTTAAAATCGGACATATCGAGTGCATAGAGGAGTTTTGTATCTATAATTCTTAAAATAATTGTTATGCTTTTTGTGAACGTTTATCGTGAGTAATTTAGTAAATTGTTAGCAAATTCCCCGGAAGTTTGCGGGGGGTATGCTAGTTCTGAACGTCACATGCTAATGTAAAAAGCTGTTTTTTGATATAAATATGAACTTGATTGAACAAAACATGCATGTATTGTATAACATAATGTCCTAGGTGTGTCATCTGATGAAGATCATCAAAGGTTAGTGCTGCATTTAGCTGTCTTCTGGGTTTTTGTGACATTATCTGCTAGCTTGAAAAATGGGTGTCTGATTATTTCTGGCTTGGTACTCTGCTGACATAATCTAATGTTTTGCTTTCGCTGTAAAGCCTTTTTGAAATCGGACAGTGTGGTTAGATAAAGGAGAGTCTTGTCTTTAAAATGCTGTGAAATAGTCATATGTTTGAAAAATTGAAGTTTTTGTATTTGAGGAATTTGTCATTCGCGCCACGCCTATCATTGGATATTGGAGCAGGTGTTCCGCTAGCGGAACGTCTAGATGTAAGAGGTTATTAACCTCTATGGGCTATGTGGGACGCAAGCGTCCCACCCCTGGTACACCCAATCAACAACAGGTGAAATATCAAGACCGCCAAATTTGAAAACAATTAAATGTCATAATTCAAATTTCTCAAACATACAACTATCTTACACCCTTTGAAAGATAAACATCTTCTTAATCTAACCACGTTGTCCGATTTCAAAAAGGCTTTACGGCAAAAGCATAAAGTTAGATTATGTTAGGAGAGTACATTGACAATAGCTGTGTGTAATGTTTGTCAATTCAAAGACAGGCGTCACCAAAAGCAGAAAACCAGCTAAAATGATGCACTAACCTTTGACAATCTCCATCAGATGACACTCCTAGGACATTATGTTAGACAATGCATGCATCTTTTGTTCTATCAAGTTCATATTTATATACAAAAACAGCGTTTTACTATGGCGTTGATGTTGAGGAAATCGTTTCCCTCCAATAACCGCCAGTCAAGCAGCACAACAAATTAAATAATTACTATTCGAAAACATTGGTAAAATATTAGATTGTCATTCAAAGAATTATAGATTTACATCTCTTGAACGCAACCGGATTGCCAGATTTAAAAATAACCTTACTGGGAAATCACACTTTGCAATAATCTGAGCACTGCGCCCAGAAAAATATGCTTTGCTATACAGACAAAGGGCCATGTTGGAGAGATCTAAAATCGAAAATACTATGTAAATAATCCATTACCTTTGATTCTCTTCATCAGATGTCACTTCCAGGAATCCCAGGTCCATAACAAATGTAGTTTTGTTCGAAAAAGCTCATAATTTATGTCCAAAAAGCTCCGTGTTGTAAGCACATGATCTATGCCAGCTGGACTTCTCGTCATGAACGAGGGGAAAAAATATATTTACGTTTGTTCAAACATGTCAAACGTTGTATAGCATAAATCATTAGTGCCTTTTTTAACCAGAACATGAATAATATTCAAGGCGGACGTTAGCATTCTCTTTTAAAACGTTTTGGAACGAGAGTACCCAACATGAACTCGCGCGCAAGAGTCTAATCGGCCATCACCGTTCCAAGGCTCTTGTTAGTTCAGTTCTCACAGTATAAGACTCAAAACACTTTCTAAAGACTGGTGACATCTAGTGGAAGCCATAGGAAGTGCTCAACAATTAATAAGCCCCTGTGTGTTTCAATGGCATAGGCTTAAAGGTAATTCAACACATCAGGTATCCACTTCCTGTCAGAATTTTGACTTTCATATGAGTTCTGTTATACTTAGACACCATTCAAACAGTTTTAGAAAATTCAGAGTGTTTTCTATCCAAACCTGAACAATAATATGCATATTCTACCTTCTGAGTTGGTGTAGGAGGCAGTTAAAAATGGGCACATATTTTTTTCAAAATTCTCAATACTGCCCCCTAGCCCCAACAGGTTTTAAGACGAAACTTGGTGCGCATAGGTTTGGCGTAACGGGCAGTTAGCCCCAAACAAGATGGTGTCGAGGCCTCAACGCTTTTTGAGTTAACCTGTTAGGGCTAGGGGGCAGTATTGACACGGCTGGATAAAAAAAACATACCCGATTTAATCTGGTTACCACTCCTACCCAGTAACTAGAATATGCATATACTTATTACATATGGATAGAAAACACCCTAAATTTTCTAAAACTGTTTGAATGGTGTCTGTGAGTATAACAGAACTCATTTGGCAGGCAAAACCCTGAGACATTTTCTGACAGGAAGTGGATACCTGATGTGTTGTATTACCTTTAAACCTATGCCATTGAAAAACACAGGGGCTGAGGAATATTTTGGCACTTCCTATTGCTTCCACTAGATGTCACCAGCCTTTACAAAGTGTTTTGAGTCTTCTGGAGGGAGATCTGACCGAACAAGAGCCATGGAACGATGATGGCCCATTAGACACCTGGCGTGCGAGTTCATGTTGGGTACCCTCGTTCCAATACATAAAAGAGTATGCATTCGTCCACCTTGAATATTATTCATGTTCTGGTTAAAAAAGGCCCTAATGATTTATGCTATACAACGTTTGACATGTTTGAACGAACGTAAATATATTTTTTCCCCTCGTTCATGACGAGAAGTCCGGCTGGCTTAGATCATGTGCTAACAAGACGGAGATTTTTGGACATAAATGATGAGCTTTTTTGAACAAAACTACATTCGTTATGGACCTGTGATACCTGGAAGTGACATCTGATGAAGAGAATCAAAGGTAATGGATTATTTACATAGTATTTTTGATTTTAGATCTCCCCAACATGACGTCTAGTCTGTATCGCAACGCGTATTTTTCTGGGCGCAGTGCTCAGATTATTGCAAAGTGTGATTTCCCAGTAAGGTTATTTTTAAATCTGGCAAGTTGATTGCGTTCAAGAGATGTAAATCTATAATTCTTTAAATTACAATATAATATTTTACCAATGTTTTCTCATTTTAATTATTTAATTTGTGGTGTTGAATTGACTGCCGGTTATTGGAGGGAAACGATTTCCTCAACATCAATGCCATAGTAAAACGCTGTTTTTGGATATAAATATGAACTTGATAGAACTAAAAATGCATGCATTGTCTAACAATGTCCTAGGAGTGTCATCTGATGGAGATTGTAAAAGGTTAGTGCATCATTTTAGCTGGTTTTATGGTTTTGGTGACCCTGTCTTTGAATTGACAAAACATTACACACAACTCTTGTAAATGTACTGTCCTAACATACTCTAAATTTATGCTTTCGCCGTAAAACCTTTTTGAAATCGTAAAACGTGGTTAGATTAAGGAGATGTTTATCTTTCAAAGGGTGTAAAATAGTTGTATGTTTGAAAAATTTGAATTTTGACATTTATTTGGATTCAAATTTGCCGCTCTTGAAATGCACCTGCTGTTGATGGAGTGCACCACGGGTGGGACGCTAGCGTCCCACCTAGCCCATAGAGGTTAAGACCATTTTTCTGGGATTAAAGGTAAAAAATGAACAGAGCGCTAATTTGACCGCTTCACGTCAAAGTACATGAACCTACGGTGTCAGGAAAAAAAGAACCAGCCATTTATCTATCATCATTTAAGATAAATCATACTTTGTAGAATTGGTGATGCTCAAAGAAATGTGTTTCTTTTCCCCCAAAAGTTACAGATCCAGTTGCAGCGTGTTCAGACGAATCCGTTAACCTGTTAGGGCTAGGGGGCAGCATTGACACGGCTGGATAAAAAACATACCCGATTTAATCTGGTTACCACTCCTACTCAGTAACTAGAATATGCATATACTTATTACATATGGATAGAAAACACCCTAAATTTTCTAAAACTGTTTGAATGGTGTCTGTGAGTATAACAGAACTCAAATGGCAGGTCAAAACCTGAGAGATTCCTTTACAGGAAGTGGCCTGTCTGACCATTTCTGGAACTTCTTTGCCATCTCTATCATTTACTAAGGATCTCTGCTCTAACGTGACACTTCCCACGTCGTCCATAGGCTCTCATAGCCCGGGAAAAAAGAGAATGTCGTCATTCCAGCCCCAGGCTGAAACACATTATCGCCTTTCTCAAGTGGCCCATCAAGAGACACTAGCTTATGCGCGTGACCCCGACCGCCCCCGCCTTTGGGATTTTTTCCTCTGTTTGCCGAAAAGGAGATTCCCTGTCGGAATTTTATCGCTTTTCTACGAGAAAAATGACGTAAAAATTGATTTTAAACAGCGGTTGACATGCTTCGACGTACGGCAATTGAATACTTTGAATTTTATTGTCAGGAATTGCGCCAAGCGCGCGACACTTCTTTACTATTTCGGATAGTGTCTGGAACGCACGAACAAAACGCCGCTATTCGGATATAACGATGGATTATTTTGGACCAAACCAACATTTGTTATTGAAGTAGACGTCCTGGGTGTGCATTCTGACGAAGACAACAAAAGGTAATGACATTTTTATAATAGTAAATATGATTATGGTGAGTGCTAAACTTGCCGGGTGTCTAAATAGCGAGCCCGTGATGCCTGGGCTATATACTTAGAATATTGCAAAATGTGCTTTCACCAAAAAGCTATTTTAAAATCGGACATATCGAGTGCATAGAGGAGGTCTGTATCTATAATTCTTAAAATAATTGTTATGCTTTTTGTGAACGTTTATCGTGAGTAATTTAGTAAAATGTTAGCGAATTCCCCGTAAGTTTGCGGGGGGTATGCTAGTTCTGAACGTCACATGCTAATGTAAAAAGCTGGTTTTTGATATAAATATGAACTTGATTGAACAAAACATGCATGTATTGTATAACATAATGTCCTAGGGTTGTCATCTGATGAAGATCATCAAAGGTGAGTGCTGCATTTAGCTGTCTTCTGGGTTTTGGTGACATTATATGCTGGCTTGAAAAATGGGTGTCTGATTATTTCTGGCTTGGTACTCTGCTGACATAATCTAATGTTTTGCTTTCGTTGTAAAGCCTTTTTGAAATCGGACAGTGTGGTTAGATTAACGAGAGTCTTATCTTTAAATGGCTGTAAAATAGTCCGGTGAATTTACTAAATTACTCACGATAAACGTTCACAAAAACATAACAATTATTTTAAGAATTATAGATACAGAACTCGTCTATGCACTCGATATGTCCGATTTTAAAATAGCTTTTCGGTGAAAGCACATTTTACAATATTCTCAGTAGATAGCCCGGCATCACAGGGCTAGCTATTTAGACACCCACCAAGTTTAGCACTCACCAATATCAGATTTACTATTAGAAAAGTTTGATTACCTTTCCTGTTCTTCGTCAGAATGCACTCCCAGGACTTCTACTTCAATAACAAATGTTGGTTTGGTCCAAAATAATCCATCGTTATATCCAAATAGCAGCGTTTTGTTCATGCGTTCTAGACACTATCCGAATGGTAGATAAGGGTCGCGCGCATGGAGCATTTCGTGACAAAAGATTTCTAAATATTTCATTACCGTACTTCGAAGCATGTCAACCGCTGTTTAACCTCTCTAGGCTAGGCGGGACGAATTCGTCCCACCTACGTAACAGCCACTGCTATCCTGTGGCGCGATTTTCAAAACCTTAAAAATCCTATTACTTCAATTTCTCAAACATATGACTATTTTACAGCCATTTAAAGACAAGACTCTCGTTAATCTAACCACACTGTCCGATTTCAAAAAGGCTTTACAACGAAAGCAAAACATTAGATTATGTCAGCAGAGTACCAAGCCAGAAATAATCAGACACCCATTTTTCAAGCCAGCATATAATGTCACCAAAACCCAGAAGACAGCTAAATGCAGCACTCACCTTTGATGATCTTCATCAGATGACAACCCTAGGACATTATGTTATACAATACATGCATGTTTGGTTCAATCAAGTTCATATTTATATCAAAAACCAGCTTTTTACATTAGCATGTGACGTTCAGAACTAGCATACCCCCCGCAAACTTCCGGGGAATTCGCTAACATTTTACTAAATTACTCACGATAAACGTTCACAAAAAGCATAACAATTATTTTAAGAATTATAGATACAGACCTCCTCTATGCACTCGATATGTCCGATTTTAAAATAGCTTTTTGGTGAAAGCACATTTTGCAATATTCTAAGTACATAGCCCAGGCATCACGGGCTCGCTATTTAGACACCCGGCAAGTTTAGCACTCACCATAATCATATTTACTATTATAAAAGTTTGATTACCTTTTGTTGTCTTCGTCAGAATACACACTCAGGACTGCTACTTCAATAACAAATGTTGGTTTGGTCCAAAATAATCCATCGTTATATCCGAATAGCGGCATTTTGTTCGTGCGTTCCAGACACTATCCGAAATAGTAAAGAAGTGTCACGCGCATGGCGCAATTCGTGACAATAAAATTCTAAATATTCCATTACCGTACTTCGAAGCATGTCAACCGCTGTTTAAAATCAATTTTTACGACACTTTTCTCGTAGAAAAGCGATAATATTCCGACAGGGAATCTCCTTTTCGGCAAACAGAGGAAAAAATCCCAAAGGCGGGGGCGGTCGGGGTCACGCGCATAAGCCCGTGTCCCTTGATCGGCCACTTGAGAAAGGCGATAATGTGTTTCAGCCTGGGGCTGGAATGACGACATTCTGTTTTTTCCCGGGCTCTGAGTGCCTATGGACGACGTGGGAAGTGTCACGTTAGAGCAGAGATCCTTAGTAAATGATAGAGATGAAAAGAAGTTCAACAAATGGTCAGACAGGCCACTTCCTGTAAAGGAATCTCTCAGGTTTTTACCTGCCATTTGAGTTCTGTTATACTCACAGACACCATTCAAACAGTTTTAGAAAATTTAGGGTGTTTTCTATCCATATGTAATAAGTATATGCATATTCTAGTTACTGGGTAGGAGTGGTAACCAGATTAAATCGGGTATGTTTTTTTTATCCAGCCGTGTCAATACTGCCCCCTAGCCCTAACAGGTTAAAATCAATTTTTATGGCATTTTTCTCGTAAAAAAGCGATAATATTCCGACCGGGAATCTGTGTTTCGGCAAATAGAGGGAAAAACACAAAGACGGGGGCGGCCAGTGCACGAGCTTAAGCCCTTTGTCCTCTGATAGACCACTTAGCAAAAGCGCTCGTGTGTTTCAGCCAAGGCTTTGAATTACGTCATTCAGCTTTTTCCCGGGCTCTGAGCGCCCATGGAAGACGTAGGAAGTGTCACGTTAGAGCAGAGATCCTTTGTAATGGATAGAGATGGCAAAGAAGTTCAAGAAATGGTCAGACAGGGTACTTCATGTACAGAATCTTCTCACATTTTGGCCTGCCAAATGAGTTCTGTTATACTCAGACACCATTCAAACAGTTTTAGAAACTTTGGAGTGTTTTCTATCCAAAGCTAATAATTATATGCATATTCTAGTTTCTGGGCAGGACTAATAATCAGATTAAATCGGGTATGTTTTTTTATCCAGCCGTGAAAATACTGCCCCCTAGCCATAACAGGTTAAACTTCCTGTGCCAACCGGAAGTGCCTTTAATTGGGGTCACAGTGTCTGTTTCGAAGGGGTAAAAATGTCACATCTTTCCAAAATGTCATATGTGTGACCTCATGAACTGTAAATAAGTAATTTCTCCCATCAGATTTCCAAGAAAAGCTCACACACAAACACAGCAAAGGCATAGTGTGGGGCTTACAGACACACAGAGCCTGCAATAGTTACCTTTGTTCGAACTATCAAAGAACCATCAGACCTAGAGCTCTGAAACTTTAGAAACCTGTTCTAGAGCTCAAGTCGATAGTGCACGGTGAGTTATGTGGCTCTAGAAGGTTCTCAGACCGGGAAACAGCCTCATACATTTGCAATAACTTCATTTTGACCATCACGAAATGACAACATTTAGAAAAGTCCCAGAGTCGCAAGACTAGGTGCATTGAAACTACCTCGGCCCATAGAGACGGACCCTAACGTTTCTGTCTGATAGCTCATTCAAGGACCCCTTAGCAACGCCCGGAAAATGTGGATTTTCAGCACCAATTAAGGTCGCTGCTCGGGCTCCAAATGACCTTTCGAGCCGAAACTTGGGATTCGGGGTCGCCTCAGCTAGGCCTACACATAACGTTAAAACTGGACCCACAACTAGAACGTAACTACATTTTTTATGTTTTTATTATGGTTTAAACAGAAGGCGCTGTGAATTTTGAGCCTGCTCTGAAATATGTGATAGTTGGCTTCTAACCGAGTTGGAAAAAGTGGGTTTGGTGTCAGTTTGTATGAGTTTGGTGTCAGAATGATATTTAATTGACTGATGGACGGTGACTTGCTGGCTGGCTGACTTTTGTCCATTTGCAATATGTTTAAATAATGATAGACCATCACCAAATTGACATTCTGAAATCAACACCAACGAGCGATGGAGAGGAACCACAATCACTGCCCAGCCATCCCGAGTTCATCGGGCCAGTCAATTTTGCATTTCTGCAGTATTTTTGAGCATGTCAAATTCGTGATGGTAAATGCCCATTGAAACATATTGCAAATGGACAGCCGTGCACCTGGTGAATGGAATGTTTTACCAGAAGCACATTTTAAAAATGGTTTTTAATTCCTTTAGGGGGGAGCAAGGGGTCTACGGTTGGGTAGGGAGCACCCCCCACCCGGGCCCATCCCTGGTCATTTTGGACATTTTTCAAAAAATCTTTAAAAATAGTCCCACTTCCTCATCATAGCAGCAAAAGGTGGCGCTACAAAGTATTAACTTAAGGGGGCTGAATAATTTTGCACGCCCAATTTTTCAGTTTTTTATTAGTTAAAAAAGTTTGAAATATCCAATAAATTTCGTTCCACTTCATGATTGTGTCCCACTTGTTGTTAATTCTTCACAAAAAATTACAGTTTTATATCTTTATGTTTGAAGCCTGAAATGTGGCAAAAGGTTGAAAAGTTCAAGGGGGGCGAATACTTTCGCAAGGCACTGTATATGTATAATTGACCAAAACAAATCGAAAGAATTTTGAAAAACGGTCCAGAAAGCACTTTTTTAAGGGGGTGATACGTTTTTGAATTTCTTTTCAAATGTAAAAAATTTGACACTTGGATCTTGACCTGATGTGCATTTGCAATATGAAAAATTGCGGTGGAGCGCGCTCTCCATCTATTGGATTTTTGCTGTGTTACACTTGGCATTTGCCATATGACATTTGCCATAACCTTTGAATGAAATGCCGTACATTTGAGTGGTATTGGACACCGTGTACATGTTTCGTACAGTGCCAATATGTTTCCATTCATTTTTGTCCTTTTCAGGATCTTCCCTTACCTATTCTTAACCTCTCTAGGGTAGGTGGCACCAAATCGTCCCACCTACGTAACAGCCAGTGGAATCCTGTGGCGCGTTATTCAAATACCTTAGAAATGCTATTACTTCAATTTCTCAAACATATGACTATTTTACAGCATTTTAAAGACAAGACTCTTGTTAATCTAACCACACTGTCCGATTTCAAAAAGGCTTTACAGCGAAAGCAAAACATTAGATTATGTCAGCAGAGTACCCAGCCAGAAATAATCAGACTACCCATTTTTCAAGCTAGCATATAATGTCACATAAACCCAAACCACAGCTAAATGTAGCACTAACCTTTGATGATCTTCATCAGATGACAACCCTAGGACATTATGTTATACAATACATGCATGTTTTGTTCAATCAAGTTCATATTTATATCAAAAACCAGCTTTTTACATTAGCATGTGACTAGCATGTGACTAGCATTCCCACCGAACACTGCGGTGAATTTACTAAATTACTCACGATAAACGTTCACAAAAAGCATAACAATCATTTTAAGAATTATAGATACAGAACTCCTCTATGCACTCGATATGTCCGATTTTAAAATAGCTTTTCGGTGAAAGCACATTTCGCAATATTCTCAGTAGATAGCTAGCCCTGTGATGCCGGGCTATTTAGACACCCAGCAAGTTTAGCACTCACCAAAGTCAGCTTTACTATAAGAAAAATGTTATTACCTTTGCTGTCTTCGTCAGAATGCACTCCCAGAACTTCTACTTCAATAACAAATGTTGGTTTGGTTCAAAATAATCCATAGTTATATCCAAACAGCGGCGTTTTGTTCGTGCGTTCAAGACACTACCCGAAAGGGTAAATAAGGGTGACGAGCATGGCGCAATTCGTGACAAAAAAAATCTAAATATTCCATTACCGTACTTCGAAGCATGTCAACCGCTGTTTAAAATCAATTTTTATGGCATTTTTCTCATAAAAAAGTGATAATATTCCGACCGGGAATCTGCGTTTAGGTAAACAGACGAAAGAAAATAAAGCATGGGGTCGACTCGGCCACGCGCCTAAGCCCATAGTACTCTGATCGGCCACTTGCCAAAAGCGATAATGTGTTTCAGCCAGAGGTTGCCTCGATATCGTTCAGCTTTTTCCCGGGCTCTGAGAGCCTATGGGAGCCGTAGGAAGTGTCACGTTAGAGCAAAGATCCTCAGTCTTCAATAAAAAGAGCCAAGATGAAACACAACTTGTCAGACAGGCCACTTCCTGCATGGAATCTTCTCAGGTTTTGGCCTGCCATTTGAGTTCTGTTATACTCACAGACACCATTCAAACAGTTTTAGAAACTTTAGGGTGTTTTCTATCCAAAGCCAATAATTATATGCATATTCTAGTTACTGGGCAGGAGTAGTAACCAGATTAAATCGGGTACGTTTTTTATCCGGCCGTGTCAATACTGCCCCCTAGCCCTAACAGGTTAACGCCACCTGTTGTGCTATTCAAAATACAGGGGGTGGTCCGCCCAGGTCTTACCTAGTGTGCATAGACAGAGTACATACTACGGGTATATGTATGCCCGCAGGCCTCTTGTCTAAACACAGGTGCCTTCCCCTTTCCCCCTGGGAACAAAAACAGAATAATTACTAACGTAAAGTGAACAATTTCAATAATCACAAACACAGTCCTTTTGGCATACACATACCTCAGCAGGACCAGCTACAAAATACTTGACAAAAACTCTCTCTGAGCAACAACCAACACAGGACATCAAAGAAGCTCTCTCTCCTAACAAAGGAACTCTGGCTTTAATACAGCTGCAGAAGGAGTTTGTAATTGCCGACAGCTGTATCCCCTGACGAGAGGGCAGGATATGACCTCCGATCTGCAATGGGGTCGACCAATCAGCTGCTTGGGGGAATCCAGGAAGCCATTTCCTGAAATACATACAGTACATACAAACCCACAACAACACAGAAACTGGGGAACGTAACACGCCCACCCCAAAACATGCAAACTTCCAGTTTGCAATAACAAAACCCAACACGCATCCCCAGTTACTAAACCTGTGATTGAGCATCGATCACGTTCGCCGAACCCTTCACATAGTGAATCTGTATATTGTATCCACCAGGTGGCGGTTCTGATTGTACATCTGCTTTAGAAACACTAAAGTATTATGGTCCGTGAAGACCAGTACAGGCAAGGCACTGGAGCCCACATATACCTCAAAGAACTGTAAGGCAATAAAGCGTCTCTTGTTCACTGGTGGAGTACCTTGACTGACACGAGTTGAACTTATGGGAGAAGAAACTGACGGGTCCATCTACTGCCTCTTCATCTTCCTGCAAGAGAACTGCTCCCACCCCCACTATACTAGCATCTACCTCCAACTTAAAAGGTTTGTCAAAGTTTGGGGGCGGCAAGCACTGGGACACTACAAAGTAGCGCTTTGGCGGACTCAAAAGCATAGTTACATTCCTGTGACCACTTAAATGGTACTTTGGGACTAAGCAGAGATGTAAGGGGAGCTACTACCGTCGAAATATTCTTACAGAATGTACGATAGTACACTACCATCCCCAGGAATCTGCGCAACTGGCGGCGAGTTGTGGGAGCAGGAAAAGCAACAATTGCTTCCACTTTGCCAGTAACTGGACGCACTTGACTTCGTCCCACCTGCTTCTCTAAGTAATTCACAGTAGCCTTCCCGAACTCACACTTGGCCAAATGGAGGGTTAAAGAAGCATTCTCTAACCGCTGAAACACTTTTCAAGGTGGCGAGATGATCAGACCAAGTAGACAAATGAATCACCACATCGTCAAGGTAAGCAGTACAATTTGGCACATCCGCGAACACAATGTTAACTAGGTGCTGAAAAGTATCAGGTGCTTTACATATTGCAAAGGGCATCACAGTGTATTGTAGAAAGTTATCAGGCGTAACGAAAGCCGAGATGTCAGAAGCTCGAGAGGTCAGAGGCACCTGCCAATAACCTTTTAGCAAATCTAACTTACTAACGTAAGCAGCAGAGCCAATTCTATCAATGCAGTTTTCTACGCTGGGTAGAGGAAAATAATCAGACTTTCTAACGGCATTTGCGCGATGATAGTCTGTACATAAGCGGGACGTACCGTCAGTCTTAGGAACAAGAATACACGGGGAACTCCAGGAGCTGTTACTGGGTTTTGCCATGTCATTCTGTAATAAATAAGCTACCTCACTTTTCATTACCTCCCTTTTCTTTGCATTAACCCGGTACGGATGCTGACGTATAGGAGCAGCGTTCCCCACATCCACGACATGTTCCAAGATGGACGTGCGACTTGGAACGTCTTTAAACACATTGAGAACTATTTATCAATAGGATACGATCATTAGTTGGTTCGTTATCCAAATGTTCCATTTGAGAGGGTAACTTTTTCAGCATCTCCGAATTACATAAGCGTTCACACTGCTGTAACGTATGGCGTAACTCCAACCCGTCCTCCTTATCCTCCCCTAGGTCCCAGCCAGGCTTCAGCAACACCGCAGCCACACTGGAGACAGCGGGCTGGACCGGCTTACCTGAGGAGCTGTCTGGAGAATCACGCCATAATATGCTTTCAGCATGTTAACATGACACACACAGGAAGAACGCATACGATCTGGGTCTTTATCACATAATAATTTTCCACCAGATATGGCCCAGAAAACGTGCCGACAGAGATGAGCCAGGAATTGGCAACAAAGCTAAAACTTGATCCCCTGGTGCAAAAGAACGGCCAACAGCCTCTGTCATAATGTAATTTCATGCATTTTTGAGATGAGGAGAGAGACCATCTCCTCTCCTGAAGCCTCCCTCTTGTCATCTTTCAACAAGAAAATGTGTTTTCTCATTAAACCCTCCTTGACTAGCACCAAAAGCTCAACCTTTAGGGCTTTCTCAGGGATGAAGATTCCATAATGGTCAGCTATAGCGCAAAGGTCTACTTTATGCAACCCCTCCAAACGATCAACAGAGGGCGCTTCAATAAACTGGGAGACGGCTGAGGCAGCCATTTTGTACACTTGCAGCCTACTGAACACACAAACTAAACAAGTCATCCAAACTCACAACCTACCATCACACCTCAATCACCAATCACAGAGAGCTCAGAGCAGCAGGGTCCGGTGGGTTTAATGATCCCGAATGAGCCCCCATTATGTTACGCACGCCTCTTGGAGGAGGGAACGTAACAACACCCATTCAGCACCGTTCACACCCTCTTAAGCTTTAGCCCTACCCAGCTCTTTAAGGTTTGACATGTGAGGCCATGTACTAAACAACCAAAGTTTTCAAGTCTAAAGTCTGGTTTATACTACGGGTGTCACGTCTTCTCCCGCTCCTCGCCTCCAGTGTTCGACGTCGCTGGTCTGCTAACCACACTTATTACCTCCCATATTTCTGGCACCCCCTTACAGTGCCTTGCATTACAACCTGTAATTTGAATGGATTTTTATTTGGACTTCATGTAAATGACATACACAAAATAGTCCAAATTGGTGAAGTGAAATTAAAAAAATTACTTGTTTCAAAAATTCTAAAATAATTAAAAACAGTAAACTGGTGCGTGAATATGTATTCACCCCCTTTGCTATGAAGCCCCTAAATAAGATCTGGTGCAACCAATTACCTTCAGAAGTCACATAATTACTTCAATAAAGTCCACCTGTGTGCAATCTAAGTGTCAGATGATCTGTCACATGATCTCAGTATATATACACCTGTTCTGAAAGGCCCCAGAGTCTGCAACACCACTAAGCAAGGGGCACCACCAAGCAAGCAGCACCATGAAGACCAAGTAGCTCTCCAAATAGGTCAGGGACAAAATTGTGGAGAAGTACAGATCAGGGTTGGGTTATAAAAAAATACCAGGAACTTTGAACATCCCACAGAGCACTATTAAATCCATTATTCAAAAAATGGAAAGAATATGGCACCACAACAAACCTGCCATGTGAGGGCCGCCTACCAAAACTCACGGACCAGGCAAGAGGGGCATTAATCAGAGAGGCAACAAAGAGACCAAAGATAACCCTGAAGGAGCTGCAAAGCTCCACAGCAGAGATTGGGAGTATCTGTCCATAGGACCACTTTAAGCCGTACACTCCACAGAGCTGGGCTTTACGGAAGAGTGGCCAGAAGAAAGCCATTGTTTAAAGAAAAAAATAAGCAAACACGTTTGGTGTTTTCCAAAAGGCATGTGGGAGACTCCCCAAACATATGGAAGAAAGTACACTGGTCAGATGAAACAAAAATTTAGCTTTAAATTATATGTTTGGCCCAAACCCAACACCTCTCATCACCTCGAGAACACCATCCCCATAGTGATATTTTTCACCGGCAGCGACTGGGAAACTGGTCAGAATTGAAGGAATGATGGATGGCGCTAAATACAGGGAAATTCTTGAGGGAAACCTGTTTCAGTATTCCAGAGATTTGAGACTGGGACGGAGGTTCAACTTCCAGCAGGACAATGACCCTGAGCGTACTGCTAAAGCAACACTCGAGTGGATTAACCCCTGTGCAGCCTCATCCAGCGAAAAATCATATCTCCATTAGCATAACAAAATGTAATAAACATTTTAAAAATTATATCGTTTTATAGATACACCTCTCCTGAATCGAACCACGTTGTCCGATTTCAAAAAGGCTTTACAGCAAAAGCAAAACATTAGATTATGTTAGAGGAGTATATCGTAAAAGTAGCCACATAGCCATTTTCCGACCAACCACATGCATCACAAATAACCAAAAAACAGCTAAATGCAGCACTAACCTTTGACAATCTTCATCAGATGACACACCTAGGACATCATGTTACACAATACATGCATTCTTTTGTTCGATAAAGTTCATATTTATATATAAAAACAGCATTTTACATCGGTGCGTAACGTTGACTAACTATTTTCCCTCAAATGCATCCGATGAAACAGAGCTACAATTTACAAAATTACTATTCGAAAACATTTTTAAAATGTAATATTGTCATTCTAAGATTTATAGATGAATATCTCTTGAAAGCACCTGTAATGCCAGATTTAAAATTAACTTTACTGGGTAACCATACTTTGCGATGAAAGGGGATGCGATACTCTGAAAAATATTCGAACGTTACAGGTCAGCGCCATCTTGGAACAATCGCATATCACATCTAGTCTTGTATACTATTGTCAATAATCCCTTACCTTTGGTTGTCTTCATCAGAAAGCACTTCCAGGAATCCCAGGTCCACAACAAATGTATTTTCGTTCGGAAAAAATACTCCTTTATGTTCCAAGAGCTTGTTCTTGTTAGCGCGTCTGAAGGCTGCTCCAAAACTTCCGTCGGCCACGGGACAGCCATTTCGAGAAAATGCATTTTTTCCCCATTTAGGTTCATTCAAACATGTCAAACGTTGTATAACATAAATCTTCAGGGCGTTTTTCAACAAGAGAGCCAATAAGATTCGAGGGGGACGATTGCATTGTGTTTCAAAACGTTTCGAAAGGGGAGGGTAACCAGGGGAGTTCTGTTATACTCACAGACACCATTCAAACAGTTTTAGAAACTTTAGGGTGTTTTCTATCCACAAGTATTAATTATATGCATATCCTAGCTTCTGAGTTTGAGTAGGAGGCCGTTTAAAATGGGCACACATTTTTTTCAAAAATCGCTTTAGCGCCCCCTATCCTAGTGGAACGCCAAGAGGTTAAGGGGAAACATTTAAATGTATTGGAATGGCCTAGTCAAAGCCCAGACCTCAATCCAATTGAGAATCTGTGGTATGACTTAAAGATTGCTGTACACCAGCAGAACCCATCCAACTTGAAGGAGCTGGAGCAGTTTTGCCTTGAAGAATGGGCAAAAATCCCAGTGGCCAGATGTGCCATAGAGACATACCCCAAGAGACCTGCAGCTGTAATTGCTGCAAAAGGTGGCTCTACAAAGTATTGACTTTTGGGGGGGTGAATAGTTATGCACGCTCAAGTTTTCTGTTTTTATTGTCTTATTTCTTGCATGATTCACAATAAAAAATATTTTGCATCTTCAAAGTGGTAGGCATGTTGTTTAAATCAAATGATACAAACCCCCCAAAAATCAATTTTAATTCCAGGTTGTAAGGCAACAAAATATGAAAAATGCCAAGGGGGGTGAATTCTTTCGCAAGCCGCCGTAGGTTCTTTCGCCAGTCATGATTGTGTATGTGTTACATGTCTATACGCTACTCCTGTTTGTTATATTGTTCGCTGTTACGTTTATTATTAAACTCAGCACCTGCACTTGGTTTCCGATTCCCAGCGTATACATTACAGAATACTGACTCCAACAATGGAAGTAGCAGGAAAACAGAATATCTCCCAGACGGTCGATGAGCAGGATACCTCCTAAGTCAACAGCATGACCAGCTGACACAACTGGAGACGGCTATGGAAGAGGTTCTTCACAGTGTGCAACGTGTCGAACATTGCCTTCAACTAGTAGAGGATACTCTACAACCAGTCGACCCAGTGAGCCAGCACAACAGCCCATTCAGCAACGCGCTCAGGTCAGCGATGCCCATTTGTCCCTCCTGGATAAATATAACGGTTCCCCATCTAAATGCTGCGGCTTCCTACTTCAGTGCTCCCTCTACTTTACACACCAGATGGGTGTTCAAGGTTATAATGGGTGTGTTTGTAAACTCAATCTGGAGTGCCAGAGTTCGTAAACTCAGAGCGTTGTTAGATTGTCCGTTCATAAATTCAGAGAGCTTCGCTCTCGGAGCGTTCAGAGTGCACACTGGACGCTCTGACCTCACAACGGCATTGAAGCACCCAAGCTAACTGGCTAACATTGGCTAGCTTGCTAGCTACTTCCACACACAAATGAGGGAACAGCTCACTCTGACCATTTTACTCTCTCTAGCAGAGCTGGTTAGGCTGTTTTTATGTTATCCAGAGTGTTGGTGACTGTAACTGTGCTGCTGGCAACAATTTAATTCTGTTTTTTTTACCAACGTTTTTGCAATTATGCTTTTTTTTGGCCAACCGGCCATATTCGAGGGGTGTTGAGCGTTCGTAAATTCATTAGTTATTCTGTGCTCTAGCACACTCCGACGAGTGCTCTGAAATCGGAGTAGTGATATCATGAACAGTCTATGGAAACGGTTACTTGCATAGTGGAGTATTTTTTTTAGACATGTAGCTAGTTAGCTAGCTAAGCAATGAACCATAATCCCAACTCATAACGTTACTACCCTGCATGAATCTGCAGGTAGCTAACCAAACAGATTCAATGTTAGCTAGCTAACATTAGGCTATAACTAGCAATGCAAATGACTCTGAGATACGAATAATATTACTACACTGATCATATATGTAACGTTAGCTAGCTAGCCAGCCAGTTAACGTTAGCTAGCTAGCCAGCTAGTTTATGTTAACTAGCTAGCTAACGGTACACTTTCTGACAAAATTAGAAACGTGTAACATCTGGAAATGTAGCTAGCTAGACTATCTTACCCTTATACATGGATGGATGCTTCTCCCTCTCTGCCATGGATGCCATGGTTGCTTTAGATTGAAGATGTAAGCTGTTTCATACAACAGCCTTCTGTGTGATGTCTTTTTGACTCCGTCTGCATATTTGCAATCAAACGCCAGAATTTTCTCCATCTCCTTAGCTATCATACTCTAATTCCACTGATTTCAAAACTCGGTCCTCCAGAAAGTGGAGAGCAACACCTTCGCAGTTCTACTAAGTGATCTCTTTCAAAAAAGCTGCGTTAGAAAGGATTACCTACACATACTGAGCAGCTCATATTATAGACAGAAACGGCTACATGGCAGACCAATCAGAACTCATCTATCGGCATGTGCAGCGCATCCATTATCTCAGCCAATCATGGATAGCGGGAAGGTTACTGACTTTTTCTGTGGCTAAACCAACTAGGCTTGTAGTTTAACAATTGTATTCATATTTACAGATGGCATACAAGTTTGTTATTAAGGCATATATTTTCCAGAATGCATTTCCACCAAAAAACGCATTTAGATTTTTTTTTAAAGTTTACTTTCAATTGTCTCTCCTAGTTTCCTGAAATTAGTCCCCAAAAAATAATTTAACAGTTTTTACAGTCATTTTCATAATGATTATTAGTAACTGGAGTAACAAATATTCTTTACATCATCAACATAAGAATCACTTACAAAATGTATTGTATGACCTCTTATGCACTATATTAGTCCCAGCCTTTGGAACTTTGGTTTTCCCAGATATGGCTACAATATTGTGATCACTACATCTGATGGATTTGGATACTGCCTTAAAGCAAATTTGTGCAGCATTAGTAAAGATGTGATCAATAAATGTTGAGGATTTCATTCTTGTGCTGTTTGTAACTACCCTGGAAGTTTGATTGATATCCTTAACCAGGGTTTAGGCACTGGTTACTGTTTGAAGCTTTTTCTTGAGTGGGCAGCTTGATGAAAGCCAGTTAATATTTAGGTCACTCAGAAAATATACCTCTCTGTTGTAGATTCTAGTTCTGTTGTCTCTACTGTAGTCTCTAGGACTATTTCCTATTCTTGCAAGCATTTTATGATGTCTGTGTACATGTGCGTGTGTGTTTAGGTGTTTCTGTGTGGAGTGTGTGGATCTTTTGGTGGGTTTGGGTTCGGCGTCAGCTGCGATCAGAGAGGACCCCTGGAACTGCTACATGTGTGAAACACACAACACACACGGGTTACTACGACGACGCGACGACTGGCCGTCACGACTACAGGTGTTCTTCGCTAACAACCATGAACAGGAGTTTGTAAGTCAAAGGTCACATAGAGATGTTTACATGTTTTAATGTGTTGGTCTAAAGCAGGGGTATCAAACTGGTCCCCCATTCCACATACGTGACCGATCAGCTCGATTCGGTCTTATGTAGCAACAGTTTTTGTTTTACATTGGATGAAAGTAGAGTCTCAGAGCTAGAAAATGGTATATCATACACTACAGTTGAGGAACAATGGGAAATTAATTCTGCTTTGAACGTTGATAAACTTGAAACCTCCTTTTGAGAAAATGGCCTTTGAATGTTTTGGTACACCTACTGGAGAGCTCTTCTTTGTCTACACCCATTAAGCATCGTTCACACCCTCTTAAGCTTTAGCCCCACCCAGCCCTTTAAGGTTTGATCCGAGCATTCTGTCCTAACAACAGCAGTCAAGCACCCAAGCTAACTGGCTAACGGTGGCTAGCTTGCTAGCTACTTCAGCTCACTCTAACCATTTTATTCGCCCTAGCAGAGCTGGTTAACCTCTTGGGGCTAGGTGGGACGCTAGCGTGCCACCCGTGGTGCACTCCATCAACAGCAGGTGCATTTCAAGAGCGGCAAATTTCAATCCAAATAAATGTCAAAATTCAAATTTTTCAAAAATACAACTATGTTACACCATTTGAAAGATAAACATCTCCTTAATCTAACCACGTTTTACGATTTCAAAAAGGTTTTACGGCGAAAGCATAAATTTAGAGTATGTTAGGACAGTACATTTACAAGAGTTGTGTGTAATGTTTTGTCAAGTCAAAGACAGGGTCACCAAAACCATAAAACCAGCTAAAATGATACACTAACCTTTTACAATCTCCATCAGATGACACTCCTAGGACATTATGTTAGACAATGCATGCATTTTTAGTTCTATCAAGTTCATATTTATATACAAAAACAGCGTTTTACTATGGCATTGATGTTGAGGAAATCGTTTCCCTCCAATAACCGGCAGTCAAGTCAGCGTCACAAATTAAATAATTAAAATTAGAAAACATTGGTAAAATATTATATTGTCATTTAAAGAATTATAGATTTACATCTTTTGAACGCAATCAACTTGCCAGATTTAAAAATAACCTTACTGGGAAATCACACTTTGCAATAATCTGAGCACTGTGCCCAGAAAAATACGCGTTGCGATACAGACTAGACGTCATGTTGGGGAGATCTAAAATCGAAAATACTATGTAAATAATCCATTACCTTTGATTCTCTTCATCAGATGTCACTTCCAGGTATCACAGGTCCATAACGAATGTAGTTTTGTTCAAAAAAGCTCATCATTTATGTCCAAAAATCTCCGTCTCGTTAGCACATGATGTAAGCCAGCCGGACTTCTCGTCATGAACGAGGGGAAAAAATATATTTCCGTTCGTTCAAACATGTCAAACGTTGTATAGCATAAATCATTAGGGCCTTTTTTAACCAGAACATGAATAATATTCAAGGTGGACGAATGCATAGCCTTTTATAACGTATTGGAACGAGGGTACCCAACATGAAGTAGCGCGCCAGGTGTCTAATGGGACATCACCGTTCCATGGCTCTTGTTCGGTCAGATCTCCCTCCAGAAGACTCAAAACACTTTGTAAAGGCTGGTGACATCTAGTGGAAGCAATAGGAAGTGCCAAAATATTCCTAAACCCCTGTGTTTTTCAATGGGATAGGTTTAAAGTCAATACAACACATCAGGTATCCACTTCCTGTCAGAAAATGTCTCAGGGTTTTGCCTGCCAAATGAGTTCTGTTATACTCACAGACACCATTCAAACAGTTTTGGAAACTTTAGAGTGTTTTCTATCCATATATAATAAGTATATGCATATTCTAGTTACTGGGTAGGATTAGTAACCAGATTAAATCGGGTACATTTTTTTTATCCAGACGTGCAAATGCTGCCCCCTAGACCCAACAGGTTAAGTTGTTTTTATGTTATCCAGAGCGTTGGTGACTACAACTGTCCTGCTGGAAACAATTGACGCTTTTTTTCCAACTTTTACTGACACAGGCCATATTCAACGGGTGTTGAACGTTTGTAAATTCAACAGTTATTCTGCACTCTGACACACAGACGAGAGTGCTCTGAAATCGGAGTAGATAGCCAGTAGATAGCCAGAGAGAATTTACCGGCTACGTCTATCAACAACAGCTGTCGCATTGACATCATTAACCTCTTGGGGCTAGGTGGGACGCTAGCGTGCCACCCGTGGTGCACTCCATCAACAGCAGGTGCATTTCAAGAGCGGCAAATTTGAATCCAAATAAATGTCAAAATTCAAATTTTTCAAAAATACAACTATTTTACACCATTTGAAAGATAAACATCTCCTTAATCTAACCACGTTTTACGATTTCCAAAAGGTTTTACGGCGAAAGCATAAATTTAGAGTATGTTAGGACAGTACATTTACAAGAGTTGTGTGTAATGTTTTGTCAAGTCAAAGACAGGGTCACCAAAACCATAAAACCAGCTAAAATGATGCACTAACCTTTTACAATATCCATCAGATGACACTCCTAGGACATTATGTTAGACAATGCATGCATTTTTAGTTCTATCAAGTTCATATTTATATCCAAAAACAGCGTTTTACTATGGCATTGATGTTGAGGAAATCGTTTCCCTCCAATAACGGGCAGTCAAGTCAGCGTCACAAATTAAATAATTAAAATTAGAAAACATTGGTAAAATATTATATTGTCATTTAAAGAATTATAGATTTACATCTCTTGAACGCAATCAACTTGCCAGATTTAAAAATAACCTTACTGGGAAATCACACTTTGCAATAATCTGAGCACTGCGCCCAGAAAAATACGCGTTGCGATACAGACTAGACGTCATGTTGGGGAGATCTAAAATCGAAAATACTATGTAAATAATCCATTACCTTTGATTCTCTTCATCAGATGTCACTTCCAGGTATCACAGGTCCATAACGAATGTAGTTTTGTTCAAAAAAGCTCATCATTTATGTCCAAAAATCTCCGTCTCGTTAGCACATGATGTAAGCCAGCCGGACTTCTCGTCATGAACGAGGGGAAAAAATATATTTCCGTTCGTTCAAACATGTCAAACGTTGTATAGCATAAATCATTAGGGCCTTTTTTAACCAGAACATGAATAATATTCAAGGTGGACGAATGCATACTCTTTTATAACGTATTGGAACGAGGGTACCCAACATGAACTCGCGCGCCAGGTGTCTAATGGGACATCATCGTTCCATGGCTCTTGTTCGGTCAGATCTCCCTCCAGAAGACTCAAAACACTTTGTAAAGGCTGGTGACATCTAGTGGAAGCAATAGGAAGTGCCAAAATATTCCTAAGCCCCTGTGTTTTTCAATGGGATAGGTTTAAAGTCAATACAACACATCAGGTATCCACTTCCTGTCAGAAAATGTCTCAGGGTTTTGCCTGCCAAATGAGTTCTGTTATACTCACAGACACCATTCAAACAGTTTTAGAAACTTTAGAGTGTTTTCTATCCATATATAATAAGTATATGCATATTCTAGTTACTGGGTAGGATTAGTAACCAGATTAAATCGGGTACATTTTTTTTATCCAGACGTGCAAATGCTGCCCCCTAGACCCAACAGGTTAACATTCTATTGAAATGGATACTTGCATAGTGGAATCTTTTGTTATGACATGTAGCTAGCTAGCTAAGGTTAAATCTAGACTTGGTTCCCTCTATCGTAATCGCTCCTCTTTCACCCCAGCTGCCAAACTAACCCTGATTCAGATGACCATCCTACCCGTGCTAGATTACGGAGACGTAATTTAGAGATCGGCAGGTAAGGGTGCTCTCGAGCGGCAAGATGTGCTTTACCATTCGACCATCAGATTTGCCATCAATGCTCCTTATAGGACACATCACTGCACTCTATACTCCTCTGAAAACTGGCCATCTCTGTATACCCGTCGCAAGACCCACTGGTTGATGCTTATTTATAAAACCCTCTTAGTCCTCACTCCCCCTATCTGAGATGCCTACTGCAGCCCTCATCCTCCACATACAGTTGAAGTGGGAAGTTTACATACACTTAGGTTGGAGTCAATAAAACTTGCTTTTCAACCACTCCGCAAATTTCTTGTTAACAAACTATAGTTTTGGCAAGTCGGTTAGGACATCTACTTTGTGCATGACACAAGTAATTTTTCCAACAATTGTTTACAGACAGATTATTTCACTTATAATTCACTGTATCACAATTCCAGTGGGTCAGAAGTTTACATACACTAAGCTGACTGTGCCTTTAAACAGCTTGGAAAATTCCAGAAAATGATGTCATGGCTTTAGAAGCATCTGATAGGCTAATTGACATCAATTGAGTCAAACAATAGCACGTAAGTATTAACACCATGGGACCACGCAGCCGTCAAACTGCTCAGGAAGGAGATGCGTTCTGTCTCCTAGAGATGAACGTACTTTGGTGCAAAAAGTGCAAATCAATCCCAGAACAACAGCAAAGGACCTTGTGAATATGCTGGAGAAAACAGGTACAAAGTATCTATATCCACAGTAAAGCGAGTCCTATATCGACATAACCTGAAAGGCCGCTCAGCAAGGAAGAAGCCATTGCTCCAAAACAGCTATAAAAAAACAAGACTATGGTTTGCAACTGCACATGGGGACGAAGATCGTACTTTTTGGAGAAATGTCCTCTGGTCTGATGAATCAAAAGTAGACCTGTTTGGCCATAATGACCATCGTTATGTTTGGATGAAAAGGGGGGATGCTTGCAAGCCGAAGAACACCATCCCAACCTTGAAGCACGGGGGTGACAGCATCATGTTGTGGGGGTGTTTTGCTGCAGGAGGGACTGGTGCACTTCACAAAATAGATGGCATCATGAGGCAAGAAAATTATGTGGATATATTGAAGCAACATCTCAAGACATCAGTCAGAAAGTTCAAGCTTGGTCCCAAATGGGTCTTCCAAATGGACAATGACCCCAAGCATACTTCCAAAGTTGTGGCAAAATGGCTTAACCTGTTGGGGGTAGGGGGCAGTATTGACACGACCGGATAAAAAACGTACCCGATTTAATCTGGTTACTACTCCTGCCCAGTAACTAGAATATGCATATAATTATTGGCTTTGGATAGAGAACACCCTAAAGGTTCTAAAACTGTTTGAATGGTGTCTGTGAGTATAACAGAACTCATATGGCAGGCAAAAACCTGAGAAGATTCCTTACAGGAAGTGCCCTCTCTGACAAGATCTTGTTCTTCTTGTCTCTGTTTATTGAAGACTGAGGATCTTTGCTGTAACGTGACACTTCCTACGGCTCCCATAGGCTCTCAGAGCCCGGGAAAAAGCTGAATGATATCGAGGCAGCCCCAGGCTGAAACACATTTGCGCGTTTGGCAAGTGGCCGATCAGAGGACAATGGGCTTAGGCTCGTGCACGAGTCGACCCCGTGCTTTATTTTCTTTCCTCTTTTTACCTAAACGCAGATTCCCGGTCGGAATATTATCACTTTTTTACGAGAAAAATGGCATAAAAATTGATTTTAAACAGCGGTTGACATGCTTCGAAGTACGGTAATGGAATATTTAGAAATGTTTTGTCACGAAATGCGCCGTGCTCGTCACCCTTCTTTACCCTTTCGGATAGTGTCTTGAACGCACGAACAAAACGTCGCTGTTTGGATATAACTATGGATTATTTGGGACCAAACCAACATTTGTTATTGAAGTAGAAGTCCTGGGAGTGCATTCTGACGAAGAACACCAAAGGTAATAACATTTTTCTTATAGTAAATCTGACTTTGGTGAGTGCTAAACTTGCTGGGTGTCTAAATAGCTAGCCCTGTGATGCCGGGCTATCTACTGAGAATATTGCAAAATGTGCTTTCACCGAAAAGCTATTTTAAAATCGGACATATCGAGTGCATAGAGGAGTTCTGTATCTATAATTCTTAAAATAATTGTTATGCTTTTTGTGAACGTTTATCATGAGTAATTTAGTACATTTTTTGTAAATTCACCGGAAGTTTGCGGGGGGTATGCTAGTTCTGAACGTCACATGCTAATGTAAAAAGCTGGTTTTTGATATAAATATGAACTTGATTGAACAAAACATGCTTGTATTGTATAACATAATGTCCTAGGTGTGTCATCTGATGAAGATCATCAAAGGTTAGTGCTGCATTTAGCTGTCTTCTGGGTTTTTGTGACATTATATGCTAGCTTGAAAAATGGGTGTCTGATTATTTCTGGCTGGGTACTCTGCTGACATAATCTAATGTTTTGCTTTCGTTTTAAAGCCTTTTTGAAATCGGACAGTGTGGTTAGATTAACCTGTTATGGCTAGGGGGCAGTATTTTCACGGCTGGATAAAAAATGTGCCCGATTTAATCTGGTTACCACTCCTACCCAGTAACTAGAATATGCATATACTTATTACATATGGATAGAAAACACCCTAAAGTTTCTAAAACTGTTTGAATGGTGTCTGTGAGTATAACAGAACTCATTTGGCAGGCAAAAACCTGACAAGGTTTCAGGCAGGTCAGTGGCCTGTCTGACAAGGTGTCGTTCTTCTTGTCTCTGTTTATTGAAGAGTGAGGATCTTAGCTGTCCCGTGACACTTCCTACGGCTGCCATAGGGTCTCAGAAGGCGGTAAAAAGCTGAATCGTGGCTTTGCAGGCTCTGGCTGAAACAAAGTAGCGTGTTTGGGTAGTGGCTGGTTACAGTACTGTGAGACTCAGGCGCGTGCCCGCGTCGACCGAAAGCTTTGTTTTCTTTCCTCTGTTTAGCTAAACGGAGAATCCCGGTCGGAATATTATCGCTTTTTTACGAGAAAAATGGCATAAAAATGGATTTTAAACAGCGGTTGACATGCTTCGAAGTACGGTAATGGAATATTTCGATTTTTTTGTCACGAATTGCGCCACGCGCGCGACCCTGATTTACCATTTCAGATAGTGTCTGGGACGCACGAACAAAACGCCGCTATTCGGATATAACGATGGATTATTTTGGACCAAACCAACATTTGTTATTGAAGTAGCAGTCCTGGGAGTGCATTCTGACGAAGACAACAAAAGGTAATGAAACTTTTATAATAGTAAAGCTGATATTGGTGAGTGCTAAACTTGCCGGGTGTCTAAATAGCTAGCCCGTGATGCCTGGGCT
The DNA here is from genome assembly GCF_965601325.2 of Salmo salar. NCBI lineage: Eukaryota > Metazoa > Chordata > Actinopteri > Salmoniformes > Salmonidae > Salmo > Salmo salar. The sequence goes on from NC_138305.1 coordinate 17,432,233, forward strand.
ATGTACTTAGAATATTGCAAAATGTGCTTTCACCAAAAAGCTATTTTAAAATCGGACATATCGAGTGCATAGAGGAGGTCTGTATCTATAATTCTTAAAATAATTGTTATGCTTTTTGTGAACGTTTATCGTGAGTAATTTAGTAAAATGTTAGCGAATTCCCCGGAAGTTTGCGGGGGGTATGCTAGTTCTGAACGTCACATGCGAATGTAAAAAGCTGCTTTTTGATATAAATATGAACTTGATTGAACAAAACATGCATGTATGGTATAACATAATGTCCTAGGGTTGTCATCTGATGAAGATCATCAAAGGTTAGTGTTGCATTTAGCTGTCTTCTAGGTTTTTGTGACATTATATGCTAGCTTGAAAAATGGGTGTCTGATTATTTCTGGCTTGGTACTCTGCTGACATAATCTAATGTTTTGCTTTCGTTGTAAAGCCTTTTTGAAATCGGACAGTGTGGTTAGATAAAGGAGAGTCTTATCTTTGAAATGCTGTGAAATAGTCATATGTTTGAAAAATGGAAGTTTTTGTATTTTAGAGGAGTTTGTATTTCGCGCCACGCCCATCATTGGATAATGGAGCAGGTGTTCCGCTAGCGGAACGTCTAGATGTAAGAGGTTAACGAGAGTCTTGTCTTTAAAATGGTGTAAAATAGTCATATGTTTGAGAAATTGAAGTAATAGCATTTCTAAGGTATTTGAATAACGCGCCACAGGATTCCACTGGCTGTTACGTAGGTGGGACGATTTCGTCCCACTGGCCCTAGAGAAGTTAAAGACAACAAAGTCAAGGTTTTGGAGTGGCCATCACAAAGCCCTGACCTCAATCCTATAGCAAATTTGTGGGCAGAACTGAAAAAGCGTGTGCGAGCAAGGAGTCCTAGAAACGTGACTCAATTACACCAGCTCTGTCAGGAGGAATGGGCCAAAATTCACCCAATTTATTGTGGGAAGCTTGAGGAAGGCTACCCAAAACATTCGACCCAAGTTAAACTATTTTAAAGGCAATGTTATCAAATACTAATTGAGTGTATGTAAACTTCTGACCCACTGGGAATGTGATGAAAGAAATAAAAGCTGAAATAAATAATTCTCTCTACTATTATTCTGACATTTCACATTCTTAAAATATAGTGGTGATCCTAACTGACCTAAGACAGGGAATTTTTACTAGGATAAAATGTCAGGAATTGTGAAAAACTGAGTTTAAATGTATTTTGCTAAGGTGTATGTAAACTTCTGAATTCAACTGTATAACACCTGTTCTTCCAGTCACATTTTGTTAAAGGTCCCCAAAGCACTCACATCTCTGGGTCGGTCCTCTTTTCAGTTCGCTGCAGCCAGCTACTGGAACGAGCTGCAACAAACACTTCATTCAAAGGTTTTGCGTGAATTATTGTTGTCTGTACCTTCTTGCCCTTTGTGCTTTTGTCTACGGCCAATAATGTTTGTACCATGTTTTGTGCTGCTGCCATGTTGTCACGACTTCCGCCGAAGTCGGTCCCTTTCCTTGTTCGGGCAGTGTTCGGCGGTCGACATCACCGACCTTCTAGCCATCACTGATCCATTTTTCATTTTCCATTGGTTTTGTCTTGTCTTCCTACACACCTGGTTCAAATCCCATTCATTACATGTTGTGTATTTAACCCTCTGTTTCCCCTCATGTCCTTGTCGAGAGGATTGTATGTTTTGTGGAAGTCATGTGTCGGTGTGTGACGGGTTTTGTACCCACTTTTATTATTTTTTGTATATTTTGTTTTTTTGGAGTTTTATGAGCACTTATTAAACGACTCCGTTTATACCAAGTTCGTTCTCCTGCGCCTGACTTCCCTGCCGCTAACACGCACCCATTACACATGTTGTGTTGCTACCATGTTGTTGTCATGTTCTGTCGCTATCATGCTGTGTTTTCATGTGTTGCTGCCTTGCTATGTTGTTGTCTTAGGTCTCTCTTTATGTAGTGTTGTGTTGTCTCCCTTGTCGTGACGTGTGTTTTATTGTGTTTTATTTTTAATCCCAGCCATCGTCCACGCAGGAGGACTTTTGTCTTTTGCCTCATTGTAATAAGAATTTGTTCTTAACTGGCTTGCCTAATTAAATAAAGGTTAAATAAATAAATACATATTTAGAAAAGCTAAACAATAAACCATAATCCCAACTCATAATGTTACTACCCTGCATAAATCTGCAGGTAGCTAACCAACCAGGTTCAATGTTAGCTAGCTAACATTAGGCTATAACTACACAGATCATACACGTAACGTTAGCTAGCTAGCCAGCCAGTTTACGTTAGCTAGCTAGCTAACAGTACACTTTAACTTGAAATGAAAACTACTTTCTGACAAAATTAGAAACGTGTAATATCTGAAAATGTAGCTAGCTAGACTCTCTTACCCGTATACATGGATGTACACTTCTCCCTCTCTGTCACGGTTGCCATGGTTGCCCTTAGTTTGAAGACATGTGTTTTCTCCATTTCCTCACACTCTAAATGTGGAGAGCAACACTTATGCAGTTCTACTAAGTAATATATTTTCTTTACAGCCACGTTAGACAGGATTACGTATTTTCTGTTTGTACAGCTTGCTTGGCCCGTTGTGTCAAGTCACTCTGGTTCACACTGATCGTGTGCAATGCCATGAGAATCATCTGAAGCTTTAACCCCCACCTAAACTCTGACCATGTTACTCTCCCAAACAGAGCCGGTTAGGCTGTTTTCATGTTACAATTTAATAACGCTTTTATGCCGACGTTTACTGACACCGGCCATATTCAACGGTTGTTGAGCGTTCATAAAATCATCAGTTATTCTGAACTCTGGCACAGTCAGACCTGAGAGGTCTGAAACACTTGTTGCAGTGACATTCTATTGAAATGGATACTTGCATACTGGAGTCTTTTGTTAAGTTTTACTACACAATACATTTTAAAAAAAGCTGCGTTAGACAGGATTACCTAGACATACTGACCAGCTCAAATAGACAGAAGCATGCAATATGGCAGACCAATCTAAACTCATCTCTCGGCATGTCCAGCCCACTCATTATCTCAGCCAATCATGGCTAGCGGGAAGGTTGCTGACTTTTTCTGTGGCTAAACCAACTAGGCTCATAATTTAACAATTGTATTCTTATTTACAGACGGCATACAAGTCTGTTATTAAAACAAATAACTGTTCACATGTTCCAGAAGGCATTTCTGCCAACAAAAAAAACGCATTTAGATAAAAAAATTAAATTTACTTCAAATGGCTCTCCTGTGAAGTAGTGAGTCGTTTCACATATTTGGTTTCCAACACCTACCTGGCACACTTGCTGATTAGTTGCATAGTTGGGAAATCAATTATGTGGAACGGGGGACCAGTTTGATATCCCTGCTTTAGACCAACACATTAAAACATGTAAACATCTCAAAATGTTTCATGGCCGAGGATCACAAGGATGACATTGAACCCCTCCCCCCTCTCCCCCTCTTCTAGGAGGCAGCCAGGTTGTACCCTCCTGTAGCAGCTGAGAGGAGACAGCCAATCAGAGTCCTCTCTCTGTTCGACGGTATCGCCACAGGTCAGAACACCTGTGTGTGTGTGTGTGTGTGTGTGTGTGTGTGTGTGTGTGTGTGTGTGTGTGTGTGTGTGTGTGTGTGTGTGTGTGTGTGTGTGTGTGTGTGTGTGTGTGGTATGTTTTTGGGTATATGTGTGTCTTTAATGTGTGTGTGTGTGTGTGTGTGTGTGTGTGTGTGTGTGTGTGTGTGTGTGTAGGTCTGTTGGTGCTCAGGGACCTAGGTATTCAGGTGGACAGGTACGTGGCTTCAGAGGTGTGTGAGGATTCTATCACCGTGGGGATTGTACGTCACCATGGTTCCATCATGTATGTTGGAGACGTACGCAACGTCACACGCAAACACGTGAGTCTTCTCTCTTCTCTCCTCTGCTCTCCTCCTTTCCTTCCCTCCTCCCCTTCTCTCCTCCTCTTCCCTCCTCTTCTCCTCTCCTCCTCTTCTCTTCACCTCCTCCTCCTTGCACCTCCTCTTCTCTCCTCTTCTCTTCTTCTCCTCTCCTCCTCTTCTCTCCTCTTCTCCTCTTCTCTTCTCTCCTCCTCTTCTTCCCTCCTCCTCTTCTCTCCTCTCCTTCTCTCCTCTTCTCCTACATTTTTACATTTACATTTTAGTCATTTAGCAGACGCTCTTATCCAGAGCGACTTACAGTAGTGAATACATACATTTCATAAATTTTTCATACATTTCATAAAACATTTTTTTTCGTACTCCTCTCCTCCTCCCCTTCTCTCCACCACTTCTCCTCCTCTTCCCCCTCCTCTTCTTGCCTTCCCTCCTCCTCTCCTTCTCTCTTCTGCTCCTCCTCCTCTTCTCTCCTCTCCTTCTCTCCTCTTCTCCTACATTTTTTACATTTACATTTTAGTCATTTAGCAGACGCTCTTATCCAGAGCGACTTTCAGTAGTGAATGCATACATTTCATACATTTTTCATACATTTCATAAAACATTTTTTTTCGTACTCCTCTCCTCCTCCCCTTCTCTCCACCACTTCTCTCCTCCTCTTCCCTCCTCCTCTTCCTGCTTTCTCTCCTCCTCCTCCTTCTCTTATCCTCCTCTTCTCTCCTCTCCTCTCCTCTCCTCCTCTTCTCTCCTTCTCCTCTCCTCCTCCTTCTCTCCTCTTCTCTAACCCTAAGTTCCATAATAACTCTAACCCTAAGTTCCATTATAACTCTAACCCTAAGTTCCATTATAACCTCCCTAAGCCCCTAACCCTAAGTTCCATAATAACTCTAACCCTAAGTTCCATAACCTAACCCTAAGCCCTAACCCTAAGTTCCATTATAACTCTAACCCTAAGTTCCATAATAAATCTAACCCTAAGTTCCATTATAACTCTAACCCTAAGTTCCATTATAACTCTAACCCTAAGCACAATTTCATCACATTACTGGGGTATTGGCAAAGTCAACCCCAAACCCCAATATTAAGGTGGTTGTGCTGTCACTAGGGATAAATAACAAAGACCAGGAAAGGAAATCAACACCCATAAGCCAACTACAGATACTCCACAATAAAGCCACAGTCATGTACCCCAACGCCACCATCTACTGGCCAATCATCAACTTCTCACCCAACCTCACACGTCAACAGAAGGACATGCTGAAACATATCAACACATACATCACTACACATTACAATGCCCTACTGGAAATAGACCATTCAGAATTCATCACTGAAAATCATGACTACATACATTGGACACCAGCTACAGCAGCTAAAATACTGAAACATTGGGCAACTCAGCTAAAGTGGTAGAGGAGGGTAAGCGCATAGGACAGCCCCTCCACCAACACACTAATATTATGAATCTCTCCACGGTATTTGTTCTGTCCCCTTCTGAGACTCGGCTGCTGGAGAGGGGACTGACCTTTGTCCCGACACCGATGCGGTCGGACTATGGGGACCTGCAAAGGGACATCCATAGGTTCCATAGAAACCTCAAGCTATTAGACCATTTTGACTATACTACTGATTTTATTACCCAACCATTCACTGAAAGATCTAAATGGGAACCCTCACTAAAGAAACTATCACAACCAATTAGAAAACGTATTAAAACCAATACACAGATTATTAGAGATTTACATAGCTCTACCATTACAACTTCACATAACATTACACAAGACGAAAGACTAGCTATAACCCAGCTAAGACAAAACAAACATATAACAATTAAACCAGCAGACAAAGGCTCCAAGATAGTGATAATGGATAATCAGCAATATCTCTTGGAAGCCAATCGCCAACTTTCCAATACACAACACTACACTCCCATTCCCACTTCCACACAGATGGAGACACAGACACTAGTGAGACAGACTATAGCGGACCTTTATAAAAATAAATTCATCTCACATAGACAGAAAGTATACTTAGATGGACCTGATATACCAAGACAGAGACTCTTTTACCTCTTACCAAAAATTCACAAAACACCAGATACGTGGACTGTCCCTTTTCGGGTCCCCATGGGAAGACCCATCGTCTCTGATTGTGGTAGTGAGTCATCTCCAGCAGCTGAATTCATAGATCATTTTCTCAACCCCATCTCACAAAAACATGCCAGCTATATTAAGGACACATATCATTTCATAGACACACATCGTACAATCCTGGTTCCAGCACAGGCATACCTGTTCACCATGGACATAGACTCTCTTTACACGAACATAGACATCCCCTCAGGGATGGCAGCAGTGGAAGCAGCACTCCGAAGATATCCAGATAGACAGAGACCAGACAGAGACCAGACAAACACATCTTACAGTTACTTGAACTGGGGCTGAAAAATAATGATTTTACATTTAATAACCAATACTATCTTCAGATTCATGGGACAGCAATGGGCAAAAAGTTCGCTCCAGCATACGCAAACATATACATGGCGGACTGGGAGACTACAGCTTTGGAAAAATGCCCACTGCTTCCCTTGGTCTACAAACGCTACCTGGATGATATCTTTGGAGTGTGGCAACACAATCTACAGGACTTCACCACATTCATAGACATCTTGAACAATCACCATCCCACCATTACAGTTAAATATATCATACACCCACATAGAATACATTTTTTAGACACCACCGTTTTCTTTCCAGACACTGAAGCAACCATAGTTTACCTACACACTAAAGTTTATTTAAAAGAAACAGACACGCATGCATTACTTCACCGATCCAGTTTCCACCCCAAACATACCTTTAGGGGGATTGTCAAATCACAACTCATCCGATTCTACAGATTATGCACTCAACAGACGGATTTCAATACAGCTACACACATACTATTTGAGGCATTGAGGAGGAGGGTGTACTCCAAGCGGTCACTGAGATACATCAAAGCGGACACAATAGCAAGCGTCATCCAAAATCAATTGCCTCTCCCTCCTAACCTTAACCCAGGTGGCACTGTTCCTGACACTAACCCTAACTCCAACCCTAACCCCAACCTCAACCCTAACCTTAACCACAACCCTAACCACAACCCTAACCCTAACCACAACCCTAACTCTACCCCTAACCATAACCCTAACCCTAACCCCAACCCTAACCCTAACTCTACCCCTAACCACAACCCTAATCCTAACCCTAACCCTAACCCCCAGACTTCCCCTAGAAACCCCATTCCCACATTGGGTACGGGGCCGGAACCCAAGAGGCTACCAATCATCAGCACACATAAATCATATTCACACATAAACCAACGCATACACTCAAGATTGAAAAGCGCATTTTCTAACACACAACATGCCTTCCCCCCACTACAACCATTCCGACCGATCTCAGCATACAGGAGGAACCCCAATCTGAAGGATCTCCTAGTCAATGCAACATTTTCAAACAGGCCCTCTCCCCCAGTACCCACTCAAAGCCACTACTACAGACAACTGACAAACATACACAACCCATACGCACACACCGGTAGCCAAATCACACAACTGATGAACATAAACAGCACTAACATAGTTTATGCAATCACCTGTGCATTATGCAAAATAATCTATGTGGGGGAAACTGGATCGACAATTCTAACACGTCTCAAACAACATCTATATACAATCACCAATAACAAACTGTCCACACATTTAGTTACACACTTCCAAACACACCATATTATACACCTCAATATCACTGGGCTAGAAACGGTCTCTACCTGGATTATAGACCAGAGAAAGGCCGCAGAATCCAAGTGGATAGCCAACCTTAGATCTCTGGCTCCACTTGGATTAAATGGCAAAATATAAGTAGGGAAACTATTCATACATTTCACATTTTCACAAACACAACCCTCCCAATAAACACCAGACTGGAAACAATAACAGAGATCACAATAGGCCAGTGCAACACAGGGTAAAAAACCACCAAAAAACTGAATTTATCATAAATCTAACCCTAAGTTCCATTATAACTCTAACCCTAAGTTCCATGAAAACTCTAACCCTAAGTTCCATTATAACTCTAACCTAACTAACCTTAAGTTCTATAATAGCTAACCCTAATTTCTATAATAACTCTAACCCTAAGTTCCATAATAACTCTAACCCTAAGTTCTATAATAACTCTAACCCTAAGTTCCATAATAACTCTAACCCAAAGTTCCATAATAACTCTAACCCAAAGTTCCATAATAACTCTAACCCTAAGTTCTATAATAACTAACCCTAAGTTCCATAATAACTCTAACCCTAAGTTCCATTATAACTCTAACCCTAAGTTCCATAATAACTAACCCTAAGTTCTATAGTTCCATAATAACTGTAACCCTAAGTTCCATAATAACTCTAACCCTAAGTTCCATTATAACTCTAACCCTAAGTTCCATAATAACTCTAACCCTAAGTTCCATAATAACTCTAACCCTAAGTTCCATAATAACGCTAACCCTGTAGAAGATCCAATTGAGTGTTTGCCCTGAGATTGGAAAATGGGGGTTCGACCCCTGGTCATACCAAAAACATCAAAATGGGACCTGATGCCATTAAGGAGATGAATAGACTAGTGACCTGTCCAGGGGGTGTCCTGTACATCAACAAAAATGTAAAATCCAATTATATTTGTCACATGCCCCGAATACAACAGGTGAAATGCTTACTTACAAGCTCCTAACTAACAATGGAGATTTAAGAAAACTACCTAAAAAAATAAAATAAAAGTAAAAATAATTATAGAGCATCAGTAAAATAACAATAGCAGTGCTATATACAGGGGGTACCGGTACAGAGTCAATGTGGAGGCTATATACAGGGGGTACCGGTACAGAGTCAATGTGGAGGCTATATACGGGGTACCGGTACAGAGTCAATGTGGAGGCTATATACAGGGGGTACCGGTACAGAGTCAATGTGCGGAGGCTATATACAGGGGGTACCAGTACAGAGTCAATGTGGAGGCTAAATACAGGGGGTACCGGTACAGAGTCAATGTGGAGGCTATATACAGGGGATACCGGTACAGAGTCAATGTGGAGGCTAAATACAGGGGGTACCGGTACAGAGTCAATGTGGAGGCTATATACAGGGGATACCGGTACAGAGTCAATGTGGAGAATATATACAGGGGGTACCGGTACAGAGTCAATGTGCGGAGGCACCAGTTAGTCGAGGTAATTGAGGTAATATGTACAGTACATGTTGGTAGAGTTAAAGTGACTATGCATAGATAATAACAGAGAGTAGCAGCAGCGTAAAAGGGGGGGGCAATGCAAATAGTCTGGGTAGCCATTTGATTAGATGTTCAGGAGTCTTATGGCTTGGGGGTAGAAGCTGCTTAGAAGCCTCTTGGACCTAGACTTGGTGCTCCGGTAGTGCTTGCCATGTGGTTGCAGAGAGAACAGTCTATGACTTGGGTGGCTGGAGTCTTTGACAATGTTTAGGGCCTTCCTCTGACACTTCCTGGTATAGAGGTCCTGGATGGCAGGCAGTTTAGCCCCAGTCATGTACCCTCTGTAGTGCCTTGCGGTCGGAGGCCGAGCAGTTGCCATACCAGGCAGGGATGCAACCAGTCAGGATGCTCTCGATGGTGCAGCTGTAGAACCTTTTGAGGATTTGAGGACCCATGCCAAATCTTTTCAGTCTCCTGAGGGGGAATAGGTTTTGTCGTGCCCTCTTCACAACCTTCTTGGTGTGCTTGGACCATGTTAGTTTGTTGGTGATGTGGACATCAAGGAACTTGAAGATCTCAACCTGCTCCACTGCAGCCACGTCGATGAGAATGGGGGCGTGCTCGGTCCTCTTTTTCCTGTAGTCCACAATCATCTCCTTTGTCTTGATCACGTTGAGGGAGAGGTTGTTGTCCTGGCACCACACGGCCAGGCCTCTGACCTCCTCCCTATAGGCTGTTTCGTCGTTGTCAGTGATCAGGCCTACCACTGTTGTGTTATCGGCAAACTTAATTATGGTGTTGGAGTTGTGCCAGGCCGTGCAGTCATGGGTGAACAGGGAGTAGTACAGGAGGGGACTGAGCACACACCCCTGAAGGGCCCCCGTGTTGAGGATCAGCATGGCGGATGTATTGTTACCTACCCTCACCACCTGGGGGCAGCCCGTCAGGAAGTCCAGGATCCAGTTGCAGAGGGAGGTGTTTAGTCACAGGGTCCTTAGCTTAATGATGAGCTTTACGTGCACTATGGTGTTGAACACTGAGCTGTAGTCAATGAATAGCATTCTCACATAGGTGTTCCTTTTGTCCAGGTGTGAAAGGGCAGTGTGGAGTGCAATAGAGATTGCATCATCTGTGGATCTGTTGGTGCAGTATGTAAATTGGAGTGGGTCTAGGATTTCTGGGGTAATGGTGTTGATGTGAGCCATGACCAGCCTTTCAAAGCACTTCATGGCTACAGACGTGAGTGCTACGGGTCGGTAGTTATTTTGGCAGATTACCTTAGTGTTCTTGGGCACAGGGACTATGGTGGCCTGCTTGAAACATGTTGGTTTTACAGACTCAGACAGGGAGAGGTTGAAAATGTCAGCGCAAGTTCGGAGTACACGTCCTGGTAATCTGTCTTGCCCTGTGGCGTTGTGAATGTTGACCTGTTTAAAGGTCTTACTCACATCAGCTGCTGAGAGCATGATCACACAGTTGTCCCGAACAGCTGATGCTCTCATGCATGTTTCAGTGTTACTTGCCTCGATGCGAGCATAGAAGTAATTTAGCTCATCTGGTAGGCTCGTGTCACTGGGCAGCTTGCGGCTGGGTTTCCCTTTGTAGTCCGTAATAGTTTGCAAGCCCTGCCACTGAGCCGGTGTAGTAGGATTCAATCTTAGTCCTGTATTGACACTTTGCCTGTTTGATGGTTCATCGGAGGGCATAGCGGGATTTCTTATAAGCTTCTCTCTCTAGTTAGTCTATTCTCTCTCTCTCTAGTTAGTCTATTCTCACTGTCTCTAGTTAGTCTTTTCTCTCTCTCTAGTTAATCTATTCTCTCTCTAGTTAATCTATTCTCTCTCTAGTTAGTCTATTTTCTCTCTAGTTAATCTATTCTCTCTCTCTAGTTAGTCTATTCTCTCTCTCTCTAGTTAGTCTATTCTCTCTCTCTCTAGTTAGTCTATTCTCTCTCTCTAGTTAATCTATTCTCTCTCTCTAGTTAATCTATTCTCTCTCTGTAGTTAATCTATTCTCTCTCTAGTTAGTCTATTCTCTCTCTAGTTAGTCTATTCTCTCTCTAGTTAATATATTCTCTCTCTCTAGTTAGTCTATTCTCTCTCTAGTTAGTCTATTCTCTCTCTCTCTAGTTAGTCTATTCTCTCTCTAGTTAATATATTCTCTCTCTCTAGTTAGTCTATTCTCTCTCTAGTTAATCTATTCTCTCTCTCTCTAGTTAGTCTATTCTCTCTCTCTCTAGTTAGTCTATTCTCTCTCTCTAGTTAATCTATTCTCTCTCTAGTTAATCTATTCTCTCTCTCTCTAGTTAGTCTATTCTCTCTCTCTCTAGTTAATCTATTCTCTCTCTAGTTAATCTATTCTCTCTCTAGTTAGTCTATTCTCTCTCTAGTTAATCTATTCTCTCTCTCTCTAGTTAGTCTATTCTCTCTCTAGTTAATCTAGTCTCTCTCTCTCTAGTTAGTCTATTCTCTCTCTCTAGTTAATCTATTCTCTCTCTAGTTAGTCTATTCTCTCTCTAGTTAATCTAGTCTCTCTCTCTCTAGTTAGTCTATTCTCTCTCTAGTTAGTCTATTCTCACTGTCTCTAGTTAGTCTATTCTCACTATATCTAGTTAGTCTATTCTCTCTCTAGTTAGTCTATTCTCATTGTCTCTAGTTAGTCTATTCTCTCTCTCTCTCATGTCACTGGGCAGCTCGTGGCTGTGCTTCCCTTTGTAGTCTGTAAGGGTTTGCAAGCCCTGCCACATCCGACGAGCGTTGGAGCCGATGTAGTACGATTCAATCTTAGTCCTGTATTGATGCTTTGCCTGTTTGATGGTTCGTCAGAGGGCATAGCGGCTTATAAGCTTCCGGGTTAGACTCCCGCTCCTTGACAGCGGCAGCTCTACCCTTTAGCTCAGTGAGGATGTTGCCTGTAATCCATGGCTTCTGGTTGGGGTATGTAGGTACGGTCACTGTGGGAATGACGTCATCGATGCCGTTATTGATGAAGTCAGTGACTGATGTAGTGTACTTCTCAATGCCATCGGAAGAATCCCGGAACATGTTCCAGTCTGTGCTAGCAAACTGTCCTGTAGCTTAGCATCTGCTTCATCTGACCACTTTTTTATTGACAGAGTAACTGGTGCTTCCTGCTTTAATTTTTGCTTATAAGCAGGAATCAGGAGGATAGAATTATGGTACAATTTTCCAAATGGAGGGTGAGGGAGAGCTTTGTACGCATCTCTGTGTTTGGAGTAAAGGTTGTATAGAGTTTTTTCCCCTCTGGTTGCACATTTAACATGCTGATAGAAATCAGGTATAACGGATTTAAGTTTCCCTGCATTAATGTCCCAGGCTACTAGGAGTGCTGCCTCTGGATGAGCGTTTTCCTGTTTGCTTATGGTGCTATACAGCTCATTGAGTGCGGTCTTAGTGCCAGCATTGGTCTGTGGTGGTATGTAGACAGCTACAAAAAATACAGATTAGAACTCTCTAGGTAGATAGTGTGGTCTACAGCTTTTCATGAGATACTCTACCTCAGGCCAGCAAAACCTCGAGACTTCCTTAGAAATCGTGCACCAGCTGTTGTTTTCAAATATACATAGACCACCACCCCTTGTCTTACCAGAGGCTGCTGTTCTATCCTGCCGATACAGTGTATAACCTGCCAGCTGTATGTTATTCATGTCCGACTCATTAAAGAGAAATTCTTCGTTCAGTTCAAGGTGAGTAATCGCTGTCCTGATATCCAGAAGCTCTTTTCGGTCATAAGAGACGGTAGCATCAACATTATTTACAAAATAAGTTACAAATAATGAAAAAACAATCAAAAGAGCACGGTTGGTTAAGAGCCCATAAAACGGCAGCCATCTTTACAAGCTGTCTCACTACAGAAACAGGAGATAGACTCGTGTCCTGTCCAGGGGGTGTCCTGTACATCAAGCTGTCTCACTACAGAAACAGGAGACAGACTAGTGTCCTGTCCAGTGGGTGTCCTGTACATCAAGCTGTCTCACTACAGAAACAGAACACAGACTAGTGTCCTGTGGTCTGGTTCAGACAAGGCTACTGACTTAACACCATACTTCCTGTCTGTAGATCCAGGACTGGGGTCCGTTTGACCTGGTGATTGGAGGAAGTCCCTGTAATGATCTGTCCATCGTCAACCCCGCCAGGAAGGGACTCTTCGGTGGGTGTGTCTCGCATTTCATCGTCATCTTCCTGTGAAATGTCCCTCATAATAAAGTCTGTGTTTGTCCACCCCCCAGAGGGTACTGGACGGCTGTTCTTTGAGTTTTACCGGCTGCTCCACGAGGCCCGTCCCAAACCAGACGACCACCGACCGTTCTTCTGGCTCTTTGAGAACGTCGTTGCCATGGGGATCAGCGACAAGAGAGACATCTCACGATTCCTCGAGGTACACACACATTAATGTTGATTGGGCATTTTCTCCAGAGCAGGGATGGGCAACTGGTGCCATGCGGCCCTCCTTTTGAAGGCCTTCAGATCAATTCCACCCCCCGCCAAAAGAAAATAACTCAGTCGGGGTCAATCATCAATCAATAGAATAAATGTTGTGCATCAGCAGTTTTTCTCTTGTTATGTCACTCAATTAGCAAATCAATGAACAGAGAGTAGAGATACTGGGGTGCAAAGGAGCAAAATAAATAAGTAAATACAGTATGGGGATGAGGTAGTTGGATGGGCTATTTACAGATGGGCTATGTACAGGTGCAATGAACTGTGAGTTGCTCTGACAACTGGTGCTTGAAGTTAATGAGGGAGACATGAGTCTCCAGCTTCAGTGATTTTTGCAGTTCGTTCCAGTCATTGGCAGCAGAGAACTGGAAGGAAAGGCAGCCAAAGGTGGAATTGGCTTTGGGGGTGACCAGTGAGATATACCTGCTGGAGCGCTTGCTGCGGATGGGTGCTGCTATGGTGACCAGTGAAATGAGATAAAGTGGGACTTTACCTAGCAAAGACTTGTAGATAACCTGGAGCCAGTGGGTTTGGCGAGGAGTATGAAGTGAGGGCCAGCCAACGAGAGTGTACAGGTCGCAGTGGTGGGTAGTATATGGGGCTTTGGTTACAAAACGGATGGCACTGTGATAGACTGCATCCAAATCAAATCAAATGTATTTATATAGCCCTTCTTATATCAGCTGATATCTCAAAGTGCTGCACAGAAACCCAGCCTAAAACCCCAAACAGCAAGCAATGCAGGTGTAGAAGCACGGTGGCTAGGAAAAACTCCCATGAAAGGCCAAAACCGAGGAAGAAACCTGGATTGGAACCAGGCTATGAGGGGTGGCCAGTCCTCTTCTGGCTGTGCCGGGTGGAGATTATAACAGAACATGGCCAAGAGGTTCAAATGTTCATAAATGACCAGCAGGGTCAAATAACAATAATCACAGTAGTTGTCGAGGGTGCAACAAGTCAGCACCTCAAGAGTAAATGTCAGTTGGCTTTTCATAGCCGATCATTGAGAGTGTCTCTACCGCTCCTGCTGTCTCTAGAGAGTTGAAAACTGCAGGTCTGGGACAGGTAGCACGTCCGGTGAACAGGTCAGCGTTCCATAGCCGCAGGCTAGGGCTCAGGTCCTCCGAGAGAGAGAAAGAAAGAGAGAAAGAGAGAATTAGAGAGAGCATACTTAAACTCACACAGGACACCGGATAAGACAGGAGAAATACTCCAGATATAACAGACTGACCCTAGCCCCCCGACACAGAAACTACTGCAGCATAAATACTGGAGGCTGAGACAGGAGGGGTCAGGAGATACTGTGGCCCTATCCGATGATACCCCCGGACAGGGCCAAACAGGCAGGATATAACCCCACCCACTTTGCCAAAGCACAGCCCCCACACCACTAGAGGGATATCTTCAACCATCAACTTACCATCCTAAGACAAGGCCGAGTATAGCCCACAAAGATCTTCGCCACGGCACAACCCAAGGGGGGGCGCCAACCCAGACAGGAAGACCACGTCAGTGATTCAACCCACTCAAGTGATGCAACCCTCCTAGGGACGGCATGGTAGAGCACCAGTAAGCCAGTGACTCAGCCACCGGAAATAGGGTTAGAGGCAGAGAATCCCAGTGGAGAGAGGGGAACCGGCCAGGCAGAGACAGCAAGGGTGGTTCGTTGCTCCAGAGCCTTTCCGTTCACCTTCACACTCCTGGGCCAAACAACACTCAATCATAGGACCTACTGAAGAGATGAGTCTTCAGTAAATACTTAAAGGTTGAGGCCGGGTCTGCATCTCTCACATGGGTAGGCAGACCATTCCATAAAAATGGAGCTCTATAGGAGAAAGCCCTGCCTCCAGCTGTTTGCTTAGAAATTCTAGGGACAATTAGGAGGCCTGCGTCTTGTGACCGTAGCGTACGTGTAGGTATGTACGGCAGGACCAAATCGGAAAGATATGTAGGAGCAAGCCCATGTAATGCTTTTTAGGTTAGCAGTAAAACCTTGAAATCAGCCCTGGAAATCCAATTTGCTGAGTAGAGTGCTGGAGGCTATTTTGTAAATGACATCGCTGAAGTCGATGATCGGTAGAATAGTCCGTTTTACAAGGGTATGTTTGGCAGCATGAGTGAAGGATGCTTTGTTGCGAAATAGGAAGCCAATTCTAGATTTAATTTTGGATTGGAGATGCTTAATGTGAGTTTGGAAGAAGAGTTTACTGTCTAGCCAGACACCTAGGTATTTGTAGTTGTCCACTTTTTCTAAGTCAGAACCGTCCAGAGTAGTGATGCTAGACGGGCGGGCAGGTGCGGGCAGCGATCGGTTGAAGAGCATGCATTTGGTTTTACTTGCATTTAAGAGCAGTTGGAGGCCACGGAAGGAGAGTTATATGGCATTGAAGCTCGTCTGGAGGTTAGTTAGCACAGTGTCCAAAGAGGGGCCAGAAGTATACAGAATGGTGTCGTCAGCGTAGAGGTGGATCAGAGAATCACCGGCAACAAGAGCGACATCATCGATGTCTATGGAGCGTTGCTGCCCCCATGTGGCCATGAGAGGTACATCATGTATTCATTGTTGTCTATGGAGCGTTGCTGCTCCCATGTGGCCATGAGAGGTACATAATGTATTCATTGTTGTCAATGGAGCGTTGCTGCCCCCATGTGGCCATGAGAGGTACATAATGTATTCATTGTTGTCTATGGAGCTGAGGACAATACTGTCTAACTGTGTGGGTGTGTGTGTTTTCCAGTGTAACCCAGTGATGATCGATGCCAAAGAAGTGTCTGCTGCTCACCGCGCCAGATACTTTTGGGGAAACCTTCCGGGCATGGGGCGGTAAGACACACTGAATCAGAATAACCAGAATAATGATGAAACAGCAGTGTAACAGTAATAATGTCTATGTCCAGTCCTCTCACAGCCATGGTGAATGATAGATTGGAACTACAAGACTGTCTGGAGCACGGACGCACAGCCAAGGTAATGGGTCTGTGTGTATGAACAGAAATAGGACTCCAGTAAGTATGAGCCCTTCTTTAGCTTGCAAGGCAATTGCAATCAACGTCACAACAACTATACTACACAGGTGGCATGATTCTAAATTTCCTGTAAGTATTGGCCCATCAAGAGCTGTGGAGGAAACATGACAGTCGAATACAGACACACAATTGCATTACATTCTGATGTAATTCCCTAAATGTTTGGCCTATTTAGAACCTACTACAAAAAACCTACGGTCCTATTTCAAGGTCGATCAAGGAAGTGCTGAATAGACATTGGCACATCCACTACATGACCAACAGTATGTGAACACCTGCTCGTCGAACATCTCATTCTAAAATCATGGGCATTAATATGGAGTTGGTCCCCCCTTTGCTGCTATAACAGCCTCCACTCTTCTGGGAAGGCTTTCCACTAGATGTTGGGACATTGCTGTGGGGACTTGCTTCCATTCAGCCACAAGAGCATTAGTGAGGTCGGGCACTGATGTTGGGCGATTAGGCCTGGTTCGCAGTCGGCGTTGTAATTCATCCCAAAGGTGTTCAATGGGGTTGAGGTCAGGGCTCAGTGCAGGCCAGTCAAGTTCTTCCACGCCGATCTCGACAAACCATTTCTGTATGGACCTCGCTTTGTGCACAGGGGCATTGTCATGCTGAAACAGGAAAGGGCCTTCCCCAAACTGTTGAAACAAAGTTGGAAGCACAGAAATGTCTAGAATGTCATTGTAAGTTGTAACATTAAGATTTCCCTTCATTAGAACTACGGGGCCTAACCCGAAACATGAAAAACATCCCTGGACCATTATTCCTCCCCCACCAAACTTTACAGTTGGCACTATGCAGGTAGCATTGTCCTTATCCATCCTCATTACAGTGAGAGGTTTGAGGTGGAATAACATGTTGTATATCTCCTGTAGTGTTCCTGTAACTTTTATTATGCCCATAAAGACCAAACATGAACTTAAAGCAAGGATATGTGAGCATAAGAGCTCCATTCACAACCATGATGAAAAATCACCTGTTACCAGGCAGCAAGAGCATCCTAACAGGTTGCATCACCGCCTGATATGGCAACTGGCTCGGCCTCCGACCGCAAGGCACTACAGAGGGTAGTGCGAACGGCCCTGTACATCACTGGGGCCAAGCTCTATACCAGGACCTCTATACCAGGCGGTGTCAGAAGAAGGCCCTAAAAATTGTCATGGACTCCAGCTACCCTAGTCATAGACTGTTCTCTCTGCTACCACAAGGCAAGCGGTACCGGAGCTCCAAGTCTAGGTCCAAGAGGCTTCTAAACAGCTTCTTCCCCCAAGCCATAAGACTCCTCAACAGCTAATCAAATGGCTACTCAGAGTATTTGCATTCCCCCCCCACCCTCTGGAACTCTGCTGCTACTCTCTGTTTATTATCTATGGATAGTCACTTTAATAACTCTACCTACATGTACATGTTACCTCAATTACCTCGACTAACTGGTGCCTCCGCACATTGACTCTGTACCAGAACCCCCTGTATATAGCCTCCACATTGACTCTGTACCGGTACCCCCTGTATATAGCCTCCACATTGACTCTGTACCGGTACCCCCGTATATAGCCTCCACATTGACTCTGTACCGGTACTCCCTGTATATAGCCTCCACATTGACTCTGTACCTGTACCCCCTGTATATAGCCTACACATTGACTCTGTACCGGTACCCCCTGTATATAACCTCCACATTGACTCTGTACCGGTACCCCCTGTATATAGCCTCCACATTGACTCTGTACCGGTACCCCCTGTATATAGCCTCCACATTGACTCTGTACCGGTACCCCCCTGTATATAGCCTCCACATTGACTCTGTACTGGTATCCCTGTATATAGCCTCCACATTGACTCTGTACCGGTAGCCCCTGTATATAGCCTACACATTGACTCTGTACCGGTACCCCCTGTATATAGCCTCCACATTGACTCTGTACCGGTACTCCCTGTATATAACCTACACATTGACTCTGTACCGGTACCCCCTGTATATAGCCTCCACATTTACTCTGAACCGGTACCCCCTGTATATAGCCTCCACATTGACTCTGTACCGGTACCCCCTGTATATAACCTCCACATTGACACATTGACTCTGTACCGGTACCCCCTGTATATAGCCTCCACATTGACTCTGTACCGGTACCCCCTGAATATAGCCTCCACATTGACTCTGTACCGGTACACCCTGTATATAGCCTCCACATTGACTCTGTACCGGTACCCCCTGTATATAGCCTCCACATTGACTCTGTACCGTAATACCCTGTATATAGCCTCCACATTGACTCTGTACCGGTACCCCCTGTATATAGTCTCCACATTGACTCTGTACCGGTACCCCCTGTATATAGTCTCCACATTGACTCTGTACCGGTACCCCCTGTATATAGTCTCCACATTGACTCTGTATCGGTACCCCCCTGTATATATCCCTGCTATTGTTATTTTACTGCTGCTCTTTAATTATTTGTTATTCTTATCTCTTACTTTTCTTTGGTTGTATTTTCTTAAAACTGCATTGTTGGTTAAGGGCTTGTAAGTAAGCATTTCACTGTAAGGTCTACATCTGTTGTATTCAGCATTTCACTGTAAGGTCTACTACATCTGTTGTATTCAGCATTTCACTGTGAGATCTACAACACCTGTTGTATTCAGCACATGTGACAAATAACATTTGATTCAGGACACTGAATTAAATTTCACTCCTTGACAAAAGTCAGGAACACATTTCAAACTTTAGGGGAGGAGACAGGGATAAATGACCTCACATAGGGGAGGAGACAGGAATAAATGATCTCACATAGGGGAGGAGACAGGGATAAATGACCTCACATAGGGGAGGAGACAGGGATAAATGACCTCACGTAGGGGAGGATACAGGAATAAATGACCTCACATAGGGGAGGAGACAGGGATAAATGACCTCACATAGGGGAGGAGACAGGGATAAATGACCTCACATAGGGGAGGAGACAGGGATAAATGACCTCACATAGGGGAGGAGACAGGGATAAATGACATCACATAGGGGAGGAGACAGGGATAAATGACATCACATAGGGGAGGAGACAGGAATAAATGACCTCACATAGGGGAGGAGACAGGAATAAATGACATCACATAGGGGAGGAGACAGGAATAAATGACCTCACATAGGGGAGGAGACAGGGATAAATTACCTCACATAGGGGGAGGAGACAGGGATAAATAACCTCACATAGGGGAGGAGACAGGGATAAATGACCTCACATAGGGGAGGAGACAGGAATAAATGACCTCACATAGGGGAGGAGACAGGAATAAATGAGAGACATATTGAATAGCTTGATCTCTTTTGCCCCAGCAGGCCTTCTTAATGAGAAATTGTATTTTTCTTGTTTTTGTAGTGTTTACATCCCTGTTAGTGAGCATTTCTCCTTTACCAAAATAATCCATCTACCTGACAGGTATGGCATATCCAGAAGCTGATTGAACTGCATGATCATTAAACAGGTGCACCTTGTGCTGGGGACAATAAAAGGCCTCTCTAAAATGTACAGTTTTGTCACACAACACAGTGCCACCGATGTTTCAAGTTTTGAGGGAAGGTGAAATTGTCACGCTGACTTCAGGAATGTCCACTGGAGCTGTTGCCAGATAATTTAATGTTAATTTCTCTACCATAAGCCGCCTCCAATGTCGTTTGAGAGAATTTGGCAGTACGTCCAACCAGCCTCACAACCGCAGACCATGTGTTTTGCGTTGTGTGGGCGAGCGGTTTGCTGATGTCAACGTTGTGAACAGAGTGCCCCATGGTGGCGGTGGGGTTATGGCATGAACAGTCATGGACGGACAACGAACACAATTGCATTTTATCGATGGCAATTGAATGCACAGAAATACAGTGACGAGGTCCTGAGGCCTATTGTGAGGCCCATTTTTTTATTTTTATGTATCTGTGACCAACAGATGCATATCTGTATTCCCAGGCATGTGAAATGATTTTATTTCAATTGACTGATTTCCTCATATCAACTGTAATTCAGTAAAATCGTTGACATTTTTGCTTATTTAAATTGGGAAGTCAGTTAAGAACAAATTCTTATTTTCAATGACGGCCTAGGAACACTGGGTTAACTGCCTTGTTCAGGGGCAGAACGACAGATTTTTACCTTGTCAGCTCTGGGATTCGAACTTGCAACCATTTTAGTTACTAGTCTAACGCGCTAACCACTAGGCTACCCTGGAGTCCATGTTGTGTTTATGTTTTTGTTCAGTATATCTTTATTTGATTGTCATGTTTCCCCCACAGCTCCCTCTGCTGGGATCCCTTGATTGGGCCAGTACTGACTGGGAATGTATCATGATGCCCACCTGTGAGGTCTGGTTGTTGTGACAATGATTTCCATTGAAGAAGGGCTCATACCCCAAACGTTCATGAGGCAATACGTTTATTCACCGGAGTGCTGTCCTATTTCTGTTCTTTGGGTTATATTTGGGACAGGTAAAATTGAGTGTGTCCCCTCCTGAACAGAACCCTATATTTATCTGTTGTAGTTTGGGAAGGTGCGTACGATAACAACGCGTTCGAACTCAGTGAAGCAGGGGAAGGATCAACACTTCCCTGTTTACATGGACAACAAGGAGGACATACTCTGGTGTACTGAGATGGAGAGGTAACCCTTGACCCCTAATCTAACTATACTGAGATGGAGAGGTAACCCTTGACCCCTAATCTAACTATAATGAGATGGAGAGGTAACCCCTGACCCCTAACCCCTAACCTAACTATACTGAGATGGAGAGGTAACCCCTGACCCCTAACCCCTAACCTAACTATACTGAGATGGAGAGGTAACCCCTGACCCCTAACCTAACTATACTGAGATGGAGAGGTAACCCCTGACCCCTAACCTAACTATACTGAGATGGAGAGGTAACCGCTGACCCCTAACCCCTAACCTAACCTAACTGTACTGAGATGGAGAGGTAACCCCTGACCCCTAACCTAACTATACTGAGATGGAGAGGTAACCGCTGACCCCTAACCCCTAACCTAACTGTACTGAGATGGAGAGGTAACCCCTGACCCCTAACCCCTAACCTAGCTATACTGAGATGGAGAGGTAACCCCTAACCCCTAACCCCTAACCTAACTATACTGAGATGGAGAGGTAACCCCTAACCCCTAACCTAACTATACTGAGATGGAGAGGTAACCCCTAACCCCTAACCTAACTATACTGAGATGGAGAGGTAACCCCTGACCCCTAACAACCCCTCTCTACTCTAGTTATGCTGTCTCTACTCTAGTTCTACTGTCTCTACTCTAGTTCTACTGTCTCTTCTCTAGCTCTACTGCCTCTACTCTAGTTCTACTGTCTCTACTCTAGCTCTACTGTCTCTACTCTAGTTATACTGTCTCTACTCTAGTTATACTGTCTTTACTCTACTTCTACTGTCTCTACTTGTTCTGTTATCTCTACTCTATTAACTCTACTCTAGCTCTATTGTATCTACTTTAGTTCAATTTATGATGTCTCTACTGTAGTTATACTGTCTCTACTGTATTTCTACTGTCTCTACTGTAGTTATACTATCTCTACTGCAGTTATACTATCTCTACTGTAGTTATACTATTTCTATTAATTTTATATTTTGTCTTTTGTAACCTCTGACCTCTTACCTCTGCAGGGTTTTTGGGTTCCCGGTCCACTACACAGATGTGTCCAACATGAGTCGTCTCTCCAGACAGCGTCTGTTGGGGCGGTCCTGGAGCGTTCCAGTCATACGACACCTCTTCGCCCCGCTCAAAGAGTACTTCGCCTGCAACTAATACACACACACATACACACACACACACACACACACACACACACACACACACACACACACACAACTGAAAGAGTTCTCAGCTTGGAGCCCCGCCCACGACCCACAGGCCGATGCCCAACCAGAAAGGTTCCAGCCCCACCCCGGTGTTAACCAATCACAAGCCAGGATACGCCCCAACCCCGGTGCTAACCAATCACAAACCAGGGAACACCCCCACCCCGGTGCTAACCAATCATAAACCTGTTATCCAGCTACTAAACAACCCTCTGACAACATGGACTGTCTCTCTTCCAGTCTCTCTGTCACACACACCTCAGATTCCATGGTGCTAGTTGACAAAGGTGCTTCAACACTCAGTGGTGGTTCATGTCCTCTACATCTCCCTCCTGTACTGTTAATGAAATCTATGGTGCTACACACACGCGCACACACACACACACACACACACACGCGCACACACACACACAGACACACGCACGCACGCACACAGACACACACACACACACACACACACACACACACAGACACGCACACGCACGCGCACAGACACACACACAGAGGTCACTACCAGGTCTTTGTTCAGTAGTTTCATTAGTTTGCAGTGTTTCTTTCTCTTCAGGTAGCAGCTTGTTTTCTACTGTCTCTAAGTGCAGCGTAGCAGAGGGGAAAGAGGTCAGCGTTCTACGGTTAAGCGTTGTGGAGGTAGTTCAGCATGATGAGTAACGTGCCTGAGACCTGAGGACTCAGGTTAGCGCCCAGAGAGAGCCTAGTCTTTAGTTCAGTGGGCTAACATGGTCTCGTGGCGCACAGACAATCCAGGTTTACACAGCAGTCAGTCACACTAGTGAGTTACACAGTTTGCTGCACACGGCCACACACGCACACACACACACACACACACACACACACACACACACACACACACACACACACACACACAGTTGTGATGAGCTGTTTTCCAACCCTGTGCTCCGTCACGGTCAAACACAGCTGTCTCCTCTGGTGCAGTGGAGCGTTGTGCTCACTTACGGTAATATGGTTACTATGGGTTACCATCAATTACTATCTGTCAGTATAGTGAGTGGTCTGTTGTACTGTAGGGGGAGGGGCTTGGGGTGTTTATTTGTTGTTTGATGTGATTTACTGGTGGTTATTTGATTGACAGGTGATAAGTCAACGAGGGAATCACCCGTTGATAGTTTTAACAAGGTGGAGACGTAGCAGGCTGTCGCACACAGACGCTCCTCTCACCAGTATAATGAAACGTGTTTTGAAGAGGAAGGACCGGTGATGTTTCAAAAGGTGCTAAAATAAAAAATATGACAAATGTAGATTATATAGGATCTATAGTTAGAATAAGGTTGTCTTTCCAATGGCTGTATTTAGTTGTGGTAGAGAGTCAAAGGCAATATTATGTACCCTTGTATCTTGTATGCAGAATAACTAAAGCAGAATAACTAAAGGCATTTTAACTTTGTACTTGAACCTGTAATGAATAAAGGATTCATGTTTTAGCCTAGAGATAATATCTGGCACACTGATCGTGTATTGTGGTACATATCCTCCCCAGCAAACCGTGAACATTCCCAGAACATTAGCTCAGATTCCCATTAAGTTCTAGTTCGGGTTTTATGTAACATTAGGATGATCTCATATATTTATTCATCAAACATGTTTTAAAAGAACATTCTAAGGATATTTCATGTAACATTTAACAACCACAATAGAACATTCCCCAAAAGTTTGTATGTTTGTATAAAACATTTGCCTGACGTTGCTAGAACGTTCCTATAACATATTTAATGTGTTCTTTTAAAGGTTCCCAGAATGTTTCAGTAGGTTGTGGGAACATCACAAAATATATGTTCCAAAACACCAAAACTGTCCAGTTGTGTGGCTGATTCTACAACTTTTCTTTTACAGTGCCAAAAACATTCACCTGCTGTTACAAGAACGTTCCCAGAACACATTTAGTCTGTTCTTTAAAGGTTACCAGAATGTTCCATTTGATTGTAGGAACAGTCTGGTGGGAACATTGTAACAATCAGCTTGTATTGGAAACTATGCTACCATATAAAATAAATACTGTTTTCCTATGAGAGTGACTGAAGCAAGACAGACAAAATTAATAAAGTGAGAAAAATAATCATATATTATATTGAAAGTGTATAAATTCACAAAACCAATTAAATTAGCCCCAAATAAATTTCAGAATGTCCAAGTCCCAAGACTAACAAAAATTAGCCCAAAGTAGCCTAGTGGTTAGAGCGTTTGACTAGTAACTGAAAGGTTGCAAGATCAAATCCCTGAGGTGACAAGGTAAAAATCTGTCGTACTGCCCCTGAACAAGGCAGTTAACCCACTGTTCCTAAGCTGTCATTGAAAATAAGAATTTGTTCCTAACTGACTTGCCTAGTTAAATAAAGGTAAAATATGTGACCCACCACCTGGATTAAGTCCTATATAGCAAAATCATTTGAAATTGTGTTTTTTTTACATTGAATAAAAGTAGAGACTCAGCTAGAAAACTGTATATCATACTATATAGGTGAGGAACAATTGAAATGTAATTCTGCTTTGAAAGTTGTTCCACAAATAAGAATTTGTTCTTAACTGACTTGCCTAGTTAATTAAAGGTAAAATAAAATAAAAAATAAAAAACATTGTCTTGCAAGAAAACCAAAAATGTAACTCGAACAGAAGGGGGAACTAACAACCAAAACAGAACAGGCGAGGTTTTAGGAGGGGAAAGACGCTCAGACGCTCCACTGAAAGATGACGAGCAACAACAACTGGAACCTAAAAGACACCCGCCATTTCCTCCCATTACCTTCAATTTCCTCCCATTAACTCCCATTACCTCCCATTTCCTCCCATTTCCTCCCATTACCTCCCATTTCCTCCCATTACCTCCCATTTCCTCCCATTACCTCCCATTTCCTCCAATTACCTCCCATTTCCTCCCATTTTCTCCCATTTCCTCCCATTACCTCCCATTTCCTCCCATTTCCTCCCAAGAAGAGATGTACGCTATCCTGCTTCTCATCAACCAACCTCTGAAAGGTTAAACAAATTGTGTGAGGGGTAGGCATGGTTGGATTTCTCCATTCCCTTCTCCGGCCGTTGTATTGGGCAGTTCAACAGTGAGAAATGTCTCAGTCCCCGGAGCACAAACGTTGTGCTATCCAGGAGCACGACATCAATAAGCTGTTCCCAGACATTTTAAACCTGCATCAGGAAATGGAGTCTATCATAGTTCATGTGGGGTTCAATGACATTATGAAGGGCAGCTCAGAACATCTGAAGATGTATTTAAAAGGTCTCTACTTGACACCAATAAACGCCCCATAATATCTGTCCCTCTGTCCTCCCTAAATCGTGGCATTGAACAGTTCAGCAGACTTTTAGCCTTCCATAACTGGCTATCAGACTATTGCAGCTCT
The DNA here is from genome assembly GCF_965601325.2 of Salmo salar. Lineage (NCBI taxonomy): Eukaryota > Metazoa > Chordata > Actinopteri > Salmoniformes > Salmonidae > Salmo > Salmo salar. The sequence goes on from NC_138305.1 coordinate 17,458,131, forward strand.
GTGGGTGTAACATTTATTGACAATTTTGATACCTTCTTGAATTAAAGCTCGTTTTATAATAAGGATGGGATCCACCCAAATCATTTGGGTTCCTGGATCCTTTCACAGCATTATAAGGCTGAGTTGAGACAATGACTTATCAATGACCCAAGCCCAGCTCAGTTAATACCTACCATTGTGTCGCTGAGTTATCATAATGCTTCAGCAATAGTACATTATACCAGGGGTGCTGGATATCACAATGTAAGTAACTTAATGTATGTCCCTCTAACTGCCCTGAAGGCCTCAGCTATTGAATGCAGTAATCATGTGCCTATGAACCAGATATATAATTTTAACACTGAGCCGGTGTGCCCTAAATCAAATCAAATAAGAAATGTATTGGTCACATACACATGGTTAGCAGATGCCCTATCCCATCTGGACAAGAGGCATACCTATGTAAGAATGCTGTTTATTGACGACAGCTCAGCATTTAACACCATAGTACCCTCCAAGCTCATCATCAAGACTTCCTGACGGGCCACCCCCAGGTGGTGAAGGTAGGAAACAACATCTCCACTTTGCTGATCCTCAACCACAAGGGTGCGTGCCCAGCCCCCTCCTGTACTCCCTGTTCACCCATGACTGCATGGCCATGCACGTCTCCAACTCAATCATCAAGTTTGCAGACGACACAACAGTAGTAGGCTTGATTGCCAACAACGATGAGACAGCCTACAATGAGGAGGTGAAGGCTCTGGGAGTGTGGTGCCAGGAAAATAACCTCTCACTCAATGTCAACAAAACTAAGGAGATGATTGTGGACCTCAGGAAACAGCAGAGGGAGCACCCCCCTATCCACATCGGTGGGACCGCAGTGGAGAAGGTAGAAAGTTTTAAGTTCCTCGGCGTACACATCACTGACAAACTGAAATGGTCCACCCACACAGACAGTGTGGTGAAGAAGGTGCAACAGTGCCTCTTCAACCTCAGGAGGCTGAAAAAAATGTGTGTGAATTGTTGTGTCATAATATTTTAAATATTACTGCATTGTCGGAGCAAGAAACACAAGCATTTCACTACACCCGCAATAACATCTGATAAACAAGTGTATGTGACCAATAAAATGTGATTTGATTTGATTTATTGCGAGTGTAGCGAAAGGCTTGTGCTTCTAGTTCTGACAGTGCAGTAACAAGTAGGACGTCCACTGTGTGCAGCTCAGCCTGCACGAACATAAATAACATGAGCATGTCTACTTCTGCTAAGCTTCCCAGTAAAGCAATGAAAACAATCAAGCATCCCAGAAATGTGCTAAAAATAGCCCACGTTAACATATGTAGCCTAAAAAACAAGGTTCAGGAAGTCAATAATTTGCTAGTAACAGATGACATTCATATTCTATCTCTGATACTCACTTAGATAAAACATTTGATGATACAGTGGTAGCAACACGTGGTTATAACATTTACAGAAAATAATGACAATGGTGGAGATGTTGCTGTTTATACTCAGAACCACATTCCTGTAAAGCTTAGAGAGGATCTCATGTTAAATACTGTTGAAGTAATATGGCTACAGGTTCATCTGCCTCACCTAAAGCCCATTCTGGTGGGAAGCTGCTATAGACCACCAAGCACTAACACAGCCGTGTGGCTCAGTTGGTAGAGCATGGTGTTTGCAACGCCAGGGTTGTGGGTTTGATTCCCACGGGGGGCCAGTACAAAGAAAAAAAAATGTATGAAAATGTATGAAATGTATGCCTTCACTACTGTAAGTTGCTCTGGATAAGAGCGTCTGCTAAATGACTAAAATGTAAATTTATAACGTGAGGGAAATGCTTAATAATGTACGTGATATCAACAGAGAGGTATATTTTCTGTGTGATTTAAATATTGACTGGATTTCGTCAAGCTGCCCACTCAAGAAAAAGCTTCAAACTGTAACATGTATCTGCAACCAACCTAGCTTCAAACAGCACAGGAATGAAATCATCGACATGTATTTATCACATCTTTACTAACGCTGTAGAAATTACATTGAAAACAGTATCCAGATCCATAGGATGTAGTGATCACAGTATAGTAGCCATATCTAGGAAAACCAAAGTTCCAAAGGCTGGGCCTAATATAGTGTATAAGAGGTCATACAAGAAATGTTGGAGTCATTCCAATGTTGTTGATGTAAAGAATATCTGTTGGTCTGTGGTGTGTCGTAAGGAGCAAACAGACACTGATCTTGACACATTTATGAAATTGCTTATTCCAGTTACTAATAAGCACCCATTAAGAAAATGACTGTAAAAATTGTTAAATCCCCGTGGATTGATGAGGAATTGAAAAATTGTATGGTTGAGAGGGATGAGGCAAAAGGAACGGCAAATAAGTCTGGCTGCACAAATGATTGGCAAACATACTGCAAATTGATAAATCATGTGACTAAACTGAATGAAAAGAAGAAGAAACTATACTATGAAACAAAGATAAATGACATAAAGAAGGATAGTAAAAAGCTTTGGAGCACCTTCAATGTTTTGAAAAAAGGTAAATTCAGCTCCATCTTTCATTGAATCAGATGGCTCATTCATCACAAAACCAACTGATATTGCCAACATCTCAGACTGGCAAATAAAAAGAAAAGATTAAGATGGGCAAAAGAACACAGACACTGGACAGAGGAACTCTGCCTAGAAGGCCAGCATCCCAGAGTCGCCTCTTCACTGTTGACGTTGAGACTGGTGTTTTGCTGGTACTATTTAATGAAGCTGCCAGTTGAGGACTTGTGAGGTGTCTGTTTCTCAAAATAGACACTCTAATGTACTTGTCCTCTTGCTCAGTTGTGCACCAGTGCCTCCCACTCCTCTTTCTATTCTGGTTAGATCCAGTTTGCTCTGTTCTGTGAAGGGAGTAGTACACAGCGTTGTGCGAGATCTTCAGTTTCTTGGCAATTTCTCTATGTCTCAGAACACGAATTGACTGATGCGTTTCAGAAGAAAGGTCTTTGTTTCTGGCCATTTTGAGCCTGCAATCGAACCCACAAATGCCGATGCTTCAGATACTCAACTAGTCTAAAGGCCAGTTTTATTGCTTTAATCAGAACAACAGTTTTCAGCTTTCGCTAACATAATTACAAAATGTTTTTTCTAATGATCAATTAGCCTTTTTTAAAAGGATAAACTTGGATTAGCCAACACAATGTGCCATTGGAACACATGAGTGATGTCACAAGGCTGACGCTGGAGAGGCAAAGCAGATAATGGGAGTCAAACATTTAATATGGAACGAGACAGGAACAGTGTCAGCACACGGGTAACACAGACATCAGCGGGGAACAGAGCAGGGGAACTGACAAATATAGGGGAGGTAATAAACAGGTGATTAGTGAGTCCAGGCGAGTCCAATATCACTGATGCGCGTGACGAGGGAAGGCAGGTGTGCGTAATAGATGATGGCAGGTGTGCATGATGCAGGGCAGCCTGGCGTCCTCGAGCGCGAGGTGAGAAGAGCAGTAGCAGGCGTGACAGTACCCCCCCCCCCCCCTCTAGGGGCGCCACCCGGCGTCCCACCTGGGCAAACCGGCCGAGACATGGGCTCTGGGCAAGCTGGCTGGGGGTAACCTCCCCACAAACTGGCAGGAGCGAGGGAGCCTGTCGATCCCACTGCAGCAAGAAAAGGGATGGAAACCTGCCGGGCCAACTGGGGCAAGGAAACCTCTCGAGCCAGCTAGGGCGTGGAAGCCTGACGAGCTGGCTAGGCACCCCCGGTTCCATCGGCGGTAACCCAGGACAGACATTACCACCAACCGGAACGCCAGTACTCACCGATGCTTCGTGTGTTGGCTGCTGCATTCTGTCACAAGGATGACACTGGAGAGGCGAAGCAGGTACTAGGAGTCAAACATGTAATATGGAACGAGACAGGAACAGCGTCAGCACACGGGTAACACAGACAAATTACAATTAATGCAGCAGCGGAGAACAGAGCTGGGGAACTGACAAATATTGGGGAGGTAATAAACAGGTGATGAGTGAGTCCAGGTGAGTCCAATATCGCTGATGCACGTGATGAGGGACGGCAGGTGTGCGTAATAGATGCTGGCAGGAGTGCGTGATGCAGAGCAGCCTGGCGTCCTCGAGCAACCAGGGGGGAAGAGCGGGAGCAGGCGTGACAAGTGATGGTTGCTGATAATGGTCCTCTGTATGCCTATGCAGATATTCCATAAAAAATCTGCCGTTTCCAGCTACAATAGTCATTTACAAAATTAACAATGTCTACACTGTATTTCTGATCAATTAGATTTGATTTTAATTGGCCCAAAAATTTGGTTTTCTTTCAAAAACAAGGACATTTCTAAGTGAACCTAAACTTTTTGTCACGAATTCCACCGAAGGTGACTCCCCTGCCTGCTCGGGCGGCGCTCGGCGGTCGTCGTGACCGGCCTACTAGCAGCCGCTGATCCCTTTTTCCTTTTCGTTTGGTATGTCTTATTGTTTGCACCTGTTCCCCATATGGTTCTCTTGATTTATGGTTATTTAAGCCTGTTTAGCCCGCCCAGGTTTGTGCGGGATTATTTGCGTCAGTGTGTTTGTTATTGGATGTGCTGGCGATCGTATAGTGTTGTTTTATGTGCGTGCTGTGCGCCTGTTGTTTTTGGGCACCTCGCATTTTCACGCCGGTTGTGTTGGCGTCGACCGTTTTTGTTGTGTTAAGGAATAAACACATTATCTCCTTACCTCTGCTCTCTGCGCCTGACTCCTACCACCACTCCTAGCATTTACTGACACTTTTGAACGGTTGTATATATATATATATATATATATATATATATATATATATATATATATATATAGACAGTATACGGAACAAAAATAGAAATGCAACATGCAAGAATTTCAACGATTTTATTGAGTTACAGTTCATATTAGGAAATCAGTCAATTTAAATAAATACATTTGACCTTAATCTGCAGATTTCACGTGACTGAGACTACAGATATGCATCTGTTGGTCACAGATACCTTTAAAAAAAAGTAGGGGCGTGGATCAGAAAACCAGTCAGTATCTGTTGTAATCACCATTTGCCAAATGCAGCACATTTCCTTTCATTAGAGTTGATAAGGCTGTTGATTGTGGCCCGTGGAATGTTGTCCCGCTCCTCTTCAATGGCTAGGCAAAGTTGTTGGATAGCGGAAACTGGAACACGCTGTCATACATGTCGATCCAGGGCATCCCAAACATGCTCAATGGGTAACATATCTGGTGAGTATGCAGACCATGGAATAACTTGGACATTTTTAGCTTCAAGGAATTGTGTACATGGAGCCGTGCATTATGCTGAAACATGAGGTGAATTGTGTACAGTTGTGGCCAAAAGTTTTGAGAATGACACAAATATTAATTTTCACAAAGTCTGCTGCCTCAGTTTGAATGATGGCAATTTGCATATACTCCAGGATGTTATGAAGAGTGATCAGATGAATTGCAATTAATTGCAAAGTCCCTCTTTGCCATGCAAATGTACTGAATCCCCAAAAAACATTTCCACTGCATTTCATCCCTGCCACAAAATGACCAGCTGACATCATGTCAGTGATTCTCTCGTTAACACAGGTGTGAGTGTTGACGAGGACGAGGCTGGAGATCACTGTCATGCTGATTGAGTTCAAATAACAGACTGGAAGCTTCAAAAGGAGGGTGGTGCTTGGAATCATTGTTGTTCCTCTGTCAAACATGGTTACCTGCAAGGAAACACGTGCCATCATCATTGCTTTGCACAAAAAGGGCTTCACAGGCAAGGATATTGCTGCTAGTAAGATTGCACCTAAATCAACCATTCATCTGATCATCAAGACCTTCAAGGAGAGCGGTTCAATTGTTGTGAAGAAGGCTTCAGGGCGCCCAAGAAAGTCCAGCAAGCGCCAGGATTGTCTCCTAAAGTTGATTCAGCTGTGGGATCGGGGCACCACCAATACAGAGCTTGCTCAGGAATGGCAGCAGGCAGGTTTGAGTGCATCTGCACGCACAGTGAGGCGAAGACCTTTGGAGGATGGCCTGGTGTCAAGAAGGGCAGCAAAGAAGCCACTTCTCTCCAGGAAAAACATCAGGGACAGACTGATATTCTGCAAAAGGTACAGGGATTGGACTGCTGAGGACTGGGGTAAAGTCATTGTCTCTGATGAATCCCCTTTCCAATTGTTTGGGGCATCCGGAAAAAAGCTTGTCCGGAGAAGACAAGGTGAGCGCTACCATCAGTCCTGTGTCATTTCAACAGTAAAGCATCCTGAGACCATTCATGTCAAGGTTCTATACTTGGTCCATTACTGTTCACTCTCTACATAAACAATATCAGTGATGAGATAAGAAAGTGTCAAATTCATTTATATGCTGATGACACTGTCATGTGCTCTATCGCTTCAACGGCTGACTAAGCATTATCACTATTGGAGACAGATTTTAAGATATTACAAGGGTCTTTTATACAGCTGAAACTTGTTTTAAATGCAAAGAAAACACATTTTATGATTTTTAATAGGTTCAAAAAGTTGTTTGAAAATACACTTGCACTTACGAGCTTAGATGGTTCTGGAATTAATCAGATCTCTGCATATAAATACTTAGGGATATGGTTGGATGATAAACTGTCTTTTAAAATGCATATTGACAAACTTTGTAAATGGCAAAAAATCAAGCTAGGCTTCCTCTATAGAAACAGGACATGTTTGTCCTCTACAAATAGAAGACAAATTGTGCAAGCTACTTTTATGTCTGTTATAGATTATGGGGATATTATCTACATGCATACGGCATCAACACTTAAATCGCTGGATGCTACTTATCATTGCTCACTTAGGTTTATTACGGGTGCTAGCTACAGAAGTCGCCACTGTGTTTTATATCAAAATGTGGGTTTGGGTTTGGACTTCGCTGTCCATGAGACGAGAACAACATGCTCTCGTGTTTGTCTATAAAGCACTTCTGAATAAACTACCTTCTTATTTATCATCACTCATCAATATTAGGATTATAATTCCTAAAACCAGGTCTCAAGCATGGATTACACTTGAGGCCCATGCGATTTCCACAGAGTTGGGTATGGCTGCCTTTTCCTGTTACGCTCCTTGCCTATGGAATAGCCTGCAGACTAAACTTAAACTTGAGACTCTTGTCCCCCTTGCTCATTTTAAATATTTATTGGAGCATTTTTATGTTTGTATTGCTTATAACTGTTTCGGGTAATGCAAGTTCTTGTGCTGTTAGGGGAATAACCTGTGTAAATGTAATCTGTTGCTGATTTTTTTTGTGTTATCTGTGATCGTTTTGTTTGTCTTGTTTAGTTTTTTAATCATTGTACCTAAACTGTATGTGTAAACGTGTATACGCAGGGCCCAGCTGTAAAAGAGACCTTGGTCTCACTCTGTGTTCCTTGTTGAAATAAAGGTATATAAAAAAATGTGTGGGGTTGGTTCTCAGCCAAGGGAGTGGGGTCACTCACAATTTGGCCTAAGAACACAGCCATGAATAAAGAATGGTACCAACACATCCTCCGAGAGCAACTTCTCCCAACCATCCAGGAACAGTTTGGTGACAAACAATGCCTTATCCAGCATGATGGAGCACCTTGCCATAAGGCAAACGTGATAACTAAGTGGCTTGGGGAACAAAACATCGATATTTTGGGTCCATGGCCAGGAAACTCCCCACACCTTAATCCCATTAAGAACTTGTGGTCAATCCTCAAGAGTCGGGTGGACAAAGAAAAACCCACAAATTCTGACAAACTCCAAGCGTTGATTATGCAAGAATGGGCTGCCATCAGTCAGGATGTGGCCCATAAGTTGATTGACAGCATGCCAGGGCAGATTGCAGTGGTCTTGAAAAAGAAGGGTCAACACTGCATATAATTGACTCTTTGCATCAACTTCATGTAACTGTCAATAAAAGTTTTTGGCACTTATGAAATGCTTGTAATTATACTTCAGTATTCCATAGTAACATCTGACAAAAATATCTAAAGACACTGAAGCAGCAAACTTTGTGAAAATTAATATTTGTGTCATTCAAAACTTTTGGCCACGACTGTACAGATCCTTGTGACATGGGGCCGTGCATTATCATGCTGGAACATGAGGTGGTGGCAGCGGATGAATGGCACGACAATGGGCCTCAGGATCTCATCATGGTATCTCTGTAGATTGTCATCGATAAAATGCAAGTGTGTTCATTGTCCATAGCTTATGCCTGCCCATACCACAACCCCACTGCCACCATGAGGCACTCTGTTCACAACGCTAAAAGGGTAGAAGATGGGGAGAAAATAAATATGGATTGGATCCTAAAAAGTGACTGGTGAGTAGGTTTTTGTTCATCAATTACAAATAAGCATTTGGTTATCGTCATGATATTGTTTTAAAAAGAATATGATTTATAATTGACTCATGGCAGAAAGAATGGTGAGTATTATTCCAGACACTGACATGACTTAAAGGGATACGGCGAGATTGAGATTTAGGTTGTTTTTCTACTTACCCAAAGTAATGGAAACCATTTTTATGTATCTGCGTGCAGTTGGGAGATTATTGAAGTTAGCATGTTTTGGTGCAGTTACCGGAAGTCTCCAATGCGAGCCAGCTCCTCTCAAAAACAATTAGGGCACAAGGCGAGACCCAGATGCAGACATGGGAGGCAGATGGTTTGAGTCTTTAATGTTTATTAACAATCCAAAAAGGGTAGGCAAGAGAATGGTCGTGGACAGGCAAAAGGTGAAAACCAGTTCAGAGTCCAGGAGGTACAGAGTGGCAGGCAGGCTCGAGGTCAGGGCAGGCAGAATGGTCAGGCAGGTGGGTACGGAGCCCAGAAAACAGGCTCAAGCGTCAAAACCGGGAGGACTATCAAAAGGAGAATAGAAGCAGGAGTACGGGAAAACTCCCTGGTTGACTTGAAAAACATACAAGACAAACTGGCACAGAGACACAGGAAACACAGGGATAAATACACTGGGGCAGAAAGACAGGAAACACAGGGATAAATACACTGAGGCAGAGAGACAGGAAACACAGGGATAAATACACTGGGGCAGAGAGACAGGAAACACAGGGATAAATACACTGGTACAGAGAGACAGGAAACACAGGGATAAATACACCAAAGAAAATAAGCGACACCTGGAGGGGGTGGAGACAATCACAAGGACAGGTGATACAGATCAGGGTGTGACAATTACTGGAAGTCTCCAATCATAGCCAGCTCCTCTCAAAAAAATTACTGGAAGTCCCCAATGGTTACCAGCTCCTCTCAAAAACAATTGCCGGAAGAATCCAATGGTAGCCAGCTTCTCTCAAAAACAATTATTGGCAGTCTCCAATTGTAGCCAGCTCCTCTCAAAAAAACATTACTGAAAATGTCTCCAATGGTGGCAAGCTCCTCCCAAAAACAATTACTGGAAGTCTCCAATAGTAGCCAGCTCCTCTCAAAAACAATTACTGGAAGTCTCCAATGCTAGCCAGCTCCTCTCTAAAACAACTATTGGCAGTCTCCGATGGTAGCCAGCTCCTCTCAAAAACTATTACTGGAAGTCTCCAATGATAGCCAGCTCCTCTCAAAAACAAGCAAAGAAAGTCTCCAATGGTAGCCAGCTCTTCTCAAGAACAATTTCTGGAATTCGCACTGGTAGCCAGCTACCCTCAAAAACAATTACTGAAAGTCTCCAATGCTAGCCAGCTCCACTCATAAACTATTACAGGATGTCTACAATTGTAGCCAGCTCCTCTCAAAAAAAACATTACTGAAAATGTCTCCAATGGTAGCCAGCTCCTCTCAAAAAATCATTACTGGGAGTCCCAATGGTAGCCAGTTCCTCTCAAAAACTATTACTGAAAGTCTCCAATGTTAGCTAGATCCTCTCAAAGACAATTACTGGAAGTCTCCAACGGTAGCCAGCTCCTCTCAAAAACAACAATTGGCAGTAACCAATGATAGCCAGCTCCTGTCAAAAACAATTACTGGCAGTCTCCAATGGTAGCCAGCTCCTCTCAAACACAATTACTTTAACTCGGCACTTGTAGCCAGCTCCTCTGAAAAACAACTATTGTCGGTCTCCGATGGAAGCCAGCTCCTCTCAGAAACAATTACTTAAAGTCTCCAATGCTAGCCAGCTCCTCTCTAAAACAATTACTGGAAGTGACCAATGGAAGCCAGCTCCTCTCAAAAACAATTACTGGAAGTCACCAATGGAAGCCAGCTCCTCTGAAAAACAATTACTGAAAGTCACCAATGGAAGCCAGCTTCTCTTAAAAACAATTACTGGAATTCTCCAATGGAAGCCAGCTCCTCTCAAAAACAATTACTGGAGGTGTCCAATGTGTTCCAGCTCCTCTCAAAAAATATTACTGGAGGTCCCCAATGATTTCCAGCATCCTTTCAAAAACAATTACAGGGAGTCTCAATGGTAGCCATCTCCTCTCAAAAACAATTACCGGAAGTCTCCAATCGTAGCCATCTCCTCTCAAAAACGAATATTGGAAGTCTCCAATGCTAGCCAGCTCCTCTCAAAAACAATTACTGGAAGTCTCCAATGGTAGCCAGCTCCACCCAAAAACAATTACTGGAAGTCTCCAATGGAAGCCAGCTCCTCTCAAAAACTATTACTGGAAGTCTCCAATGGTAGACAACTCCTCTCAAAAACAATTACTGAAAGTCTCCAATGCTAGCCAACTCCTCTCAAAAACAATTACTTAAAGTCTCCAATGCTAGCCAGCTCCTCTCTAAAACAATTACTGGAAGCGACCAATGGAAGCCAGCTCCTCTCAAAAACAATTACTGGAAGTCACCAATGGAAGCCAGCTCCTCTCAAAAACAATTACTGGAAGTTTCCTATGGCAGCCACCTCCTCTCAAAAACAATAACTGGAAGTCACCAATGGAAGCCAGCTCCTCTCAAAAACAATTACTGGAGGTCTCCAATGTGATCCAGCTCCTCTCAAAAACAATTACTGGAAGTCACCAATGATTTCCAGCATCCTCTCAAAAACAATTACAGGGAGTCTCAATGGTAGCTAGCTCATCTCAAAAACAATTACCGGAAGTCTACAATGGTAGCCAGCTCCTGTCAAAAACAATTACTGGCAGTCTCCAATGGTAGCCAGCTCCTCTCAAACACAATTACTTTAACTCGGCACTTGTAGCCAGCTCCTCTCAAAAACAACTATTGTCGGTCTCCGATGGAAGCCAGCTCCTCTCAAAAACAACTATTGACGATCTACAATGATAGCCAGCTCCTCTCAGAAACTATTACTGGACGTCTCCAATGGTAGCCAGCTCCTCTCAAAAACTATTACTGGAAGTCCCTAATGCTAGCCAACTCCTCTCAAAAACAATTACCGGAAGTCTCCAATGGTAGCCATCTCCTCTCAAAAACGAATATTGGAAGTATCCAATGCTAGCCAGCTCCTCTCAAAAATGATTTCTGGAAGTCTCCAACGGTTGCCAGCTCCTCTCAAAAACAGTTACTGGAAGTCTCCAATGATAGCCAGCTCCTCTCAAAAACTATTACTGGACGACTCCAACGGTAGCCAGCTCCTCTCAAAAACGACAACTGGAAGTCTCCAAAGGTAGCCAGCTCCTCTCAAAAACAATTACTGCCAGTCTCCAATGGAAGCCAGCTCCTCTCAAACACAATTACTTTAACTCGGCACTTGTAGCCAGCTCCTCTCAAAAACAACTATTGTCGGTCTCCGATGGAAGCCAGCTCCTCTCAAAAACAACTATTGGTGATCTACAATGATAGCCAGCTCCTCTCAGAAACTATTACTGGACGTCTCCAATGGTAGCCAGCTCCTCTCAAAAACTATTACTGGAAGTCTCCAATGGTAGCCAACTCCTCTCAAAAACAATTACTGAAAGTCTCCAATGGAAGCCAGCTCCTCTCAAAAACAACTATTGTCGGTCTCCAATGGAAGCCAGCTCCTCTCAGAAACAATTACTGAAAGTCTCCAATGCTAGCCAGCTCCTCTCAAAAACTATTACTGGAAGTCTCCAATGGTAGCCAACTCCTCTCAAAAACAATTACTGAAAGTCTCCAATGCTAGCCAACTCCTCTCAAAAACAATTACTTAAAGTCTCCAATGCTAGCCAGCTCCTCTCTAAAACAATTACTGGAAGCGACCAATGGAAGCCAGCTCCTCTCAAAAACAAATACTGGAAGTCACCAATGGAAGCCAGCTCCTCTCAAAAACAATTACTGGAATTCTCCTATGGCAGCCAGCTCCTCTCAAAAACAATAACTGGAAGTCACCAATGGAAGCCAGCTCCTCTCAAAAACAATTACTGGAGGTCTCCAATGTGATCCAGCTCCTCTCAAAAACAATTACTGGAAGTCCCCAATGATTTCCAGCATCCTCTCAAAAACAATTACAGGGAGTCTCAATGGTAGCTAGCTCATCTCAAAAACAATTACCGGAAGTCTACAATGGTAGCCAGCTCCTGTCAAAAACAATTACTGGCAGTCTCCAATGGTAGCAAGCTCCTCTCAAACACAATTACTTTAACTCGGCACTTGTAGCCAGCTCCTCTCAAAAACAACTATTGTCGGTCTCCGATGGAGGCCAGCTCCTCTCAAAAACAACTATTGGCGATCTACAATGATAGCCAGCTCCTCTCAGAAACTATTACTGGACGTCTCCAATGGTAGCCAGCTCCTCTCTAAAACAATTACTGGAAGTGACCAATGGAAGCCAGCTCCTCTCAAAAACAATTACTGGAAGTCACCAATGGAAGCAAGCTCCTCTGAAAAACAATTACTGAAAGTCACCAATGGAAGCCAGCTTCTCTTAAAAACAATTACTGGAATTCTCCAATGGAAGCCAGCTCCTCTGAAAAACAATTACTGGAAGTCACCAATGGAAGCCAGCTCCTCTCAAAAACAATTACTGAAATTCTCCAATGGCAGCCAGCTCCTCTCAAAAACAATAACTGGAAGTCACCAATGGAAGCCAGCTCCTCTGAAAAACAATTACTGGAGGTCTCCAATGTGATCCAGCTCCTCTCAAAAACAATTACTGGAAGTCCCTAATGCTAGCCAACTCCTCTCAAAAACAATTACCGGAAGTCTCCAATGGTAGCCATCTCCTCTCAAAAACGAATATTGGAAGTATCCAATGCTAGCCAGCTCCTCTCAAAAATGATTTCTGGAAGTCTCCAACGGTTGCCAGCTCCTCTAAAAAACAGTTACTGGAAGTCTGCAATGGTAGCCAGCTCCACTCAAAAACAATAACTGGAAGTCTCCAATGGTGGCCAGCTCCTCTCAAAAACAATTACTTTAACTCGGCACTTGTAACCAGCTCCTCTCAAAAACAACTATTGACGATCTCCAATGATAGCCAGCTCCTCTCAAAAACTATTACTGGACGACTCCAACGGTAGCCAGCTCCTCTCAAAAACAACAACTGGAAGTCTCCAAAGGTAGCCAGCTCCTCTCAAAAACCATTATTGTAAGTCTCCAATGATAGCCAGCTCCTGTCAAAAACAATTACTGGCAGTCTCCAATGGAAGCGAGCTCCTCTCAAACACAATTACTTTAACTCGGCACTTGTAGCCAACTCCTCTCAAAAACAACTATTGTCGGTCTCCAACGGAAGCCAGCTCCTCTCAGAAACTATTACTGGAAGTCTCCAATGGTAGCCAGCTCCTCTCAAAAACAATTACTGAAATTCTCCAATGGCAGCCAGCTCCTCTCAAAAACAATAACTGGAAGTCACCAATGGAAGCCAGCTCCTCTGAAAAACAATTACTGGAGGTCTCCAATGTGATCCAGCTCCTCTCAAAAACAATTACTGGAAGTCCCTAATGCTAGCCAACTCCTCTCAAAAACAATTACCGGAAGTCTCCAATGGTAGCCATCTCCTCTCAAAAACGAATATTGGAAGTATCCAATGCTAGCCAGCTCCTCTCAAAAATGATTTCTGGAAGTCTCCAACGGTTGCCAGCTCCTCTCAAAAACAGTTACTGGAAGTCTGCAATGGTAGCCAGCTCCACTCAAAAACAATAACTGGAAGTCTCCAATGGTAGCCAGCTCCTCTCAAAAACAATTACTTTAACTCGGCACTTGTAACCAGCTCCTCTCAAAAACAACTATTGACGATCTCCAATGATAGCCAGCTCCTCTCAAAAACTATTACTGGACGACTCCAACGGTAGCCAGCTCCTCTCAAAAACAACAACTGGAAGTCTCCAAAGGTAGCCAGCTCCTCTCAAAAACCATTATTGTAAGTCTCCAATGATAGCCAGCTCCTGTCAAAAACAATTACTGGCAGTCTCCAATGGAAGCCAGCTCCTCTCAAACACAATTACTTTAACTCGGCACTTGTAGCCAACTCCTCTCAAAAACAACTATTGTCGGTCTCCAACGGAAGCCAGCTCCTCTCAGAAACTATTACTGGAAGTCTCCAATGGTAGCCAGCTCCTCTCAAAAACAATTACTGGAAGTCTCCAATGGTAGCCAACTCCTCTCAAAAACAATTACTGGAAGTCTCCAATGCTAGCCAACTCCTCTCAAAAACAATTACTGAAGGTCTCCAATGTGATCCAGCTCCTCTCAAAAACAATTACTGGAAGTCCCTAATGCTAGCCAACTCCTCTCAAAAACAATTACCGGAAGTCTCCAATGGTAGCCATCTCCTCTCAAAAACGAATATTGGAAGTATCCAATGCTAGCCAGCTCCTCTCAAAAATGATTTCTGGAAGTCTCCAACGGTTGCCAGCTCCTCTCAAAAACAGTTACTGGAAGTCTGCAATGGTAGCCAGCTCCACTCAAAAACAATAACTGGAAGTCTCCAATGGTAGCCAGCTCCTCTCAAAAACAATTACTTTAACTCGGCACTTGTAACCAGCTCCTCTCAAAAACAACTATTGACGATCTCCAATGATAGCCAGCTCCTCTCAAAAACTATTACTGGACGACTCCAACGGTAGCCAGCTCCTCTCAAAAACAACAACTGGAAGTCTCCAAAGGTAGCCAGCTCCTCTCAAAAACCATTATTGTAAATCTCCAATGATAGCCAGCTCCTGTCAAAAACAATTACTGGCAGTCTCCAATGGAAGCCAGCTCCTCTCAAACACAATTACTTTAACTCGGCACTTGTAGCCAACTCCTCTCAAAAACAACTATTGTCGGTCTCCAACGGAAGCCAGCTCCTCTCAGAAACTATTACTGGAAGTCTCCAATGGTAGCCAGCTCCTCTCAAAAACAATTACTGGAAGTCTCCAATGGTAGCCAACTCCTCTCAAAAACAATTACTGGAAGTCTCCAATGCTAGCCAACTCCTCTCAAAAACAATTACTGAAGGTCTCCAATGCTAGCCAGCTCCTCTCTAAAACAATTACTGGAAGTGACCAATGGAAGCCAGATCCTCTCAAAAACAATTACTGGAAGTCACCAATGGAAGCCAGCTTCTCTGAAAAACAATTACTGGAAGTCACCAATGGAAGCCAGCTCCTCTCAAAAACAATTACTGGAATTCTCCTATGGCAGCCAGCTCCTCTCAAAAACAATAACTGGAATTCACCAATGGAAGCCAGCTCCTCTCAAAAACAATTACTGGAGGTCTCCAATGTGATCCAGCTCCTCTCAAAAACAATTACTGGAAGTACCCAATGATTTCCAGCATCCTCTCAAAAACAATTACAGGGAGTCTCAATGGTAGCTAGCTCCTCTCAAAAACAATTACCAGAAGTCTACAATAGTAGCCAGCTCCTCTCAAAAACGAATATTGGAAGTCTCCAATGCTATCCAGCTCCTCTCAAAAACGATTTCTGGAAGTCTCCAACTGTAGCCAGCTCCTCTCAAAAACTATTACTGGAAGTCTCCAATGATAGCCAGCTCCTCTCAAAAACAATTACTGGAAGTCACCAATGGTAGCCAGCTCCTCTCAACAACAATTGCTGAAAGTCACCAACGGAAGCCAGCTCCTCTCAAAAACTATTACTGGAAGTCTCCAATGGTAGCCAGCTCCTCTCAAAAACAATGACTGGAAGTCACCAATGGAAGCCAGCTCCTCTCAACAACAATTGCTGAAAGTCACCAACGGAAGCCAGCTCCTCTCAAAAACTATTACTGGAAGTCACCAATGGTAGCCAGCTCCTCTCAAAAACAATTATGGAAAGTCTCCAATGGTAGCCAGCTCCTCTCAAAAACAATTACGGAAAGTCTCCAATGGAAGCCAGCTCCACTCAAAAACAATTACTGGAAGTCACCAATGGAAGCCAGCTGCTCTCAAAAACAATTACTTTGACTCGGCACTTGAAGCCAGCTCCTCTCAAAAACAACTATTGGCGATCTCCAATGGTAGCCAGCTCCTATCAAAAACTGTTTCTGGAAGGCTCCAATTATCGCCATCTCTACACAAAAATAATTACTGGAGGTCTCCAATGTATCCAGCTCCTCTCAAAAACAATTACTGGAAGTCCCCAATGATTTCCAGCATCCTCTCAAAAACAATTACAGGGAGTCTCAATGGTAGCCAGCTCCTCTCAAAAACAATTACCGGAAGTCTCCAATGGTAGCCAGCTCCTCTCAAGAACAATTACTGGAATTAGCACAGGTAGGCAGCTCCTCTTAAAAACAGTTACTGGAAGTCTCCAATGGTAGCCAGCTCCTCTCAAAAACCATTACAGGAATCCTCCAATGGTAGCCAACTCCTCTCAAAAACAATTACTTGAAGTACTCAACGGTTGCCAGCTCTCCTTAAAAACAATTACTGTAGGTCTCCAATGTTAGCTAGATCCTCTCAAAAACAATTACTGGAAGTCTCCAATGGTAGCCAGCTCTTCTCAAGGGCAATTACTGGTATTCGCACTTGTAGCCAGCTCCTCTCGATAAACAATTACTGGAAGTCTCCAATGGTAGTTAGCTCCTCTCAAAAACAATTACTTGAAGTCACCAATTGAAGCCAGCTCCTCTCAAAAACAATCACTGGAAGTCTCCAATGGTAGCCAGCTCCTCTCAAGAACAATTACTGGAATTAGCACAGGTAGCCAGCTCCTCTCAAAAACAATTTCTGGAAGTCTCCAACGGTAGCCAGCTCCTCTCTAAAACAATTACTGGAAGTCACCATTGGAATCCAGCTCCTCTCAAAAACAATTACTGGAAGTTTCCAATTGTAGCCAGCTCCTCTCAAAAACAATTCCTGGAAGTTACCAATGTAAGCCAGCTCCTCTCAAAAACAATTACTGGAATTCTCCAATGGTAGCCAGCTCCTCTCAAAAACAATTATGGAAAGTCTCTAATGTAAACGAGCTCCGCTCAAAAACAATTACTTTAACTCGGCACTTGTAGCCAGCTCCTCTCAAAAATAACTATTGGCGGTCTCCAATGGTAGCCAGCTCCTCTCAAAAACGATTTCCGGAAGGCTCCTATTATAGCCATCTCTACACAAAAACATATTTACTGGAGGTCTCCAATGTATCCAGCTCCTCTCAAAAACAATTACTGGAAGTCCCCAATGATTTCCAGCATCCTCTCAAAAACAATTACAGGGAGTCTCAATGGTAGCCAGCTCCTCTCAAGAACAATTACTGGAATTAGCACAGGTAGCCAGATCCTCTCAAAAACAATTGCATAAAGTCTCCAATGCTAGCCAGCTCCTCTCAAGAGCAATTACTGGAATTCGCACTTGTAGCCAGCTCCTCTCAAAAACAATTTCTGTAAGTCTCCAATGGTAGCCAGCTCCTCTCAAAAACAATTACTGGAAGACTCCAATGCTAGCCAGCTCCTCTCAAAAACAATTACTGGAAGTCTCCAATGGTAGCCAGCTCCTCTCAAAAACAGTTATTGGAAGACTCCAATGCTAGCCAGCTCCTCTCAAAAACAATTACTGGAAGACTCCAATGCTAGCCAGCTCCACTCAAAAACCATTACAGGATGTCTACAATGGTAGCCACCTCCTCTGAAAAACTATTCCTGGAAGTCTCCAATGTTATCCAGCCCCTCTCAAAAACAATTACTGGAAGTCTCCAATTGTAACAAGCTCCTCTCAAAATATATTACTGGAAGTCTCCAATGGTATCCATCTCCCTCAAAAACAATTATTGGAAGTCTCCAATGGTAGCCAGCTCCTCTCAAAACAGTTAGTGGAAGTCTCCAATAGTAGCCATCTCCTCTCTTACAAAACTTTACTTAATATTCAATATTATTTATGTTTGTTAATTTTACTGATAATCGTAAGAAATGAGTTTCTATACACTTCCTCATTCTCTGTTCCGTTGGCGCATGGAGATGTATAGAGATCACAACATTGTATCTGCCATTGAGACCAGAGCTGACTGCTGTACCGGGAGACTTCCAGCAATTGTCCTCAGCTAATGCTATGTTAACGTCAGTAATCTCCCAGCTGCACGCAGAGACATGAAAATGGTATTCATGAGTTCATCTGACTCTGGGTAAGTAGAAAAAACAAAATCTCTAAATCTTGCAGTATCCCTTTAAAAATGTTTAGCCCTTATTTTTTTTTTTTTTTATTTAACCTTTATTTATCCAGGTTTTTCTCATTGAGATAATATCTCTTTTCCAAGAGAGACCTGGTCCAATAGTAGCAGGGGGAACAACGTTTCAGACAAAACAACTTACGTACTCTAACACAACATTAAACACAACTATAAACACACATACACTAACACAACATTAAACACAACTATAAACACACATACATTACAACAATTACATACACTAACACAACATTAAACACAACTATAAACACACATACAGTACAACAATTACATACACTAACACAACATTAAACAAAACTATAAACACACATACAGTACAACAAAAACATTTTACGTAAAAAAACACTAAAGTCTTGACTAAAAACAGCTGGCCTAAAAACAATTACACTCTTCTATGATATATACATCGATCAAGTGTTTAAACTCCACCAACGAAACTAGATCATCAAATTTTTAAATGTTCAGGAGAGAATTCCAGGACCACGGAGCTGAGTAACTAAAACTATTTCTACCATGACCTGTTCTAATTTTTGGTACTGTTAGAAGCAAATTAGAATAGGACCGTAATTTATATTTATTTACCGACCTGACAAAAAAAAAACTGAGATAAAATGGCATTTTACCCAATATGGCCTTATAAATCAATGTATACCAGTATTTAAGCCTCTGCAAGGTCAATGACGACCAGCCAACAGCGCTGTAGAGATCACAATGATGTGTTATATTTTTTTGATTTGTAATGAACCTGAGGGCTGCATGATACACTGAATCAAGTGCTCTCAGGGTAGTGTTTGGGGCCTGCATATATATAACATCACTAAAATCTAAAACCAACAGTAATGTACATCGTACCAGCTCCTTCCTGGCCTCCAGAGAAAAACAAGCCTTATGCCGGTAATAAAAACCTATTCTCAGCTTGAGCTTCCTTATCAAGTTCTCTACATGCACAGTGAAGCTCAGCTTATCATCAACCCACACACCCAAATATTTGTACACTTTAACTTGCTCTATAGTATGTCCAGCCAATGTAGCAATGACATGATTAGTAACATGCCTGGCATTTGAAAATACCATAACAGGGTTGGGGTCAATGTTTACCCGATAACAGCGTTGGGGTCAATGTTTACCCCATAACAGGGTTGGGGTCAATGTTTACCCCATAACAGGGTTGGGGTCAATGTTTTCCCCATAACAGGGTTGGGGTCAATGTTTTCCCCATAACAGGGTTGGGGTCAATGTTTTCCCCATAACAGGGTTGGGGTCAATGTTTACCCCATAACAGGGTTGGGATCAATTTCAATTCAAGAAATGTAAGAAGTTAAAGGGTTTGTTAAGTTGTTTACACCTTATAGTCAGGTGGCTAACAAAACAACTACATGGGTTATGGGTGAAATTTGACAAAGTTCAATGTTTGTGGCCAAATCCCCTCAAGTGATTAGTGTCCATGTTTTATTTAATTTAACCTTTATTTAACTAGGCAAGTCAGTTAAGAACAAATTCTTATTTACAATGACGACCTACCAAAAGGCTTTGTGCGGGGACGGGGGCTGGGATTAAAAAAAATACAGGGCAAAACACGCATCACGACAAGAGAGACAACACAACTATACATAAAGAGAGACCTAAGACAACAACATAGCATGGTAGCAACACAACATGGCAGCAGAACATCACAGTAGCAGCACAAAACAGGGTACAAACATTATTGGGCCCAGACAACAGGACAAAGGGTAAGAAGGTAGAGATACCAATACATCACACAAAGCAGCCACAACTGTCAGTAAGAGTGTCCATGATTGAGTCTTTGAATTAAGAGATGGAGATAAAACTGTCCAGTTTTTGTTTTTTTGCAGCTCGTTCCAGACGCTAGCTGCAGCCAACTGAAAATGACCCCTTGTTTATTGCCTCGTTATTATTATGTAATTTTATTATGCTACTTTTTATTTTTTACTTTAGTTTATTTAGTAAATATGTTCTTTAACTCTATTTCTTGAACTGCATTGTTGATTAAGGGCTTGTAAGTAAGCATTTCACGGTAAGATTACACCTGTTGTATTCAGCTCATGTGACAAATGCAATTTGATTTGAAGTTTGCCGATGTTGTGACGCAGTAGGGCATTACACCGGAAATCGGAACCATCACTTCCGTTGTTTGGCTGTACCCATAGCAACGTTCGAAAATGAGGTGGCTAGGTAGGGATAAAGTTACTAGGCAACAGGATATATAATAAACAGTAACAGTAACATTTCGAACTATCCCAAAGTCCCTCGTTTCGTTCCGTTTTGCCTTCGTTTAAGAAAGGTTTTGCAACAAATTAGGCGGAATGAATAAACCCCAAGTGATATAGATCCACCATGGCACCTGTGGGATCCGAGGTGATGCAGTTTCGCTGTGACGCAGGTCAAACCTCGCCACTGGGACCGCAGGGGTGCCGCGCAGGCGCGGTTGGGCACGCAGCAGAGCTGGTCAACAGTTACCACAGTGAACAGACCGTAGCAACGCAGCTATCACAGACCGGACAGGCTCGGAAACAACGGATCAAATAGAGGCTCTTCACACGAGACAGTCAGTAAATGTCACTAACTATTATCACTACGATATAAACAATTTAGAAGCGGACTTCATGACAACTAGTTATGTTTTAATAGCTAGTTAGCTAACTGTTCTGCAGGTAGACACTCCTCGAGTACCACCGCAGTCAAAGCGTTAGCGGCGCAGTGAGTGAGTGAGTGCGTATGTGTGTGATTATAACGGAGGCCCCCAGAGGGGGTTGGCTGAAAACTACCGTTTCAGAATGACAGCATCATATAAATAACAGTACAGTTCAATGCTGCTGGACCGGTTGGCCAGACTGACCGTTATGTTTAGTTAACGTTAGCTATATCCCTCGACTAGTAAGTACGTAGGCTAGCAGCTTTAGCTAACTCTTTTAGCTAGCCTGTCGCAGTAACTCAGTAGTTAAGCTAGCCACTGACGAAGTCACGTTACTATGGTTGTAAGGTTATCTAGCTAGATAGTGTTTGACTGTTGTCCTAGTTTGAATAATTCCTTTATCTATATAGATAACGTTACGATGTTATTATTTACCTAGTAGTTAGTTAACTGATATAAAACAACTATTCCCCCCGTCAACAAGCTGACAGTAACATATAAATAATAATTAATAATGGAACGTGCTTGGAAGCTGTAACCCTGGTAATTGATTTCTAAACTCCTGGGTGGAGTCGGTATCATGTAATGATAAGGAATTCCCCTCGACCACGCTCACAGCTTGGAGAAGCTAAACATTCTTTCACATTCACCCCTGTTGGGCTACCCAGACCCCTCTGTTACCCTGCTGCAACTCTCTGTTTACTGTGTATGCATAGTCACTTTAACTCTACCTCAACTAACGGTGACCTCGCACATTGACTCTGTATGGTACCTGTATATAGCCTTGATTGTTATTTTACTGCTGCTGTTTAATTATTGGTTACTTTTATTTTCTGTTGTCTACTTATCTATTTTTTACTTAACACTTATTTTTATATTTTTCTTAACTTCTTAAAGCATTGGGCTTGTAAGTAAGCATTTCACAGTAAGATCTACACCTGTTGTATTCAGCGTGTAAAATACAATTTGATTTGATGGGGCTCCCGAGTGGCGCAGCGGTCTAAGGCACTGCATCTCAGTGCTAGAGGCGTCACTACAGACTCCGGTTTGATTCCAGGCTGTATCACAACTGGCCGTGATTCGGAGTCCCATAGAGCGGCGTAAAATTGTCCCTAGCGTCGTCTAGGTTAGGGCTTGGCCAGGGTAGGCCGTCATTGTAAATAAGTATGTTCTTAACTGACTTGCCTAGTTCGAAAAATAATAATAATAATGTAAAAAAAAAAAAAAAAAAAACATGCCGAACAGCTGCTGTGTTGTTCAATGTAACGGTAGCTAACAAACTTTTGTACATTGCACTGTTCTGTACAAGTGACCTTATTTTAGTGCCCCAAAAAACGTAATACTTCCAGGTCAACTGTATTATGAATATCATTGTAAAGCACAATTTCTCCCCTTTCCAGCAAAATCTATGACGAGACCTTCATGATGCCCGTCTGCATGATTGAAGAAGTCAATGAGCTCCGTCGGGTCTTTTTAAAAATGGCGAGTGGGGAAGCGAAATCTATTGCGTGATAGTGAAAGGGGGAGATGAGCCGTGTGGGGAAACGTCTTTTCATTATCACCTCTAAAATGTAAATAAAGCACTATAAAGAGTTTATATAATGTGTCATTACATACCTATTTGAAGGTTTGCATCAGATGTGAATCAGATATTTAGGGCGACTCTAAAGTTCAGAAGATAACAGCGGCTGTCGCTGCTTTTGAGAGTCATGATGGCTGGCAGTGATGATGCAAAAGATGAATGCATTCAGTTGTACAATTGACTAGGCACCCCCCCACCCTGTCCCTTTCTTGTTTTAAACTGAGAGAAGCTCTACACCTGGTGGAGAGAGGCTGTACGACACAGAATCAGTTGCATTATGGGTGCTATACGTTACATCATGACACGTCACAATTTAACGTACAGCGTCAGAGGGGTCAGTTTTCTATAACTTTACTCCGATACTATCTGGCTATTACCATGTCAATCGACGCTTGAATAGAAACGTAGTTCACACCCCTGATTTTGACGTCA
This sequence comes from Salmo salar, assembly GCF_965601325.2. Lineage (NCBI taxonomy): Eukaryota > Metazoa > Chordata > Actinopteri > Salmoniformes > Salmonidae > Salmo > Salmo salar. The sequence goes on from NC_138305.1 coordinate 17,481,272, forward strand.
ACACAGTCGCTACAGTCCCGTTAGGGCTCCCGAGTGGTTCAGCGGTCTAAGGCACTGCATCTCAGTGCTGGAGGTGTCACTACAGACCCTGGTTCAGCGGTCTAAGGCACTGCATCTCAGTGCTGGAGGCGTCACTACAGACCCTGGTTCAGCGGCCTAAGGCCCTGCATCTCAGTGCTGGAGGCGTCACTACAGACCCTGGTTCAGCGGTCTAAGGTACTGCATCTCAGTGCTGGAGGTGTCACTACAGACCCTGGTTCAGCGGTCTAAGTCACTGCATCTCAGTGCTGGAGGCGTCACTACAGACCCTGGTTCAGCGGTCTAAGGCACTGCATCTCAGTGCTGGAAGCGTCACTACAGACCCTGGGTCAGCGGTCTAAGGCACTGCACCTCAGTGCTACAGGCGTCACTACAGACCCTGGTTCAGCGGTCTAAGGCACTGCATCTCAGTGCTACAGGCGTCACTACAGACACCCTGTTCGAATCCAGGCTGTATCACAACCGGCCATGATTGGGCAGCGCATAATTTCCCCACCGTCGTCCGGTGTAGGCCGTTATTGTAAATAAGAATATGTTCTTAACTGACTTGCCTAGTTAAATAAAGGTTAAATAAAAAAAAAAGTAAAAGTTTTCATTGCAGCCTTGTTTGAATGCCACAGTTGCACAAATTTGTACAGAATGGGGTTAGTCACCATTACATGTAACCAGGTCAAAAAACCCAACCGACGAATCCCAATGCTCCCACATAGGGAAATAGAGCCCTGGTGACTTTAAAAAAAACGACCAACGGACCACAATGCTCCCACATAGGGAAATAGAGCCCTGGTGGCTTTAAAAAACCCGACCGACGGATCACAATGCTGCCACATAGGGAAATAGAGCCCTGGTGGCTTTAAAAAACCCGACCGACGGATCACAATGCTCCCACATAGGGAAATAGAGCCCTGGTGGCTTTAAAAAACCTGACCGACGGAGCGTACTTAAATTCATCAGTTATTCTGCGCTCTGGCACACTCAGACGAGACTGCTCTGAAATCTGAGAAAATAGCCAGAGTGAATTTACGAACGCACCCCAAGTAGGCTAGGCTACACGTTTCTTTGTGTTTGGAAAACATTTATTCACAGCTAAGACATTTACCTTGTTTAGTAGAGTCCATTTGTAGCTCCACTCACGACTTGTAGCTGTATCATCCATTTGTTTGTAATGTTGGTCTAAAACAAGCAGACAACAAGAAAATTGCATTTGAAAAGGGTAATGTTTTTTTGCTGTGAACCGATTGGGTAACCTAAGTAACCACAGGTTGTTTTCCCACAGGTAGTGGTGGGGAGTCGACTCCAAAAAAATCGATTCCCGTCGACTCCCATTTCTGGATGTCAAGACTCATTTCCGCTATGAATCAACTCCTAAGATTCAGTATTTTTGCAACGGAGGAAACTATTTACCTCAGGGTGGGTTGCACCAACATGGATTAACTCTTAAACTGGGTTAAATCAAGATTTATCTAATCTTTTTGCACCAAATTTTAAATTTAGTTTTAAATTAATCCAATTTAAATTAAATCCTTCCTCTAATCTAAGTTTAGTTTTCACTTTAAACCTAGATTAATTTTAAGCCTGTTGCTCAATGAATACAATTTTGTTTTAGATTGGAGATGAATTCTAAACTGCCACTTGAGGTGGTTTATCTGATCAAATGGCAGCATATCAACTGTGGAGAGACCAAAACGACGGAGTTCCTCCGAGAACAATTAGAGACCGGTTGAATCCTGTTGAGTTTTATGATAATGATGGGTTTTCAAGGAGATACCACTTCTCCAAGGACTCTGTAATGCAACTGTAAAGAAAGGTTGGACCAAGCGTGGGAGTGAAAGGATCAGCTGTACCCCCCACTTCTTCAGCTCCTGGTGGTTCTACGGTTCTACGTAACTGGATGGACCCAGATGGTGGATGGGGACCTTTCTGGACTCCACAAGTCAACCCGTCTACAGGATTGTAGTCAGTGTCCAGTGCTATTGCCGGTCTGAAGAATCAGTACATCAGGTTCAGTCCTACAGAGGAAACAGAAGCTGGATTTTACAGGAAAGCGAGATTCCCAGGTGTACTAGGGGCAATAGACTGTTCACACATTCACAACAGGCATATTTTTTTACTCCTCTTTTAAACCCCCAGACACCTGAAGAGAGAGAATACAACACCTCTCATATCCTGGCAGGAGGTCTCATAGAGAGAGAATACAACACCTCTCATATCCTGGCAGGAGGTCTCATAGAGAGAGAATACAACACCTCTCATATCCTGGCAGGAGGTCTCATAGAGAGAGAATACAACACCTCTCATATCCTGGCAGGAGGTCTCATAGAAAGAGAATACAACACCTCTCATATCCTGGCAGGAGGTCTCATAGAGAGAGAATACAACACCTCTCATATCCTGGCAGGAGGTCTCATAGAGAGAGAATACAACACCTCTCATATCCTGGCAGGAGGTCTCATAGAGAGAGAATACAACACCTCTCATATCCTGGCAGGAGGTCTCATAGAGAGAGAATACAACACCTCTCATATCCTGGCAGGAGGTCTCATAGAGAGAGAATACAACACCTCTCATATCCTGGCAGGAGGTCTCATAGAGAGAGTTTTTGGAGTGTGGATTTTTTTTTCTCCCATGCCTAAAGGAGGGGTTCTGCACGAAGATGGACAATAAACTGACAATCATTATTGCAGTGGTGGTTCTGTATAACTTTGGCAAGAGACAAGGAGACAATCTACCTGAGGAGGCTGAGGAGGACCTACCTGAGGAGGACCTACCTGAGGAGACTGAGGAGACTGAGGAGGACCTACCTGAGGAGGCTGAGGAGGACCTACCTGAGGAGGCTGAGGATGACCTACCTGAGGAGGCTGAGGAGGACCTACCTGAGGAGGACCTACCTGAGGAGACTGAGGAGGACCTACCTGAGGAGGACCTACCTGAGGAGGCTGAGGAGGACCTACCTGAGGAGGACCTACCTGAGGAGGCTGAGGAGGACCTACCTGAGGAGACTGAGGAGGACCTACCTGAGGAGGACCTACCTGAGGAGGACCTGACTGAGGAGGACCTACCTGAGGAGGACCTACCTGAGGAGGCTGAGGAGGACTTACCTGAGGAGGACTTACCTGAGGAGGACCTACCTGAGGAGGACCTACCTGAGGAGGCTGAGGATGACCGACCTGAGGAGGCTGAGGATGACCTACCTGAGGAGACTGAGGAGGACCTACCTGAGGAGGCTGAGGAGGACCTACCTGAGGAGGACCTGGCTGAGGAGGACCTACCTGAGGAGACTGAGGATGACCTACCTGAGGAGACTGAGGAGGACCTACCTGAGGAGGCTGAGGATGACCTACCTGAGGAGGCTGAGGAGGCCGAGGAGGACCTACCTGAGGAGGACCTACCTGAGGAGGCCGAGGAGGACCTACCTGAGGAGGCCGAGGAGGACCTACCTGAGGAGGCCGAGGAGGACCTACCTGAGGAGGCTGAGGAGGACCTACCTGAGGAGGACCTACCTGAGGAGACTGAGGAGGACCTACCTGAGGAGGACCTACCTGAGGAGATTGAGGAGGACCTACCTGAGGAGGACCTACCTGAGGAGGACCTACCTGAGGCTGAGGAGGACCTACCTGAGGACCTACCTGAGGAGGACCTACCTGAGGAGGCTGAGGACCTACCTGAGGAGGACCTACCTGAGGAGGACCTACCTGAGGAGACTGAGGACCTACCTGAGGAGGACCTACCTGAGGAGGACCTACCTGAGGAGGACCTACCTGAGGAGGACTTACCTGAGGAGACTGAGGAGGACCTACCTGAGGAGGCTGAGGAGGACCTACCTGAGGAGGCTGAGGAGGACCTACCTGAGGAGGCTGAGGAGGACCTACCTGAGGAGGACCTGGCTGAGGAGGACCTGGCTGAGGAGGACCTACCTGAGGAGGACCTGGCTGAGGAGGACCTACCTGAGGAGGACCTACCTGAGGAGACTGAGGAGGACCTACCTGAGGAGGCTGAGGAGGACCTACCTGAGGAGGCTGAGGATGACCTACCTGAGGAGGCCGAGGAGGACCTACCTGAGGAGGACCTACCTGAGGAGGCCGAGGAGGACCTACCTGAGGAGGCCGAGGAGGACCTACCTGAGGAGGCCGAGGAGGACCTACCTGAGGAGACTGAGGAGGACCTACCTGAGGAGACTGAGGAGGACCTACCTGAGGAGGCTGAGTGGACCTACCTGAGGAGGACCTACCTGAGGAGGACCTACCTGAGGAGGACTTACCTGAGGAGGACCTACCTGAGGAGGACCTACTTGAGGAGGCTGAGGAGGACCTACCTGAGGAGGACCTACCTGAGGAGACTGAGGAGGACCTACCTGAGGAGGCTGAGGAGGACCTACCTGAGGAGGCTGAGGAGGACCTACCTGAGGAGGCTGAGGAGGACCTACCTGAGGAGGCTGAGGAGGACCTACCTGAGGAGGCTGAGGAGGACATACCTGAGGAGACTGAGTGGACATACCTGAGGAGGACCTACCTGAGGAGGACCTACCTGAGGAGACTGAGTGGACCTACCTGAGGAGGACCTACCTGAGGAGGACCTACCTGAGGAGGCTGAGTGGACCTACCTGAGGTGGACCTACCTGAGGAGGACCTACCTGAGGAGACTGAGGAGGACCTACCTGAGGAGGCTGAGGAGGACCTACCTGAGGAGGCTGAGTGGACCTACCTGAGTAGACTGAGGATGACCTACCTGAGGAGGACCTACCTGAGGAGGACCTACCTGAGGAGGCCGAGGAGGACCTACCTGAGGAGGCCGAGGAGGACCTACCTGAGGAGGCCGAGGAGGACCTACCTGAGGAGACTGAGGAGGACCTACCTGAGGAGACTGAGGAGGACCTACCTGAGGAGGCTGAGTGGACCTACCTGAGGAGGACCTACCTGAGGAGGACCTACCTGAGGAGGACCTACCTGAGGAGGACCTACCTGAGGAGGACCTACTTGAGGAGGCTGAGGAGGACCTACCTGAGGAGGACCTACCTGAGGAGACTGAGGAGGACCTACCTGAGGAGGCTGAGGAGGACCTACCTGAGGAGGCTGAGGAGGACCTACCTGAGGAGGCTGAGGAGGACCTACCTGAGGAGGCTGAGGAGGACATACCTGAGGAGACTGAGTGGACATACCTGAGGAGGACCTACCTGAGGAGGACCTACCTGAGGAGACTGAGTGGACCTACCTGAGGAGGACCTACCTGAGGAGGACCTACCTGAGGAGGCTGAGTGGACCTACCTGAGGTGGACCTACCTGAGGAGGACCTACCTGAGGAGACTGAGGAGGACCTACCTGAGGAGGCTGAGGAGGACCTACCTGAGGAGGCTGAGTGGACCTACCTGAGGAGGCTGAGGAGGACCTACCTGAGGAGGCTGAGGAGGACCTACCTGAGGAGGCTGAGGAGGACATACCTGAGGAGACTGAGTGGACATACCTGAGGATGACCTACCTGAGGAGGACCTACCTGAGGAGGACCTACCTGAGGAGGCCGAGGAGGACCTACCTGAGGAGGCTGAGGAGGACCTACCTGAGGAGGCTGAGGAGGACCTACCTGAGGAGGCTGAGGAGGACCTACCTGAGGAGGCTGAGGAGGACATACCTGAGGAGACTGAGTGGACATACCTGAGGATGACCTACCTGAGGAGGACCTACCTGAGGAGGACCTACCTGAGGAGGCCGAGGAGGACCTACCTGAGGAGGCCGAGGAGGACCTACCTGAGGAGGCCGAGGAGGACCTACCTGAGGAGGCTGAGTGGACCTACCTGAGTAGACTGAGGATGACCTACCTGAGGAGGCTGAGGAGGACCTATCTGAGGAGGACCTACCTGAGGATGACCTACCTGAGGAGGCCGAGGAGGACCTACCTGAGGAGGACCTACCTGAGGAGACTGAGGAGGACCTACCTGAAGAGGCCGAGGAGGATCTACCTGAAGAGGCCGAGGAGGACCTACCTGAAGAGGCCGAGGAGGACCTACCTGAGGAGACTGAGGAGGACCGTGCTGCCAATGGGAATGCTGTGAGGAGAACCTTGATTGAGAACCATTTTGCAGCCTAAGGTGTGTGTGTGTATAATGTAACATTGGTAACATGTAAAAAGCAATATTATATTTTGATCGACACGTACAATTCCTAATTAGGCTATCTGTATTCAAATGTATTGTTAAGACTTTGTTATTCTCAATACCATACAGGGTGGAACTGGAAGCACCAGAACACAAGAGTGGGGACAAGACTAGAGGACACCAAACTGCTTGGGAAAACATTGTTTTAATAAATAATTGTTTTAATAAATAAAAAGATCAGTATTCTTTACACAGTGGGCATTTGTTTCCCTGAAGGAGTTTCTGTTTCTGAATTTGCTGTAGCTCTTTTTGTAAATTCAGGACCTCAATCTGCAGTCGATTTTTGTCTCTCCCCAGCTCCGAAACATCAATCTGAGCTTGGTTCATGTCAGTTCTGGGGCGTTTGCTTGGCCCGTCTGCTGTTTTTGTTGCTGGTGCAAGATCCAGGCACTGCTGCTTCTCCACAGCACAGGGTGTCAGTTCAACTCTAGGAAAGAAAATCATTAAAGAAAAGTAACTCTTTATTTGGCTATTTACGTGCCCATTTTGTACAACAATTGAATTGGGGTTTACGATATGAGCAGCCTTGGTGTTAATGAGGATGTTATGTAACATGCTGTAACGGACCTGATAACGGTAACATTGTAGTGAAGTAGCATTAACGTTAGTTTTACCGTGCATTATAGTCATTGATATTTACCAGTTATTTATGCTTACTAAATATTGGTGGGTCGAGTTGTCCATCGTCATCATTGGGGTTAAGGAGAGGGGCAAACTGCTGGGGATCAGTTCCCTTGGACGGAGGCCCCCCTCCGGTCTGGAGGTAAAAAAAGGTATTAGGTGAACAATAGATAAGAAATGAAAACAACAGTGAAAAATAACAGTAGCGAGGCTATAAAAGTAGCGAGGCTACATACAGACACCGGTTAGTCAGGCTGATTGAGGTAGTATGTACATGTAGATATGGTTAAAGTGACTATGCATATATGATGAACAGAGTAGCAGTAGCATAAAAGAGGGGTTGGCGGGACAATGCAGATAGTCCGGGTAGCCAATGTGCGGGGCACCGGTTAGTCTGGCTAATTGAGGTGGTATGTAAATTTTTTTTCTTTTATTTTAACTAGGCAAGTCAGTTAAGGACAAATTCTTATTTTAAATGACGGCATAGGAACAGTGGGTTAACTGCCTTGTTCAGGGGCAGAATGACAGATTTTTACCTTGTCAGCTCAGGGATTCGATCTTGCAGCCTTTCGGTTACTAATCCAACGCTCTAACCACTAGGCTACTCTGCCGCCCCTATACATGAATGTATAGTTAAAGTGACTATGCATATATGATAAACAAAGAGTAGCAGCAGCGTAAAAGAGGGGTTTGGGGGCACACAATGCAAATAGTCTGGGTAGCCATTTGATTACTTGTTCAGGAGTCTTATGGCTTGGGGGTAAAAACTGTTGAGAAGCCTTTTTTGTCCTAGACTTGGCACTCCGGTACCACTTGCCATGCAGTAGTAGAGTGAACAGTCTATGACTGGGGTGGCTGGGGTCTTTGACAATTTTTAGGGCCTTCCTCTGACACCGCCTGGTGTAGAGGTCCTGGATGGCAGGCAGCTTAGCCACAGTGATGTACTGGGCCGTACGCACTACCCTCTGTAGTGCCTTGCGGTCGGAGGCCCGAGCGGTTGCCGTACCAGGCAGTGATGCAACCAGTCAGGATGCTCTTGATGTTGCAGCTGTAGAACCTTTTGCGGATCTGAGGACGCATGCCAAATCTTTTCAGTCTCCTAAGGGGGAATAGGTTTTGTCGTGCCCTCTTCACAACTGTCTTGGTGTGTTTGGACCATTCTAGTTTGTTGGTGATGTGGACACCAAGGAACTTGAAGCTGTCAACCTGCTCCACTACAGCCTCGTCGATGAGAATGGGGACGTGCTCGTTCCTCCTTTTCCTGTAGTCCACAATTATCTCCTTTGTCTTGGTTACGTTGAGGGAGAGGTTGTTGTCCTGGCACCACACGGCCAGGTCTCAGATCTCCTCCCTATAGGCTGTCTCGTCGTTGTCGGTGATCAGGCCTACCACTGTTGTCATCAGCAAACTTAATGATGGTGTTGGAGTCGTGCCTGGCCACGCAGTCATGGGTGAACAGGGAGTACAGGAGGGGACTGAGCATGCACCCCTGAGGGGCTCCAGTGTTGAGGATCAGTGTGGCAGATGTGTTGCTACCTACCCTCACCACCTGGGGGTGGCCCGTCAGAATGTCCAGGATCCAGTTGCAGAGGGAGGTGTTTAGTCCCAGGATCCTTTTCTTAGTGATGAACTTTGAGGGTACTATGGTGTTGAACGCTGAGCTGTAGTCAATGAATAGCATCCTCACGTAGGTGTTCCTTTTTTCCAGGTGGGAAAGGGCAGTGTGGAGTGCAATAGAGATTGCATTGTTTGGGTGGTATGCAAATTGGAGTGGGTATAGTGTTTCTGGGATAATGGTGTTGATGTGAGCCATTACCAGCCTTTCAAAGCACTTCATGGTTACGGACGTGAGTGCTACAGGTCTGTAGTCATTTAGGCTGGTTGCCTTAGTGTTCTTTGGCGCAGGGACTATGGTGGTCTGCTTGAAACATGTTGGTATTACAGACTCAATCAGGGACATGTTAAAAATGTCAGTGAAGACACCTGCCAGTAGGTCAGCGCATGCCCGGAGCACACGTCCTGCTAATCCGTCTGGCCCCGCAGCCTTGTGAATGTTGACCTGTTTAAAGGTCTTACTCACGTCGGCACGGAGAGCATGATCACAGTCGTCCGGAACAGCTGATGCTCTCATGCATGCCTCAGTGTTGCTTGCCTTGAAGCGAGCATAGAAGTGATTCATCTCATCTGGTAGGCTCGTGTCACTGGGCAGCTCGCGGCTGTGCTTCCCTTTGTAGTCTGTAATAGTTTGCAAGCCCTGCCACATAAGACGAGCGTCGGAGCCGGTGTAGTACGATTCAATCTTAGTCCTGTATTGAAGCTTTGCCTATTAGATGGTTTGTCGGAGGGCATAGCAGAATTTCTTTTAAGGTTCCGGGTTAGAGTCCCGCACCTTGAAAGCGGCAGCTCTACCCTTTAGCTTAGTGCGGATGTTGCCTGTAATCCATGGCTTCTGGTTGGGGTATGTACGTACAGTCACTGTGGGGACGATGTCCTCGATGCAGTTATTGATAAAGCCAGTGACTGATGTGGTGTACTCCTCAATGCCATCGGAAGAATCCCGGAACATGTTCCAGTCTGTGATAGCAAACTGTCCTGTAGCTTAGCATCTGCTTCATCTGACCACCTTTTTATAGACCGAGTCAGTGGTGCTTCCTGCTTTAATTTTTCCTTGTAAGCAGGAATCAGGAGGATAGCATTGTGGTCAGATTTACCAAATGGAGGGTGAGGGAGAGCTTTGTACGCGTCTCTGTGTGGAGTACAGGTGATCTAGAAGTTTTTCCTCTCTGGTTGCACATTTAACTGATTTAAGTTTCCCTGCGTTAAAGTCTCCGGCCACTAGGAATGCCGCCTCTGGGTGAGCGGTTTCCTGTTTGCTTATTTCCTTATACAGCTGACTGAGTGCAGTCTTAGTGCCAGCATCTGTCTGTGGTGGTAAATAAACAGCCACGAAAAGTATTGATGAAATCTCTCTTGGCAAATAGTGTGGTCTGCAGTTTACCATAAGATTCTCTACCTCAGGCGAGCAAAATCTAGAGACTTCCTTAGATTTCGTGCACCATCTGTTGTTTACAAATATGCACAGACCGCCCCCCCTCGTCTTACCGGTGTGTATCTAGCCGGTGCAGCGTATATCCCGCTAGCGGAATATCCGTGTCGTCATTCAGCCACGATTCCGTGAAACAGTTTTTGATGTCCCGTTGGTAGGATATTCGTGATCGTACCTCGTCTAGTTTATTGCAACCTATTGCATCCAACCTGACAGAGCTTGAGAGGATCTGCAGAGAAGAATGGGAGAAACTCCCCAAAACATGTGTGCCAAGCTTGTACCGTCATACCCAGTTAGATTCGAGGCTGTAATCGCTGACAAAGGTGCTTCAACAAAGTACCGAGTAAAGGGTCTGAATACTTATGTAAATGTATGTTTGAGTTTTTTATTTTTTATACTTTTGTCAAAAATGTCTAAAAAATGATTTTTGCTTAGTCATTATGTGGTATTGTGTGTAGATTGTTGAGGATTAAAAAAAACATTTACAATAAGGCTGTAACAAAAGTCAATCAGTCTGAATACTTCTCGAATGCTCTGTATCTGATGCTGTCTGGCTAGAAATAGTATGCAATGCCATACTCCTTTTGTCCACACAGCATCAGATACATGGTCTACACATACTGAGACAGAGAGGTGCTGTTTCACTGTCCAGACAGCATCAGATACATGGTCTACACATACTGAGACAGAGAGGTGCTGTTTCACTGTCCAGACAGCATCAGATACATGGTCTACACATACTGAGACAGAGAGGTGGTGTTTCGCTGTCCAGACAGCATCAGATACATGGTCTACACATACTGAGACAGAGAGGTGCTGTTTCACTGTCCAGACAGCATCAGATACATGGTCTACACATACTGAAACAGAGAGGTGCTGTTTCGCTGTCCAGACAGCATCAGATACATGGTCTACACATACTGAGACAGAGAGGTGCTGTTTCACTGTCCAGACAGCATCAGATACATGGTCTACACATACTGAGACAGAGAGGTGCTGTTTCGCTGTCCAGACAGCATCAGATACATGGTCTACACATACTGAGACAGAGAGGTGCTGTTTCGCTGTCCAGACAGCATCAGATACATGGTCTACACATACTGAGACAGAGAGGTGCTGTTTCGCTGTCCAGACAGCATCAGATACATGGTCTACACATACTGAAACAGAGAGGTGCTGTTTCGCTGTCCAGACAGCATCAGATACATGGTCTACACATACTGAGACAGAGAGGAGATGTTTTGCTCGCTTGTTTGCTTTAACTGAGACTTAATACGTCTTTCAGTTGGTGCGCGTCTCTGTCAAATAAATTATCAATATTTATATACACTGCTCAAAAAAATAAAGGGAACACTAAAATAACACATCCTAGATCTGAATGAATGAAATAATCTTATTAAATACTTTTTTCTTTACATAGTTGAATGTGCTGACAACAAAATCACACAAAAATAATCAATGGAAATCCAATTTATCAACCCATGGAGGTCTGGATTTGGAGTCACACTCAAAATTAAAGTGGAAAATAGAGGTCGACCGATTAATCGGAATGGCCGATTTAATTAGTGCCGATTTCAAGTTTTCATAACAATCGGTAATCGGTATTTTTGGCCACCAATTTTTTTTCTCTCTTTTTTTTATAAAAAAAGAAAAAGTAAAACCTTTATTTAACTAGGCAAGTCAGTTAAAGAACACATTCTTATTTTCAATGACGGCCTAGGAACGGTGGGTTAACTGCCTTGTTCAGGGGCAGAACGACAGATTTTTACCTTGTCAGCTTGGGGATGCAACCTTACGTTAACTAGCCCAACGCTCTAACCACCTGCTTTACGTTGCCAAGGTAAGTTGCTAGCTAGCATTAAACTTATCTTATAAAAAAACAATCAATCAATCATAAACACTAGTTGACTACAAATGGTTGATGATATTACTAGTTTATCTAGCCTGTCCTGCTTTGCATATAATCGATGTGGTGCGCATTCGCGAAAAAGGACTGTCTTTGCTCCGACGTGTACCAAACCATAAACATCAATGTCTTTCTTAAAATCAATACACAAGTATATATTTTTAAACCTGCATATTTAGTTAATATTGCCTGCTAACATAAATTTATTTTAACTAGGGAAAATGTGTCACTTCTCTTGCAAACAGAGTCAGGGTATATGCAGCAGTTTGGGCCGCCTGGCTTGTTGCGAACTGTGAAGACTATTTCTTCCTAACAAAGACAGCCGGCTTCGCCAAACAGGGGATTATTTAATAAAAGCGCATTTGCGAAAAAAGCACAATCGTTGCACGACTGTACATAACCATAAACATCAATGCCTTTCTTAAAATCAATACACAGAAGTATATATTTTTAAACCTGCATATTTAGCTAAAAGAAATCCAGGTTAGCAGGCAATATTAACCAGGTGAAATTGTGTCAGTTCTCTTGCGTTCGTTGCACGCAGAATCAGGGTATACAGAATCTGGCTCGTTGCAAACTAATTTGCCAGAATTTTACGGAACTATGAAATAACATTGTAGGTTGTGCGATGTAACAGGAATATTTAGACTTATGGATGCCACCCGTTAGATAAAATACGGAACGGTTCCGTATGTCACTGAAAGAATAATGTTTTCGAGATGATGGTTTCCGGATTTGACCATATTATTTATTATTATATTATAGTTAAGTATATGATTTGATATTTGATAGAGCAGTCTGACTGAGCGGTGGTAGGCAGCAGCAGGCTCGTAATAGTCAAAGGTATATGGTTTAGAGAGAAATAGTCGACGCGTCATAATTCCTGTAATAACTTGCGGCTGAACTTGAAAGGGGTTCCTTCGTTATTTTACCGTTCATGTCTTCCATAGAGAATGTCTTGATCTACTTCAAATAAGGTCTGTGTTTTGTGCTTAAACCGCCTCGGCGTTTTGATACCCGTGTAAATCTCACTAGGTAACGTTTGTCAACACATTTTCATAAATCCACTCTACAAATTTTTTATCTTCGCTTATATTGATCAGAGTTATATCCTATGGATGTCTACACAGTTATAAAATTGGCAAGGTGGTGTAAGCCTAAACCAAACACAGTCCTTATTTTAAGTTCATCTAAAAATATCCTATGGAATAAATGAAGGAACCGCTTTTCAGATTTTGCTAGAAGGTGTCATGGGAGTTATGACTCGCACTTTGGTAGTCAATTCTTACCATGCCCATTATTAAAATAGGATTTCCTGCATATAGAAATTACAGTTTTTGTTTTCAGCATTCATCACAGGTAACTTAAACTCTATTTTTATTATTCAAACAGTTGAGAGTATTTGTCTCCTAAGCAGACTCTTCAGTATCATTGTCACTTCAGAGGTGTGTGTGTGTGTGTGTGTGTGTGTGTGTGTGTGTGTGTGTGTGTGTGTGTGTGTGTGTGTGTGTGTGTGTCTAAAAATCGTAATAATAAATCGGCCGATTAATCGGTATCGGCTTTTCTGGTCCTCCAAATAATCGGTACCGGCGTTGAAAAATCATAATCGGTCGACCTCTAGTGGAAAACCACACTACAGGCTGATCCAACTTTGATTTAATGTCCTTAAAACAAGTCAAAATGAGGCTCAGTAGTGTGTGTGGCCTCCACGTGCCTGTATGACCTCCCTACAATGCCTGGGCATGCTCCTGATGAGGTGGCGGATGGTCTCCTGAGGGATCTCCTCCCAGACCTGGACTAAAGCATCCGCCAACTCCTGGACAGTCTGGTGAAACGTGGCGTTGGTGGATGGATCGAGACATGATGTCCCAGATGTGCTCAATTGGATTCAGGTCTGGGGAACGGGGGGCCAGTCCATAGCATCAATGCCTTCCTCTTGCAGGAACTGCTGACACACTCCAGCCACATGAGGTCTAGCATTGTCTTGCATTAGGAGGAACCCAGGGCCAACCGCACCAGCATATGACCTCACAAGGGGTCTGAGGATCTCATCTCGGTACCTAATGGCAGTCAGGCTACCTCTGGCGAGCACATGGAGGGCTGTGCGGCCCCCCAAAGAAATGCCACCCCACACCATGACTGACGCACCGCCAAACCGGTCATGCTGGAGAATGTTGCAGGCAGCAAAACATTCTCCACGGCGTCTCCAGACTCTGTCACGTCTGTCACGTGCTCAGTGTGAACCTGCTTTCATCTGTGAAGAGCACAGTGGCGAATTTGCCAATCTTGGTGTTCTCTGGCAAATGCCAAACGTCCTGCACGGTGTTGGGCTGTAAGCACAACCCCCACCTGTGGACGTCGGGCCCTCATACCACCCTCATGGAGTCTGTTTCTGACCGTTTGAGCAGACACATGCACATTTGTGGCCTGCTGGAGGTTATTTTGCAGGGCTCTGGCAGTGCTCCTCCTGCTCCTCCTTTCACAAAGGCGGAGGTAGCGGTCCTGCTGCTGGGTTGTTGCCCTCCTACGGCCTCCTCCACGTCTCCTGATGTACTAGCCTGTCTCCTGGTAGCGCCTCCATACTCTGGACACTACGCTGACAGACACAGCAAACCTTCTTGCCACAGCTCGCATTGATGTGCCATCCTGGATGAGCTGCACTACCTGAGCCACTTGTGTGGGTTGTAGACTCCGTCTCATGCTACCACTAGAGTGAAAGCACCGCCAGCATTCAAAAGTGACCAAAACATCAGCCAGGAAGCATAGGAACTGAGAAGTGGTCTGTGGTCCCCACCTGCAGAACCACTCCTTTATTGGGGGTGTCTTGCTAATTGCCTATAATTTCCACCTGTTGTCTATTCCATTTGCACAACAGCATGTGAAATTTATTGTCAATCAGTGTTGCTTCCTAAGTGGACAGTTTGATTTCACAGAAGTGTGATTGACTTGGAGTTACATTGTGTTGTTTAAGTGTTCCCTTTATTTTTTTGAGCAGTGTATTTTATTTGGACGGGCAAGGAGGTACGGTAGGGCGTGCCAGGCCCTGCAGTGAATTGACGTTGAACATCACCAAATGCATCAGTTCAATTTGGCCTAAAAGGTCAGTAAAAATCATTGCCTATAGCTTATTTAATGAAACCCTGGCTGGCTGTTGATGTCCTAGGTCAGAGCTCTCCAACCCTGTTCCTGGTGAGCTACCTTCCTGTAGGTTTTCACTCCAACTGCAGTTATAACTAACCTGATTCAGTTTATCAACCAGCTAATTATTTAATCAGGTACACTAGATTAGGGTTGGAGTGAAAACCTACAGGATAGGGTAGCTCTACACAATCAGGGGTTGGAGAGCCCTGTCCTAGGCAATAGATTGCAAAGCAGAATCCCTGCTAAACTTTTTGGAAATGGCAAGTTCGCTTTCTCATCCATAAACACAGTCGAGTGCAAATATGGTTCAACAACTCAAATCATCAGGATGGGGGGCATTGTTATCAGGAAGGACATCGATGATGGATCGTTAACATTATGATCACACTTCATCAATTTAAATATTATGGGGAGACCTGTACATTTTGGCGTTTTTGCACGAGGAGATCTGTCGCGCAATTTTACATCTGATGTTTGCTGCTCAATTATTTTAAAAAACAAGTCGTCTCTCGTTGAATGACAACAAAGACTTTATTGAAGAATCCCTACTGTTTACCAATCACTGACGAAGGGGCGTAGACCCCTCGGCTACCGACGACCTCGGCTACCGACCCCTCGGCTACCGACCCCTCGGCTACCAACGACCTCGGCTACCACCGACCCCTCGGCTACCACCGACCCCTAGGCTACCGACCCCTCGGCTACCACCGACCCCTCGGCTACCGACCTCGGCTTGCTTCGAGAAAACGTCTTGTGTGCCCGAATGGCCCCCCCAAAAAAACCTTACTGAAAAAACGTCACAAAATGTTGTCATAATATATGTACGAACTCTTCCGAACTGTTTTGGCTGGGAAGCATGCGGACGCCTTTAGGCAAGTTGTAAAGGCCAGTGGTGGGGAGTAGTGAACTACATTCAGTGCTTGACTTGGGCAGGAGCTCACTGGAGCAGAGTACCGCCACTAGAGGTCGACCGATTAATGATTTTTCAACGTCGATACCGATTATTGGAGGACCAAAAAAAACCCGATGCCGATTAATCAGCCGATTTAATAAAAAAAAAATATATATATATATAAAAAAAAAATAAAAAATCATAATAATACATAAAAAAAATACAAATATATCAAATTATAATTGTAATTAAAAAGATGATATATTTGTAATAATGACAATTACAACAATACTGAATGAACACTTATTTTAACTTAATATAATACATAAATACTATCAATTTAGCCTCAAATAAATAATGAAACATGTTCAATTTGGTTTAAATAATGCAAAAACAAAGTGTTGGAGAAGAAAGTAAAAGTGCAATATGTGCCATGTAAAAAAGCTAAGGTTTAAGTTCCTTCCTTGCTCAGAACATGAGAACATATGAAAGCTGGTGGTTCCTTTTAACATGAGTCTTCAATATTCCCAGGTAAGAAGTTTTAGGTTGTAGTTATTATAGGAATTATAGGACTATTTCTCTCTATACAATTTGTATTTCATATACCTTTTGACTATTGGATGTTCTTATAGGCACTTTAGTATTGCCAGTGTAACAGTATAGCTTCCGTCCCTCTCCTCGCTCCTACCTGGGCTTGAACCAGGAACACATCGACAACAGCCACCCTCGAAGCAGCGTTACCCATGTAGAGGAAGGGGAACAACTACTCCAAGTCTCAGAGCGAGTGACGTTTGAAACGCTATTAGCGCGCACCCGGCTAACTAGCTAGCCATTTCACATCGGTTACACCAGCCTAATCTTGGGAGTTGATAGGCTTGAAGTCATAAACAGCGCAATGCTTGAAGAATTGCGAAGGGCTGCTGGCAAAACGCACGAAAGTGCTGTTTGAATGAATGCTTACGAGCATACTGCTGCCTACCACCGCTCAGTCAGACTGCTCTATCAAATCATAGACTTAATTATAATATAATAAACACACAGAAATACGAGCCTTAGGTCATTAACCTCTATGAGCTAGGTGGGACGTCCCACCTACTCAACAGCCAGTGTAATCCCGTGGCGCGTTATTCAAAAACCTCAAAAATGCAAAAACTTCAATTTTTCAAACATATGACTATTTTACACCATTTTAAAGACAAGACTCTCGTTAATCTAACCACACTGTCTGATTTCAAAAAAGCTTTACAACGAAAGCAAAACATTAGATTATGTCAGCAGAGTACCCAGCCAGAAATAATCAGACACCCATTTTTCAAGCTAGCATATAATGTCACATAAACCCAAAAGACAGCTAAATGCAGCACTAACCTTTGATGATCTTCATCAGATGACAACCCTAGGACATTATGTTATACAATACATGCATGTTTTGTTCAATCAAGTTCATATTTATATCAAAAAGCCTTCCCTGTGGCTCAGTTGGTAGAGCATGGTGTGTGCAACGCCAGGGTTGTGGGTTCGATTCCCACGGGGGGCCAGTACAAAAAAAAAAAATGCATGAAATCAAAATGAAATGTATGTATTCACTACTGTAAGTCGCTCTGGATAAGAGCGTCTGCTAAATGACTAAAATGTAAAAATGTAAAAACCAGCTTTTTACATGTGACTAGCATGTGACTAGCATTCCCACCGAACACTGCCGGTGAATTTACTAAATTACTCACGATAAACGTTCACAAAAAGCATAACAATTATTTTAAGAATTATAGATACAGAACTCCTCTATGCACTCTATGTCCGATTTTAAAATAGCTTTTCGGTGAAAGCACATTTTGCAATATTCTCAGTAGATAGCCCGGCATCACAGGGCTAGCTATTTAGACACCCAGCAAGTTTAGCACTCACCAAAGTCAGCTTTACTATAAGAAAAATGTTATTACCTTTGCTGTCTTCGTCAGAATGCACTCCCAGGACTTCTACTTCAATAACAAATGTTGGTTTGGTTCAAAATAATCCATAGTTATATCCAAACAGCGGCGTTTTGTTCGTGCGTTCAAGACACTATCCGAAAGGGTAAATAAGGGTGACGAGCATGGCGCAATTCGTGACAAAAAAAATCTAAATATTCCATTACCGTACTTCGAAGCATGTCAACCGCTGTTTAAAATCAATTTTTATGCCATTTTTCTCATAAAAAAGCGATAATATTCCGACCGGGAATCTGCGTTTAGGTAAACAGACGAAAGAAAATAAAGCATGGGGTCGACTCGGGCACGCGCCTAAGCCCATAGTACTCTGATCGGCCACTTGCCAAAAGCGATAATGTGTTTCAGCCAGAGGTTGCCTCAATATCGTTCAGCTTTTTCCCGGGCTCTGAGAGCCTATGGGAGCCGTAGGAAGTGTCACGTTAGAGCAAAGATCCTCAGTCTTCAATAAAAAGAGCCAAGATGAAACACAACTTGTCAGACAGGCCACTTCCTGCATGGAATCTTCTCAGGTTTTGGCCTGCCATTTGAGTTCTGTTATACTCACAGACACCATTCAAACAGTTTTAGAAACTTTAGGGTGTTTTCTATCCAAAGCCAATAATTATATGCATATTCTAGTTACTGGGCAGGAGTAGTAACCAGATTAAATCGGGTACGTTTTTTATCCGGCCGTGTCAATACTGCCACCTAGCCCTAACAGGTTAATATGGTCAAATCCGGAAACTATCATCTCGAAAACATAACGTTTATTTTTTCAGTGACATACGGAACCGTTCCGTATTTTTTTCTAACGGGTGGCATCCATAAGTCTAAATATTCCTGTTACATTGCACAACCTTCAATGTTGTCATTATTACGTAAAATTCTGGCAAATTAGTTCGCAACGAGCCAGGCGGCACAAACTGTTGCATATACCCTGACTCTGCGTGCAATGAACGTAAGAGAAGTGACACAATTTCACCTGGTTAATATTGCCTGCTAACCTGGATTTCTTTTAGCTAAATATGCAGGTTTAAAAATATATACTTCTGTGTATTGATTTTAAGAAAGGCATTGATGTTTATGGTTAGGTACAGTCGTGCAACGATTGTGCTTTTGTTAAATCATCCCCCGTTTGGCGAAGTCTGCTGTCTTTGTTAGGAAGAAATAGTCTTCATAATAATAATAATATCTATTCTGATGCCTAGCCACTTAACCCTGCCTTCATCTACATACAGTGCATTTGGAAAGTATTCAGACCCCTTGACTTTTTCCACATTTTGCTACATTACATCCTTATTCTAAAATGTATTAAATAGTCTTTTTTTTCATCAATCTACACACAATACCCCATAATGACAAATAAAAAACAGGTTTTAAGACAATTTTGTAATTTGTTTTTTGCAAAAATATCACATTTACATTAGTATTCAGACCCTTTACTCACTACTTTGTTGGAGCACCTTTGCCAGCGATTACAGCCTCAAGTCTTCTTGGGTATGACGCTACAAGCTTGGCACACCTGTATTTGGGGAGTTTCTCCCATTCTTCTCTGCAGATCCTCTCAAGCTCTGTCAGATTGGACGAGGAGTGTCACTGCACAGCTATTTTCAGGTCTCTCCAGAGATGTTCAACTCCAGGCTCTGTCTAGGCCACTCAAGGACATTCAAAGACTTGTCCCAAAGCCACTCATGCGTTGTCTTGGCTGTGTGCTTAGGGTCGTTGTCCTGTTGAAAGGTGAACCTTCGCCCCAGTCTGAGGTCCTGAGTGCTCTGGAGCAGGTTTTCATCAAGGATCTCTCTGTACTTTGCTCCATTCATCTTTCCCTCCATCCTGACTAGTCTTCCAGTCCCTGCCGCTGAAAAATGTCCCCACAGTATGATGCTGCCACCACTGTGCTTCACCATTTGGATGGTGCCAGGTTTCCTCCAGACGTGACGTTTGGCATTCAGTCCAAAGAGTTTAATCTTGGTTTCATCAGACCAGATAATCTTGTTTCCTAGGTCTGAGAGTCCTTTAGATGCCTTTTTGCAAACTCCAAGCAGGCTGTCATGTGCCTTTTTCTGAGGAGTGGCTTCCGTCTGGCTACTCTACCATAAGGGTGTGATTGGTGGAGTGCTGCAGAGATGGTTGTCCTTCTGGAAGGTTCTCCCATGTCCACAGAGGAACTCTGGAGCTCTGTCAGAGTGACCATTGGGTTCTTGGTCACCTCCCTGACCAAGGCCCTTCTCCCTCGATTGCTCAGTTTGGCCGGGTGGCCAGCCCTAGGAAGAGTCTTGGTTGTTTCAAACTTCGTCCATTTAAGAATGATGGAGGCCACTGTGTTCTTGGGGACCTTCAATGCTGCAGAAATTTTTAGGTACCCTTCCCCAGATCTGTGACTCGACACAATGCTGTCTCAGAGCTCTACTGACAATTCCTTTGACCTTATGGCTTGGTTTTTGCTCTGACATGCACTGTCAACTGTGAGACCTAATATAGACAGGTGTGTGCCTTTCCAAATAATTTCCAATCAATTGAATTTACCACAGGTGGAATCCAATCAAGTTGTAGAAACATTTCAAGGATGATCAATGGAAACAGGATGCACCTGAGCTCAATTTCGAGTCTCATAACAAAGGGTCTGAATACTTATGTAAATAAGTTATTTCTGTTCGTTTTTGTTTATAAATGTGCAAAGATTTCTAAATACCTTTTTTTTTATTTTTTTATTAAGGCTGTAACGTAGCAAAATGTTACTATAAATATTTAACTTTTCATGAAATCACAAGTGTAATACATCAAAATAAAGCTTAACTTGTTGTTGATCCAGCCGCCATGTCAGATTTCAAAAAGGCTTTACGGCGAAAGCAAACCATATGCTTATCTGAGGACAGCGCTCAGCACACAAAACATTACATACAGTTAGTTACCAGCCAAGTAGATTAGTCACTAAAGTCAGAAATAAAATTAATCACTTACCTATGATCTTCATATGGTTGCACTCACAAGACTCCCAGTTACACAATAAATGTTAGTTTTGTTCGATAAAGTCCCTCTTTATATCCAAAAACCTACATTTTGTTGGCGTGTTTTGTTCAGTAATCCAATGGCTCAAATGCGGTCACAACAGGCAGACGAAAATTCCAAATAGTACCGGTAAAGTTCGTAGAAACATGTCAAACAATGTTTATAATCAATCCTCAGGTTGTTTTTAGCCTAAATAATCGATAATATTTCAACCAGACAATAACGTTGTCAATATAAAAGAAAAACAAGCAAGGCGCGCTCTCGGTTGCACGCAGGAAACAGCTCTGGGGACATCCCACTATCCACTCTCTCAAAGTTGTCATTCTCCCTCATTTTTCAGAATAAAAGCTTGAAACAATGTCTAAAGACTGTTCACAACTAGTGGAAGCCATAGGGAACGGAATCTGGGTCCTATCCCTTTAAATGGTGAATAGGCTTTCATTGGAAAAACAGACATTTCAAAATAATGGCACTTCCTGGATGGATTTTCCTCAGGTTTTCGCCTGCCATTTCAGTTCTGTTATACTCACAGACATTATTTTAACAGTTTTAGAAACTTTGGAGTGTTTGCTATCCAAATCTACTAATTATATGCATATCCTAGCTTCTGGGCCTGAGTAAAAGGCAGTTTACTTTGGGCATGCTTTTCATCCGGAGGTGAAAATAGTGCCCCCTACCCTAGTGAGGTTAACAAACCTGCATATACCACACAACCTTGTCAGAAATAAGAATTGGGAAACTTGTTCAGTGCAATGGTGTATTGATAGGAAGTATCATATGGGGCTTAGCATAAACAACAAAGTAATATTTCAATTAATCATCAACAAATGAATAGTCCTGTCAGAGTTAGCATCTCAATTAGGAAACCTTAGTCCTATTAGAACCTCTGGTTGAGCCTTTATGTCCGTGAATGGAAGTCCAAGTCCAAAGAAAATATTTGTTATCCCCCCCAAAAAATGATCAAAGAAGCCAACAAAAAGGAAACGCCGAAGGAATCCGGATGAAAGTCAATAATCCAACACAAAATATAAAGGTCCAAGTGAAGAGGATGGCTCTCAACTATTCAACTATATTACCACCAAAACATTGGTTTGGGAAACTAAAGAGGCCTAAAATCCCTCTTAGCATACATCAAAAACATGCCTTCCCCCACCATGGACTTGCCGTCGATTGAAGATGGCCCCTGTGGCTTGGACACACCCCACACCGCCCCCTTACCTGCAACCTTAAAGACTTACTGCATAATAGGTAACTATCTTCACAAATAGTGTGTTAGTGTAGTCTTGGCCCAGTATATACCTCAAAACATTATTTTCAATTATTCATTATTTCATTTCTTTTAGGGGCAACGTTTCATTTCATTTTCACGTTATGCTTTTTTGGTAACTCATGTTACAGTATTATGGCCAGGGGATAGAAGCTGTTTTGAAGTCTGTTGAGACTTGATGCACCGGTACCACCTGCCAGACGGAAGCATGGAGAACAGTCCATGTCTCGGGTAGCTGGAGGTTTTGGCATTTCTTCGGGCCTTTCTCAGACACCTAGCATGTATGTCCTGGATAGCTGGAAACTCACCCCCAGTGATGCGCTGAGCCGTCCGCCCCTCCCTCTGTAGGGCCTTCCGGTCGAGGGCGGTGCAGTTGCCATACCAGACGGTAATACAGCAAGTCAGGATGCTCTCGCTGGTACAGCTGTAAAAGGTTAGAGTCTATGGATTCTTCAATTACATTGAGCTGATTTCTGACGTGCTGTTCCTTCTTTTTCCGTAGTGTATTTCTGTATTGTTTTAGTGATTCACCATAATGAAGGCCTGGTCTCAGGTTTTCTGGGTCTCTATGTTTTTGGTTGGATAGGTTTCTTGATTTCTTTCTTAGCTTTTTTCATTCTTCATCAAACCATTTGTCATTGTTGTTAATCTAATTGTTAGATTTGATAGGGAAGCTGAGAGGTCAAATATACTGTTTAGGTTTTCTACTGCCAAATTTACAACTTCACTATTACAGTGGAACCTTTTGTCCAGGAAATTGTCTAGAAGGGATTGAATTTGTTGTTGCCTAATTGTTTTTTGTTAGATTTCCACACTATTTCCTGTCCATCTATAGCATTTCTTAATATTATTCAGTTCCTTTGGCACCGATATTACATTTTTGGCCGATACCGATATACACTGCTCAAAAAAATAAAGGGAACACTTAAACAACACAATGTAACTCCAAGTCAATCACACTTCTGTGAAATCAAACTGTCCACTTAGGAAGCAACACTGATTGACAATAAATGTCACATGCTGTTGTGCAAATGGAATAGACAACAGGTGGAAATTATAGGCAATTAGTAAGACACCCCCAATAAAGGAGTGGTTCTGCAGGTGGGGACCACAGACCACTTCTCAGTTCCTATGCTTCCTGGCTGATGTTTTGGTCACTTTTGAATGCTGGCGGTGCTTTCACTCTAGTGGTAGCATGAGACGGAGTCTACAACCCACACAAGTGGCTCAGGTAGTGCAGCTCATCCAGGATGGCACATCAATGCGAGCTGTGGCAAGAAGGTTTGCTGTGTCTGTCAGTGTAGTGTCCAGAGCATGGAGGCGCTACCAGGAGACAGGCCAGTACATCAGGAGATGTGGAGGAGGCCGTAGGAGGGCAACAACCCAGCAGCAGGACCGCTACCTCCGCCTTTGTGCAAGGAGGAGCAGGAGAAGCACTGCCAGAGCCCTGCAAAATAACCTCCAGCAGGCCACAAATGTGCATGTGTCTGCTCAAACGGTCAGAAACAGACTCCATGAGGGTGGTATGAGGGCCCGACGTCCACAGGTGGGGGTTGTGCTTACAACCCAACACCGTGCAGGACGTTTGGCATTTGCCAGAGAACACCAAGATTGGCAAATTCGCCACTGGCACCCTGTGCTCTTCACAGATGAAAGCAGGTTCACACTGAGCACGTGACAGACGTGACAGAATCTGGAGACGCCGTGGAGAACGTTCTGCTGCCTGCAACATCCTCCAGCATGACCGGTTTGGCGGTGGGTCAGTGATGGTGTGGGGTGGCATTTCTTTGGGGGGCCGCACAGCCCTCCATGTGCTCGCCAGAGGTAGCCTGACTGCCATTAGGTACCGAGATGAGCTCCTCAGACCCCTTGTGAGACCATTTGCTGGTGCGGTTGGCCCTGGGTTCCTCCTAATGCAAGACAATGCTAGACCTCATGTGGCTGGAGTGTGTCAGCAGGTCCTGCAAGAGGAAGGCATTGATGCTATGGACTGGCCCGCCCGTTCCCCAGACCTGAATCCAATTGAGCACATCTGGGACATCATGTCTCGCTCCATACACCAACGCCACGTTGCACCACAGACTGTCCAGGAGTTGGAGGATGCTTTAGTCCAGGTCTGGTAGGAGATCCCTCAGGAGACCATCCGCCACCTCATCAGGAGCATGCCCAGGCGTTGTAGGGAGGTCATACAGGCACGTGGAGGCCACACACACTACTGAGCCTCATTTTGACTTGTTTTAAGGACATTACATCAAAGTTGGATCAGCCTGTAGTGTGGTTTTCCACTTTAATTTTGAGTGTGACTCCAAATCCAGACCTCCATGGGTTGATACATTGGATTTCCATTGATTATTTTTGTGTGATTTTGTTGTCAGCGCATTCAACTATGTAAAGAAAAAAGTATTTAATAAGATTATTTCTTTCATTCAGATCTAGGATGTGTTGTTTAAGTGTTCCCTTTATTTTTTTGAGCAGTATATGATATTTTCCTTTTCAAAAAACCCAATATAGTTTTTTTTTACCGGCTTTTTAAGTAATTCTAGTATCGTTAAATAGCTGAAACACACACACACACACACACACACACACACACACACACACACACACACACACACACACACACACACACACACACACACACACACACACACACACTGACCAAAAAGTTATTTTGTTTACGTTTATGTCCCTATTACCAGTAAAACATAATCAAAACCTATTTCTTTCACTTACTTGCTGTGCTGTTTCGTTGTTCAATTGTTCATTTGTTCATTCTCAACCAGGATTTCATCATACATGTCAAGCAGTGAAGTTTCAGCTCTGTCTGTCTGTGGCCTCTCTTCCTCGGTGCGCACTGTCACTGTGTCCGTTTCCATTTTGTCCAGCTGTGTCTGTAACATTTCACGTAAACCCTGTTTCTTGTCTGCTTCGAAGTAGCGGTCCCTGTACCTAGCATCGCGCATGGTGGCGACACCGTAAAGAGGCTCAGAGAGAATGCCACCAAATCGCTTGTTCACAGCCTCTAGAGTACTTTTCCAAGTTCTAACCCCACGGTCTGTGTCAGCAGTTTTGTTGAGCAGGAGTTTCTATGCCATGACAGAGGGTATCACATCTGCTGCAGACACAGTTGATGAGCTTATTTGTCCAGTCAGTTGTTCGAATGGAGTTAGGAGTGTGTTCATGTTTCCAAGTTTCAAACATGTTCTCAAATGCCATTGAAATGGCAGCAGCTGTATGAGAACCAGCACATTCTTGAGCATGCAATACGGCTTACCTCAGTAGGAAATCCTTGTTGACCCACTGTGCTGTCAAACTTAGCATACTCATGAGGCTGACATCGTTGGTCCAAATGTCAGTCGTGAAGCTAATGGCAGTGACGCCCATAGCTAGTAGCTCATGGATGTGCGTTTCAACAATACTGTGTAACTCCGGTATGGCAACATCAGAAAAATATTGCCTACTTGCTAGTGTGTACCGGGGCCCGAGGTGCTCGACCAGTCGGCGAAAGCCAACATCATCCATGACAGGAAACGGTTGAGAGACTCTGGGTTGAGGTCAGTGATAAAGTAGTCTACAGTACTACTGCCAAGAGATGAGCTATAGGTGTACCTACAATAGGAGTCCTCTTGAAGCCTACCATTGACTATGTACATACCCAGCGTGCGACAGGGCTGCAGGAGTTGTGACCTGTTTTTGTTGGTTATGTTGTCGTAGTTGTGTCTAGGGGGGTATATGGGGGAGGGAATGCTGTCACCTCCAGGCAGGTGTTTATCCCCCTGTGTGCTGAGGGTGTCAGGTTCTTGTCCAGTTCTGGCATTTAGGTCGCCACAGACTAGTACATGTCCCTTGACCTGGAAATGATTGATTTTCCCCTCTAGGATGGAGAAGCTGTCTTCATTAAAGTATGGGGATTCTTGTGGGGGGATATAGGTAGGATGGAGAAGCTGTCTTCATTAAAGTATGGGGATTCTAGTGGGGGGATATAGGTAGCACACAGGAGGACATTTTTCTCTGTTGAGATCATTTCCTTATTAATTTCTAGCCAGATGTAAAATGTTCCTGTTTTGACTAATTTAATAGAGTGGGTTAGGTCTGCTCTATACCAAATTAGCATACCCCCTGAGTCCCTTCCCTGTTTCACACCTGGTAGTTTGGTGGATGGGACTACCAGCTCTCTGTAACCTAGAGGACAACCAGTGGGTCTGTCTCCTCTATTCCATGTTTCTGGTAGGATGACAATGTCTGTATTTCCAATTGTCTTTGATGAAGTCCAGGTTCCAGCTCTTTAGGCCAAAGGCAGATGACCTCTGATCTTGTATGAGATGAGATAGTAAACTGTCCTGCCATTGTTGGACTCAATAATTTTCACACAAAGCAAAGCAGTGCGGCACAAACAACAACACAGAGTTACACATGGGATAAACAAGCGTACAGTCAATAACACAATAGAAAAAAGACAAAAAAGTCTATATACAGTGTGCGCAAATGGCGTGAGGAGGTAAGGCAGTAAATAGGCCATAGTAGCGAAGTAATTACAATTTAGCAAATTAACACTGGAGTGATAGATGAGCAGATGGTGATGTGCAAGTAGAAATACTAGTGTGCAAAAGTCCCCCTCTCTCTCTTTCCACCCCTCTGTCTCTCTCTCGTGTCTCTAAGAGCCTAGTGTGTGTGTGTGTGTGTGTGTGTGTGTGTGTGTGTGTGTGTGTGTGTGTGTGTGTGTGTGTGTGTGTGTGCACGCCCTTAGGTGTTTGTAATTCGATTATGTTTAACCTTGTTCTCAAACATGAACACTGTTTTTGTAAACATGAGATTTAACTTCAAATAATTATGTTTTTAACCATTCATGACTAATGATGTAATATAATCTCAAACTCTGTGTCTGTCTGTCTGTCTGTCTGTCTGTCTGTCTGTCTGTCTGTCTGTCTGTCTGTCTGTCTGTCTGTCTGTCTGTCTGTCTGTCTGTCTGTCTGTCTGTCTGCCTGCCTGCCTGCCTGCCTGCCTGCCTGCCTGTCTGCGTGCGTGTTGCAGGGTGATGGCGGTGAATGTATTCTCCATCTCTTCGGCTCTGGAGAACCTGAGTCGTCATGAGATGCTGTCCTGGGTCAACGACTCGCTACAGCTCACCTACACCAAGATAGAACAGCTGTGTTCAGGTAACACACAAACATTTCAATCATTGACATGAATGTCATAATGAATTATATGCTAATATATAACTGTTGTGTGTTTGTAGGTGCAGTGTATTGTCAGTTCATGGACATGTTGTTCCCTGGCTGTGTCCTGCTGAAGAAGGTGAAGTTCTCAGCCCGGCTGGAACATGAGTTCATCAACAACTTCAAGGTCCTACAGGCCTCCTTCAAGAGAATGGGCGTAGACAAGGTACACCACACACACACACACACACACACACACACACACACACACACACACACACACACACACACACACACACACACACAAAACAAGCCCTCCTTCAAGAGGACGGGCGTAGACAAGGTTCATCATCAATGAAAGGCCCAGTGCAGTCCAAATTCTGTTTTTCTTTTTTTTGTCTCATCTTGTACAACAGCTGATGAAACTAACACTGCAAATGTTTGAAGCCAAAAAATGTGATCAGTGTTATTTCCTGATAGTTTCTGGTTGAAAATACAGTCTACACAGGACCTTCTGATCAGCAGGTTTTACATGGGGGGAGTTTTGGCTTGCCTGGTGACATCATCAGGCGGTATAAGTTAACCTGTCCCACCCACAGTTCACACTATTCAACAGCCAGTGAAAAATCAGAGCGGGACACGCTATTCAACAGCCAGTGAAAAATCAGAGCGCCAAATTCAAAACAACAAAGTGTCATAATTCAAAGTTATCAGACATACGACAATTTTACACCATTTTAAAGATACACGTCTCCTTAATGCAACCACATTGTCCGATTTCAAAAAGGCTTTACGGCGAAAGCATAAAGTTAGATTATGTTAGGACAGTTCCAACACAAGAAAAACCACACAGCCATTTTCCTAGCAAGGACAGGCGACACAAAAACCAGAAAACCAGCTAGAATTATGCACTAACCTTTGACGAATTTCATCAGATGACACTCCTAGGACATCATGTTACACAATACATACATTTTTTTGTTTGATCAAGTTGATATTTATATCCAAAAACAGCATTTTACATTGGCGCGTGATGTTCAGAAAATATTTTTCCTCCAATATTGCCGGTGAATCAGCACTACAATTTACAAAAATACTCATCATAAACGTTGATAAAATATTAAACTGTTATTCAAAGAATTATAGATGAACATCTCCTTTATGCAACCGCTGTGACAGATTTAAAAAAAGCTTCACGGGGAAAGCACACTTTGCAATAATCTGAGTACTGCGCTCAGAAAAAGACATCAAGCAATACAGATACCCGCCATTTTGGAGTCATCAAAAATCATAAATAGCATTAGAAATATTCACTTACCTTTGATGATCTTCATCACAAGGCACTTTCAGGAATCCCAGGTCCACAATAAATGTTGTTTTGTTCGATAAAGTCCATCATTTATTTCCAAAGACCTCCTTGTTGTTTGCGCGTTCAGTAAGCTACTCCAAGTGTAGAAAGCGCGGCCTAAATGTCCCGACAAAAAAATAAAAAAAGGTTCTATTTACGTTCGTTCTAACATGTCAAATGTTGTATAGCATCAATCTTTAGGGCCTTTTTAACTTAGAACTTCAATAATATTCCAACCGGACGATTCCAATGTCTTGAAAAACGTTTTGGAACACAACTACCCCTCACGTGAATGCGCGCCAATGAACTCATGTGCTTTCCTGAGTCAACAACTTACAACTTCCTTTGTTCGCTCTCTGTTCACCATAGACGCCTCAAACAACTTTCTAAACACTGTTGACATCTAGTGGAAGCCTTGGGAAGTGCAAAATGAACCCTAAGTCACTGTGTGTTAGATAGGCAATGACTTGAAAAGACTACAAGAACCAGATTTCCCACTTCCTGGTTGGATTTTTCTCAGGTTTTTGCCTGCCATATGAATTCTGTTAAACTCACAGACATCATTCAAACAGTTTTAGAAACTTCAGAGTGTTTTCTATCTAAATCTACTAATAATATGCATATTCTAGTTCCTGGGCCCGAGTAGTAGGCCGTTTAATTTGGGTACGTTTTTCATCCGGCCGTGAAAATACTGCCCCCTACCCAAGAGAGGTTAATAGACCAATAACAAAGAATTCCAAACCTCTCTGGGCGAGTTCATTTTGCAGTCTGCACATTTTAGACCATTCCATTGATACTTAAGTGAACCCCACCTGCTACACCGGGCCATGCAAAAGGACCAATAACAGCTAGTTTTCAGGTTACATATCCCTCCAATTACACCTCTCACTCAGACCACTCCCACACAGTCCTCGCTAAATTCATGACTCAAATTCTCAATTCTTTTTTGTAGCTTTTTGACAATATTAATGGAAAACTATTAGTCCTACTGTTAACACTGTACTCGCTAAGTCTAGAGGTTCTAGGCTTGTCTAAGTGTTCTGTAACCTGACTCCATGTGTGTAGACGGGAGAAGCAAGCCTATATGTTGAGGTGTTGACTGCATGTACCCAGGAGACACCTTAACTTGTCCAGGTGTTGACTGCATGTACCCAGGAGATACCTTACATTTAACTTGACCAGGGCCAGCTCTGTCTCTCTTGACATCTCAGTCGGCCAGTCCAAGCGGATTATGGATTGTTCAAAATGGTGTCCAACATAAATACACTGCTCAAAAAAATAAAGGGAACACTTAAACAACACATCCTAGATCTGAATGAATGAAATAATCTTATTAAATACCTTTTTCTTTACATAGTTGAATGTGCTGACAACAAAATCACACAAAAATAATCAATGGAAATCCAATTTATCAACCCATGGAGGTCTGGATTTGGAGTCACACTCAAAATTAAAGTGGAAAACCACACTACAGGCTGATCCAACTTTGATGTAATGTCCTTAAAACAAGTCAAAATGAGGCTCAGTAGTGTGTGTGGCCTCCACGTGCCTGTATGACCTCCCTACAACGCCTGGGCATGCTCCTGATGAGGTGGCGGATGGTCTCCTGAGGGATCTCCTCCCAGACCTGGACTAAAGCATCCGCCAACTCCTGGACAGTCTGTGGTGAAACGTGGCGTTGGTGGATGGAGCGAGACATGATGACCCAGATGTGCTCAATTGGATTCAGGTCTGGGGAATGGGCGGGCCAGTCCATAGCATCAATGCCTTCCTCTTGCAGGAACTGCTGACACACTCCAGCCACATGAGGTCTAGCATTGTCTTGCATTAGGAGGAACCCAGGGCCAACCGCACCAGCAAATGGTCTCACAAGGGGTCTGAGGATCTCCTCTCGGTACCTAATGGCAGTCAGGCTACCTCTGGCGAGCACATGGAGGGCTGTGCGGGCCCCCAAAGAAATGTCACCCTACACCATGACTGACCCACCACCAAACCGGTCATGCTGGAGGATGTTGCAGGCAGCAGAACGTTCTCCACGGCGTCTCCAGACTGTCACGTCTGTCACATGTGCTCAGTGTGAACCTGCTTTCATCTGTGAAGAGCACAGGGCGCCAGTGGCGAATTTGCCAATCTTGGTGTTCTCTGGCAAATGCCAAACGTCCTGCACGGTGTTGGGCTGTAAGCACAACCCCCACCTGTGGACGTCGGGCCCTCATACCACCCTCATGGAGTCTGTTTCTGACCGTTTGAGCAGACACATGCACATTTGTGGCCTGCTGGAGGTCATTTTGCAGGGCTCTGGTAGTGCTCCTCCTGCTCCTCCTTGCACAAAGGCGGAGGTAGCGGTCCTGCTACTGGGTTGTTGACCTCCTACGGCCTCCTCCACGTCTCCTGATGTACTGGCCTGTCTCCTGGTAGCGCCTCCATGCTCTGGACACTACGCTGACAGACACAGCAAACCTTCTTGCCACAGCTCGCATTGATGTGCCATCCTGGATGAGCTGCACTACCTGAGCCACTTGTGTGGGTTGTAGACTCCGTCTCATGCTACCACTAGAGTGAAAGCACCGCCAGCATTCAAAAGTGACCAAAACATCAGCCAGGAAGCATAGGAACTGAGAAGTGGTCTGTGGTTACTACCTGCAGAACCACTCCTTTATTGGGGGTGTCTTGCTTGTTGCCTATAATTTCCACCTGTTGTCTATTCCATTTGCACAACAGCATGTGAAATGTATTGTCAATCAGTGTTGCTTCCTAAGTGGACAGTTTGATTTCACAGAAGTGTGATTGACTTGGAGTTACATTGTGTTGTTTAAGTGTTCCCTTTATTTTTTTGAGCAGTATATATAGAAAAGGGAACTACAAACCGGCTTGCCTAAAATGTGCCCTGGACACCTTATGTGATTGAATCGCCCCCCATTTATCTTCAGAGTTTGTACTGTTAGGTGACCTAAACTGGGATATGCTTAACATCAAAGCCAACCGACAATCTAAAATAGATGCCCTCAATCTCACACAAATTATCATGGAACCTACCAGGTACAACCCTAAATCACCTTCTTAAATAAGCATGCCCCATTCAAAAAATGTAGAACTAAGAACAGATATAAGAACCTTCCGGAGACTCCAGCAGGTATATTTCACTGGTCACCCCCAAAGCCAACACCTCCTCCGCTTTTCCTTCCAGTTCTCTGTTGCCAATGGTGGAACAAGCTCCCTCACGACGCCAGGACAGCGGAGTCAATCACCACCTTCCAGAGACACCTGAAACCCCACCTCTTTAAGGAATACCTAGGATAGGATAAAGTAATCCTTCTAACCCCCCCCCCCCCGCTTAAAAGATTTAGATGCACTATTGTAAAGTGGTTGTTCCACTGGATATCATAAGGTGAATGCACCAATTTGTAAGTCGCTCCGGATAAGCCCTTGGTTCACTCCAGACCTGACTACCCTAGACAATCTGGACCCTCTCTTTCTAAAATTATCCGCCGAAATTGTTGCAACCCCTATTACTGGCCTGTTCTTCCATATTGTCTGAGATCCCTAAATATTGGAAAGCTGCCACGGTCATCCCCGTCTTCAAAGGGGGACACACTCTAGACCCAAACTGCTACAGACCTATATCCATCCTACCCTGCCTTTCTAAAGTCTTCGAAAACAGATCACCGACCATTTCAAATCCCACCGTACCTTCTCCGTTATGCAGTCTGGTTACCGAGCTGGTCATGGGTGCACCTCAGCCACGCTCAAGGTCTTAAACGATATCATAACCGCCATCGATAAAAGACAATACTGTGCAGCCGTATTCATTGACCTAGCCAAGGCTTTCGACTCTGTCAATCACCGCATTCTTATCGGCAGACTCGACAGCCTTGGTTTCTCAAATGATTGCCTCACCTGGTACACCAACTACTTCTCAGACAGAGTTCAGTGTGTCAAATCGGAGGGCCTGTTGTCCAGACCTCTGGCAGTCTCTATGGTGGTTCCACAGGGTTCAATTCTCGGGCCGACTCTTTTCTCTGTATACATCAATGATGTACGCAGACGACACCATTCTGTATACTTCTGCCCCTTCTTTGGACACAGTGTTAACAAACCTCCAGACGAGCTTCAATACCATACAACTATCCTTCCGTGGCCTCCAACTGCTCATAAATGCAAGTAAAACTAAATGCATGCTCTTCAACCGATCGCTGCCCGCACCCTCCCATCCGACTAGCATCACTACTCTGGACGGTTTTGACTTAGAATTTGTGGACAACTACAAATACCTAGGTGTCTGGCTAGACTGTAAACTCTCCTTCCAGACTCACATCAAGCATCTCCAATCCAAAATGAAATCGAGAATCGGCTTCCTATTTCGCAACAAAGCCAACTTCATCATGCTGCCAAACATACCCTTGTAAAACTGACTATCCTACCGATCCTTGACTTCGGCGATGTCATTTACAAAATAGCCTCCAACACTCTACTCAGCAAATTGGATGCAGTCTATCACAGTGCCATCCGTATTGTCACCAAAGCCCCATATACTACCCACCACTGTGACCTGTATGCTCTCGTTGGCTGGCCCTCGCTTCATATTCGTCACCAAACCCACTGGCTCCAGGTCATATATAAGTCTTTGCTAGGTAAAGCCCCGCCTTATCACTGGTCACCATAGCAGCACCCACCCGTAGCAAGCGCTCCAGCAGGTATATTTCACTGGTCACCCCCAAAGCCAACACCTCCTCCGCTTTTCCTTCCAGTTCTCTGTTGCCAATGACTGGAACGAATTACAAAAATCACTGAAGCTGGAGACTCATATCTCCCTCACCTACTTTCAGCATCAGCTGTCAGAGCAGCTCACAGATCACTGCACCTGTACACAGCCCATCTGTAAATAAATACCTCATCCCCATATTGTTATTTATTTTTTTGCTCCTTTGCACCCCAGTATCTCTACTTGAACATGAATCTTCTGCACATCTATCACTCCAGTGTTTAATTGCTATATTGTATTTACTTCGCCACCATGGCCTATTTATTGCCTTACCTCCCTAATCTTACTTAATTTGCACTCACTGTATATAGCCTTTTCTATTGTGTTATTGACTGTACGTTTGTTTATTCCATGTGTAACTCTGTGTTGTTGTTTGTGTGGCACTGCTTTGCTTTATCTTGGCCAGGTCGCAGTTGTAAATGAGAACTTGTTCTCAACTAGCCTACCTGGTTAAATAAAGGTGAAAAAAAACAAAAAAAACAAAGCTTCAAACTCAAACCAAAGGTCTCATGGCCACCAAACCAACCAGCAGCCTCAGCTCTCTCCAAGCTGTAACTGATGACCCCCTTAATTGGCATTGCCTGTCCTTGTCAAGGCTCGGCGGCACCCTGTCCTTATCAAGGCTCGGCGGCACCCTGTCCTTGTCAAGGCTCGGCGGCACCCTGTCCTTGTCAAGGCTCGGCGGCACCCTGTCCTTGTCAAGGCTCGGCGGCACCCTGTCCTTGTGAAGGCTCGGCGGCACCATGTCCTTGTCAAGGCTCGGCGGCACCCTGTCCTTGTCAAGGCTCGGCGGCACCCTGTCCTTGTCAAGGCTCGGCGGCACCCTGTCCTTGTCAAACGTGAAATATCACATTTACATTAGTATTCAGCCCTTTTACTCGGTACTTTGTTGAAGCACCTTTGGCAGTGATTACAGCCTCGAGTCTTCTTGGGTATGACGTTACAAGCTTGGCACACCTGTATTTGGGGAGTTTCTACTATTCTTCTCTGCAGATGCTCTCTCAGGTTTGATGGGGAGCGTCGCTGCACAGCTATTTTCAGATCTCTCCAGAGATGTTCGATAGGGTTGAAGTCCGGGCTCTGGCTGGGCCACTCAAGGACATTCAGAGACTTGTCCCGAAGCCACTCCTGCGTTGTCTTGGCTGTGTGCTTAGGGTCGTTGTCCTGTTGGAAGGTGAACCTTTGTCTCGTGAGCACTCTGGAGCAGGTTTTCATCAAGGACGTCTCTGGACTTTGCTCCGTTCAGCTTTCCCTCGATCCTGACTAGTCTCCCAGTCCCTGCCGCTGAAAAACATCCTCACAGCATGATGCTGCCACCACCATGCTTCACTGTAGAGATGGTGCCAGGTTTCCTCCAGACGTGATGCTTCGCGTTCAGGCCAAAGAGTTTTATCATGGTTTCATCAGACCAGAAGAAATGTGTTGGTACTCTTCCCCAGATCTTTGCCTCGACACAATCCTGTCTCGGAGCTCTACGGACAATTCCTTCGACTTCATGGCTTGGTTTTTACTCTGACACACTGTGGGACCTTGTATAGACAGGTGTGTGCCTTTCCAAATCATGTCCAGTCAATTTAATTTATCACAAGTGGACTCCAATCAAGTTGTGGAAACATCTCAAGGATGATCAATGGAAACAGGATGCACCTGAGTTCAGTTTCCAGTCTCATAGCAAAGGGTCTGATTATGTAAATAAGGTATCTGGTTTTTATGTTTGATAAATTATGGGTCTGAATACTTTCTGACTGTATACCATATAATGCATGGTACTTTATCGTTACCCAAAATGATTTGATATTGAGATAAAAACGGCTTCTTTTATTCGCATGATTTGGACCTGAATGTAGGTACACACAGTATAAGTTTGTTTTACTCCTCCATTGTTGTAAACAGACACTGTATAACATGATGGTTAAATCTCTCAATTCAATTCAAGGGGCTTTATTGGCGCGGGAAACATATGTTGACGTTGCCAAAGCAAATGAAGTAGATAATAAACAAAAGTGAAATAAACAATACAAATTAACAGTAAACATTCCAAAAGAATAAAGACATTTCAAATGTCATATTATGTGCAAATAGTTAAAGTACAAAAGGGAAAATAAATAAACATGAATATGGGATGTATTTACAATGAGGTTTGTTCTTCACTGGTTGACCTTGTGGCAACAGGTCACACATCTTGCTGCTGTGATGGCACGCTGTGGTATTTCACCCAGTAGATATGGGAGTTTAGCAACATTTGATTTGTTTTCTAATTCTTTGTGAGTCTGGGTAATCTGAGGGAAATATGTGTCTCTAACATGGTCATACATTTGGCAGGAGGTTAGGAAGTGCAGCTCAGTTTCCACCTCATTTTGTGGGCAGTGTGCACATAGCCAGTCTTCTCTCTGTGTGTCCCTCCCTCTGTCTCTCTGTGTCCCTCTCTCTGTCTCTCTGTGTCCCTCTCTCTGCGTCCCCCCTCTGTCTCTCTGCGTCCCCCCTCTGTCTCTCTGTGTCCCTCTCTCTGTCCCCCCCTCTGTCTCTGTGTGTCTCTCTCTCTGTGTCCCCCCTCTCTCTGTGTGTCTCTCTCTCTCTGTGTCTCACTCTCTCTCTCTGTGTCTCCCTCTTTCTTTCTCTCTCTCTGTGTCCCCCTCTCGCTCTTTCTCAACCATCCCAGTAGAGAGGCTGGTAAAGGGTTAATAAAGTCTCTCTCTCTCTCTCTCTCTCTCTCTTTCTCTCTCTCTCTCTCTCTCTCAGATCATCCCAGTAGAGAGGCTGGTGAAAGGGAGGTTTCAGGATAACTTTGAGTTCATCCAGTGGTTTAAGAAATTTTTTGATGCCAACTACGACGGGAAGGAGTATGACCCTGTGGCCACACGCCAGGGGCAGGAGGGCACCCCCTTGCCCAACCCAGGTACACACACACCCTCTGTTATCATATCACCATGTCCTCCTCTAACGCCTCTAACCAGGTCAACTCATTATCCACAAACCCAAACGACCCTCCTCCTCCTGCACCCCAGGTAATACCTCTCCATCCTGTGTGTGTGGGTAAGTTTCTCAATATGCGCTTGTCTCATACCATCCCAGTAGAGAGGCTGGTGAAGGGTTAAAGTATCTCTCAGACCATCCCAGTAGAGGCTGATGAAGGGTTAAAGTATCTCTCAGACCATCCCAGTAGAGAGGCTGGTGAAGGGTTAAAGTATCTCTCAGACCATCCCAGTAGAGGCTGGTGAAGGGTTAAAGTATCTCTCAGACCATCCCAGTAGAGAGGCTGGTGAAGGGTTAAAGTATCTCTCAGACCATCCCAGTAGAGGCTGGTGAAGGGTTAAAGTATCTCTCAGACCATCCCAGTAGAGAGGCTGGTGAAGGGTTAAAGTATCTCTCAGACCATCCCAGTAGAGGCTGGTGAAGGGTTAAAGTATCTCTCAGACCATCCTAGTAGTGGCTGGTGAAGGGTTAAAGTATCTCTCAGACCATCCCAGTAGAGGCTGGTGAAGGGTTAAAGTATCTCTCAGACCATCCCAGTAGAGGCTGGTGAAGGGTTAAAGTATCTCTCAGACCATCCCAGTAGAGGCTGGTGAAGGGTTAAAGTATCTCTCAGACCATCCCAGTAGAGGCTGGTGAAGGGTTAAAGTATCTCTCAGACCATCCCAGTAGAGGCTGGTGAAGGGTTAAAGTATCTCTCAGACCATCCCAGTAGAGGCTGGTGAAGGGTTAAAGTATCTCTCAGACCATCCCAGACTTGCACGTCATGGAATACTATATTGTAGCTGGTCCCATCAGATAACCTGGCATACGTTAGCCCCAGAGGAGGCTGGTGAGGGGAGGATGGCTCATAATAATGTCTGTAATGGAGTCAGTGGAACGGAAACCACGTACTTGATGTGTTTGATACCATCTGTTTGTTTGCGTTGGCTGCGTCTCTGCGTCTTGTTTTTTTAAAGAAAAGCAAAAAAAAAAATCCATTAAAATAACATCAAATTGATCAGAAATACAGTGTAGACATTGTTAATGTTGTAAATGACTATTGTAGCTGGAAATGGCAGATTTTTATGGAATATCTACATAGGCGTACAGAGGCCCATTATCAGCAACCATCACTCCTGTGTTACAATGGCATGTTGTGTTAGCTAATCCACATTTATCATTTTAAAAGGCTAATTGATCATTAAAAAACCCTTTTGCAATTATGTTAGCACAGCTGAAAACTGTTGTTCTGATAAAGAAGCAATAAAACTGGCCTTCTTTAGACTAGTTGAGTATCTGGATCGTCAGCATTTGCGGGTTCGATTACAGGCTCAAAATGGCCAGAAACAAAGACCTTTCTTCTGAAACTCATCAGTCTATTCTTGTTCTGAGAAATGAAAGCTATTCCATGCGAGAAATTGCCAAGAAACTGAAGATCTCGTACAACACTGTGTACTACTCCCTTCACAGAACAGCACAAACTGGCTCTAACAGAATAGAAAGAGGAGTGGGAGGCCCGGTGCACAACTGAGCAAGAGGACAAGTACTTTAGAGTGTCTAGTTTGAGAAACAGACGCCTCACAAGTCCTTTAACTGGCTGCTTCATTAAATAGTACCTGCAAAACACCAGTCTCAACGTCAACAGTGAAGAGGCGACTCCGGGATGCTGGCCTTCTAGGCAGAGTTGCAAAGAAAAAGCCATATCTTAGACTGGCCAATAAAAATAAAAGATTAAGATGGGCAAAAGAACACAGACACTGGACAGAGGAACTCTGAATTGAGTTAAACTACCACCAAGCTACTGCGAAATGTAATTAAATAAATATAGCTGCAAGCAGCAATGCCGGGGTTCAAGATGTGGGGCCACTTTGCCACCATCAGGACAAATTGGACACATCGCCCTAGAATGAGCTACTTATGTACTCCTTGCCAAATATCAGAACTCATAATTAAACAGATCATGCAATATGCATATTGTGAACTATTTTTAATGATGTTGACCATTTTAACCTCTTACATCTAGACGTTCCGCTAGCGGAACACCTGCTCCAATATCCAATGATGGGCGTGGCGCGAATTACAAATTCCTCAAAAATCCAAAAACGTCAATTTTTCAAACATATGACTATTTTACACCATTTTAAAGACAAGACTCTCCTTTATCTAACCACACTGTCCGATTTCAAAAAAGCTTTACAGCGAAAGCAAAACATTAGATTATGTCAGCAGAGTACCCAGCCAGAAATAATCAGACACCCATTTTTCAAGCTAGCATATAATGTCACATAAACCCAAACCACAGCTAAATGCAGCACTAACCTTTGATGATCTTCTTCAGATGACACGCCTAGGACATTATGTTATACAATACATGCATGTTTTGTTCAATCAAGTTCATATTTATATCAAAAACCAGCTTTTTACATTAGCATGTGACGTTCAGAACTAGCATTCCCACCGAACACTTCTGGTGAATTTACTAAATTACTCACGATAAACGTTCACAAAAAACATAACAATTATTTTAAGAATTATAGATACAGAACTCCTTTATGCAATCGAGGTGTCCGATTTTAAAATAGCTTTTCGGTGAAAGCACATTTTGTAATATTCTGAGTAGATAGCCCGGCATCACAGGCTAGCTATTTTGACACCCACCAAGTTTGACCCTCACCAAAGTCAGATTTACTATAAGAAAAATTGTATTACCTTTGCTGTTCTTCGTCAGAATGCACTCCCAGGACTTCTACTTCAATAACAAATGTTGGTTTGGTTCAAAATAATCCATAGTTATATCCAAATAGCGGCGTTTTGTTTGTGCGTTCAAGACACTATCCAAGGGTGACGAAGGGTTACGCGCCTGACGCGTTTCGTGACAAAGAATTTCGAAATATTCCATTACCGTACTTCGAAGCATGTCAAAAGCTGTTTAAAATCAATTTTTATGCTATTTTTCTCGTAAAAAAGTGATAATATTCCGACCGGGAGTCGTTGTTTTTGTTCAAAGACGAAAGAATAAAAACATCGGGGCGCCTCGTGCACGCGCCTCCAGTCTCTGTTCTCTGATCGACCACTATCAAAATGCGCTAATGTTTTTCAGCCAGGGCCTGCAAAGCCACCATTCAGCTTTTTGCCGCCTTCTGAGAGCCTATGGGAGCCGTAGGAAGTGTCACGTTACAGCAGAGATCCCCTGTTTTGGTTAGAGATGATCAAGAAGGCCAAAAAATGGTCAGAGAGGGCGCTTCCTGTTTGGAATCTTCTCAGGTTTTGGCCTGCCAAATGAGTTCTGTTATACTCACAGACACCATTCAAACAGTTTTAGAAACTTTGGAGTGTTTTCTATCCAAAGCTAATAATTATATGCATATTCTAGTTTCTGGGCAGGAGTAATAATCAGATTAAATCGGGTACGTTTTTTATCCAGCCGTGAAAATACTGCCCCCTATCCATAACATTTTAAACCGCTTCTCCAGAACTGCTGGACCGATCGGCACCAATTTCGTATATGGATGCACATCTTCAAATATTTTCGAAGACTTTTGCTCAAACAATATGTCGGCAATAAGCCAATGAGCTTGCATGAACGATTTTTCCTGTCCAACAGCACCCCCTGCGGTCAAACTGAACCTTACTTTACAGATTAGCCAGACTCATATCCCTGAGCATGTGTGCCAAATTTCATCACTGAGTCAAACATAACAAGAGATGTAAACATGTACCCATTATAGTGCCACCGAATGTGCTTTCAGATGTTGACTTTTGACAGTGTTTGGAACATGTGTACTAGAGGTCGACCAAATAATCGGAATGGCCGATTAATTAGGGCCGATTTCCAGTTTTCATAACAATCGGTAATTTGCCGATGTTTTTTTTTTTATATATATCTATTTGAATATATATATTAAAACATATTTATTTTTATATATATATATATATAAATATAAAAAAAATATATATATATTATTTATTTATTTTTAAATATTTTTTAACTAGGAAAGTCAGTTAAGAACACATTCTTATTTTCAATGACGGCCTAGGAATGGTGGGTTAACTGCCTTGTTCAGGGGCAGAACGACAGATTTTTACCTTGTCAGCTTGGGGATTCAATCTTGCAACCTTACGGTTAATTAGTCCAACGCTCTAACCACCTGCTTTACATTGCACTCCACGAGGAGCCTGCCTGTTACGCGAATGCAGTAAGAAGCCAAGGTAAGTTGCTAGCTAGCATTAAACTTATCTTATAAACAACAATCAATCAATCATAATCACTAGTTAACTACACATGGTTGATGATATTACTAGTTTATCTAGCCTGTCCTGCGTTGCATATAATCGATGCGGTGCGCATTCACGAAAAAGGTTGCTCCAACTTGTACCTAACCATAAACATCAATGTCTTTCTTAAAATCAATACACAAGTATATATTTTTAAACCTACATATTTAGTTAATATTGCCTGCTAACATGAATTTATTTTAACTAGGGAAAATGTGTCACTTCTCTTGCAACAGAGTCAGGGTATATGCAGCAGTTTGGGCCGGCTGGCTCGTTGCGAACTGTGTGAAGACTATTTCTTCCTAACAAAGACAGCCGACTTCACAAAACAGGGGACTATTTAACAAAAGCGCATTTGCGAAAAAAGCACAATCGTTGCACGACTGTACCTAACCATAAACATCAATGTCTTTCTTAAAATCAATACACATAAGTATATATTTTTAAACCTGCATATTTAGCTAAAAGAAATCCAGGTTAGCAGGCAATATTAACCAGGTGAAATTGTGTCACTTCTCTTCCATTCATTGCACGCAGAGTCAGGGTATATGCAACAGTTTGGGCCGCCTGGCTCGTTGCGAACTAATTTGCCAGAATTTTACGTAATAATGACAACATTGAAGGTTGTGCAATGTAACAGGAATATTTAGACTTATGGATGCCACCCGTTAGATAAAATACGGAACGGTTCCGTATTACACTGAAAGAATAAACGTGATAGTTTCAGGATTCGACCATATTAATGACCTAAGGCTCGTGTTTCTGTGTGTTATTATGTTATAATTAAGTTTATGATTTGATAGAGCAGTCTGACTGAGCGATGGTAGGAAACAGCAGGCTCGTAAGCATTCATTCAAAACAGCACTTTACTGCGTTTTGCCAGCAGCTCTTCGCAATGCATTGCGCTGTTTATGACTTCAAGCCTGTCAACTCCCAAGATTAGGCTGGTGTAACCGATGTGAAATGGCTAGCTAGTTAGCGGGTGCACGCTGATAGCGTTTCAAACGTCACTCGCTCTGAGACTTGGAGTAGTTGTTTCCCTTGCTCTACATGGGTAATGCTGCTTCGAGGGTGGCTCTTGTCGATGTGTTCCTGGTTTGAGCCCAGGTAGGAGCGAGGAGAGGGACGGAAGCTATACTGTTACACTGGCAATACTAAAGTGCCTATAAGAACATCCAATAGTCAAAGGTATATGAAATAGATATCGTATAGAGAGAAATAGTCCTATAATTCCTATAATAACTACAACCTAAAACTTCTTACCTGGGAATATTGAAGACTCATGTTAAAAGGAACCACCAGCTTTCATATGTTCTCATGTTCTGAGCAAGGAACTTAAACGTTAGCTTTCTTACATGGCACATAATGCACTTTTACTTTCTTCTCCAACACTTTGTTTTTGCATTATTTAAACCAAATTGAACATGTTTCATTATTTATTTGAGGCTAAATTGATTTTATTGATGTATTATATTAAGTTAAAATAAGTGTTCATTCAGTATTGTTGTAATTGTCATTATTACAAATAAATAAGAAAAAAATGGGCCGATTAATCGGTATCGGCTTTTTTGGCCCTCCAATAATCGGCATCGGCGTTGAAAAATCAGAATCGGTCGACCTCTAATGTGTACCAAGTTTTGTTACAATACAAATATCCATAACTGATTTATATACATTTACTGTATGTGCCAGACCACGCCCAGGTGAATCCTTATTGGTGAATATGTTGTTTTAGGTACTATTCTGGAAAATATTGCATTGGGAGAACTTTGTCCATAGATCAAATCAAATGTTATTAGTCACATGCACCTAATACAGTGAAATGTTACTTACAAGCGCTTAACCAACAATACCCCCAAATAATAACAAGAAGAAATAAAAGTAACAAGTAATTAAAGAGCAGCAGTAAAATAACAATAGCGAGACTATATACAGGGGGTACCGGTACAGAGTCAATATGGAGGCTATATACAGGGGGTACCGGTACAGAGTCAATGTGTGGGGGCACCGGTTAGTCGAGGTAATATGTACAAGTAGGTAGAGTTA
Organism: Salmo salar; assembly: GCF_965601325.2. Lineage (NCBI taxonomy): Eukaryota > Metazoa > Chordata > Actinopteri > Salmoniformes > Salmonidae > Salmo > Salmo salar. The sequence goes on from NC_138305.1 coordinate 17,523,844, forward strand.
TTAAAGTGACTACGCATAGATAATAAACAGAGAGAAGCAGCAGTGTAAAAGTCTGGGTAGCCATTTGATTAGATGTTCAGGAGTCTTATGGCTTGGGGGTAGAAGCTGTTTTGAAGCCTCTTAGACCTAGACTTGGCGCTCTGGTACCGCTTGTCATGGGGTAGCAGAGAGAACAGTCTATGACTAGGGTGGTCCTGAGTCTTTGACAATGTTTAGGGCCTTCCTCTGACACTGCCTGGTATAGAGGTCCTGGATGGCAGGAAGCTTGGCCCCTGTAATGTACTGGGTCGTACGCACTACCCTCTGTAATACCTTGCGGTCGGAGGCCGAGTATTTGCCATATCAGGCAGTGATGCAACCGGTCAGGATGCTCTCAATGGTGCAGCTGTATAACCTTTTGAGGATCTGAGCACCCATGACAAATCTTGTCAGTCTCCTGAGGGGGAATAGGTTTTGTCATGCCCTCTTCACGACTGTGTTGGTGTACTTGGACCATGTTAGTTTGTTGGTGATGTGGACACCAAGGAACTTGAAGCTCTCAACCTGCTCCACTGCAGCCCCGTCGATGAGAATGGGGGCGTGCTCGGTCCTCCTTTTCCTGTAGTCCACAATAATTTCCTTTGTCTTGATCACGTTGAGGGAGAGGTTGTCATTCTGGCACCACATGGCCAGGTCTCTGACCTCCTCCCTACAGGCTGTCTCATTGTCGGTGATCAGGCCTACCACTGTTGTGTCATCAGCAAACTTAATGATGGTGTTGGAGTCGTGTCTGGACGTGCAGTCATGAGAGAACAGGGAGTACAGGAGGGGACTGAGCACACACCCCTGAGTCGCCCCTGTGTTGAGGATCAGCGTGGCGGATGTGTTGTTACCTACCCTTACCACCTGGGGTGGCCAGTAAGGAAGTCCAGGATCCAGTTGCAGAGGGAGGTGTTTAGTTCCAGGATCCTTAGCTTAGTGATGAGCTTTGAGGGCACTATGGTGTTGAACGCTGAGCTGTAGGCACTTAATAGCATTCTCACATAGGTGTTCCTTTTGTCCAGGCGGGAAAGGGCAGTGTGGAGTGCAATAGAGATTGCATCATCTGTGGATCTGTTTGGGTGGTATGCAAATTGGAGTGTTTCTAGGGTTCCTGGAATAATGGTGTTGATGTGAAC
>NC_138305.1:17527500-17680000 GCF_965601325.2 Salmo salar
CTCACACACACACACTCTCACACTCTCTCTTACACACACACACACTCACTCTCTCTCACACACACTCTCACACACACTCTCTCACACACACACACTCTCTTACACTCTCTCACACACACACTCTCACTCTCTCTCACACACACTCTCACTCTCACACACACTCTATTTTTTTATTTATTTCACCTTTATTTAACCAGGTAGGCAAGTTGAGAACAAGTTCTCATTTACAACTGTGACCTGGCCAAGATAAAGCAAAGCAGTTCGACACATATAACAACATAGAGTTACACATGGAATAAACAAAACATACAGTCAATAATACAGTAGAAAAATAAGTCTATATACAATGTGAGCAAATGAGGTGAGATAAAGGAGGTAAAGGCAAAAAAAGGCCATGGTGGCAAAGTAAATACAATATAGCAAGTAAAGCTGGATTTGAAGATTTGCAGTGGAAGAAAGTGCAAAGTAGAAATAGAAATAATGGGGCGCAAAGGTGCAAAATAAATAAATAAATACAGTAGGGGAAGAGGTAGTTGTTTGGGCTAAATTATAGATGGGCTATGTACAGGTGCAGTAATCTGTGAGCTGCTCTGACAGCTGGTGCTTAAAGCTAGTGAGGGAGATAAGTGTTTTCCAGTTTTAGAGATTTTTGTAGTTTGTTCCAGTCACTGGCAGCAGAGAACTGGAAGGAGAGACGGCCAAAGGAGGAATTGGCTTTGGGCGCGACCAGAGAGATATACCTGCTGGAGCGCGTGGTATTGGAGACTATTTTGTAAATGACATCGCCGAAGTCGAGGATCGGTAGGATGGTCAGTTTTACGAGGGTATGTTTGGCAGCATGAGTGAAGGATGCTTTGTTGCGAAATAGGAAGCCAATTGTAGATGTAACTTTGGATTGGAGATGTTTGATGTGAGTCGGGAAGGAGAGTTTACAGTCTAGCCAAACCTTTAGGTATTTGTAGTTGTCTACATATTCTAAGTTAGAACCGTGCAGAGTAGTGATGCTGGGCGGGCGGGCGGGTTCGGGCAGCGATCGATTGAATAGCATGCATTTAGTTTTACTTGCGTTTTAAGAGCAGTTGGAGGCCACGGAAGGAGAGTTGTATGGCATTGAAGCTCGTCTGGAGGGTAGTTAACACAGTGTCCAAAGAGGGGCCAGAAGTATACAGAATGGTGTCGTCTGCGTAGAGGTGGATCAGAGAATCACCAGCAGCAAGAGCAACATCATTGATGTATACAGAGAAGAGAGTCAGCCCGAGAATTGAACCCTGTGGCACCCCCATAGAGACTGCCAGAGGTCCAGACAACAGGCCCTCCGATTTGACATACTGATCTCTATCAGAGAAGTAGTTGGTAAACCTGGCGAGGCAATCATTTGAGTAACCAAGGCGGTCGAGCCTGCCAATAAGAATGTGGTGATTGACAGAGTCGAAAGCCTTGGCCAGGTTGATGAATACGGCTGCACAGTAATGTCTCTCATCGATGGCGGTTAGGATGTCGTTTAGGACCTTGAGAGTGGCTGAGGTGCACTCATGACCAGCTCTGAAACCAGATTGCATAGCGGAGAAGGTACGGTGGGATTCGAAATGGTCGGTAATCTTTTTGTTAATTTGGCTTTCGAAGACCTTAGAAAGACAGGGTAGGATAGATATTGGTCTGTAGCAGTTTGGGTCTAGAGTGTCACCCCCTTTGAAGAGGGGGATGACCGCGGCAGCTTTCCAATCTTTGGGAATCTCAGACGATACGAAGAGAGGTTGAACAAGCTAGTAATATGGGTTGCGACAATTTCTGCAGATAATTTTAGAAAGAGAGGGTCCAGATTGTCTAGCCCGGCTGATTTGTAGGGGTCCAGATTTTGCAGCTCTTTCAGAACATCAGCTATCTAGATTTGGGTGAAGGAGAAATGGTGGGGGCTTTGGCGGGATGTTGTGGAGGGTGCCATGGCAGTTGACCGGGGTAGGGGTAGCCAGGTGGAAAGCATGGCCAGCCGTAGAGAAATGCTTATTGAAATTCTCAATTATAGTGGATTTATCGGTGGTGACAGAGTTTCCTATCCTCAGTGCAGTGGGCAGCTGGGAGGAGGTGCTCTTATTCTCCATGGACTTTACAGTGTCCCAGAACTTTTGGAAGTTTGTGCTACAGGATGGAAATTTCTGCTTGAAAAAGCTAGCCTTAGCTTTCTTAACTGCCTGTGTATATTTGTTCCTAACTTCCCTGAAAAGTTGCATATCACGGGGGCTGTTCGATGCTAATGCAGAATGCCACAGGATGTTTTTGTGCTGGTCAAGGGCAGACAGGTCTGGAGTGAACCAAGGACTATATCTATTCCTAGTTCTACATTTTTTGAATGGGGCATGCTTATTTAAGATGGTGAGGAAGGCACTTTTAAAGAATAGCCAGGCATCCTCTTGTGATGGGATGAGGTCACTGTCATTCCAGGATACCCCGGCCAGGTCGATTAGAAAGGCCTGCTCGCAGAAGTGTTTTAGGGAGCGTTTGACAGTGACGAGGGGTGATCGTTTGGTCGCAGACCCATTACGGATGCAGTCAATGAGGCAGTGATCGCTGAGATCTTGATTGACTACAGCAGAGGTGTGAGTTAGTTAGGATGACATCTTTGAGGGTGCCAGTGTTTACGGATTTGGGGTTGTACCTTTTAGTGTGAGATTGAGGGCATCAAGCTTAGATTGTAGGATGGCCGGGGTGTTAAGCATGTCCCAGTTTAGGTCACCTAGTAGCACGAGCTCTGAAGATAGATGGGGGGGCAATCAATTCACATATGGTATCGAGGGCACAGCTGGGGGCAGAGGGAGGTCTACAGCAAGCGGCAACAGTGAGAGACTTGTTTCTGGATAGGTGAATTTTTAGAAGTAGAAGCTCGAATTGTTTGGGTACAGACCTGGATAGTAAGACAGAATTCTGCAGGCTATCTCTGCAGTAGATTGCAACACCGCCCCCTTTGGCAGTTCTATCTTGGCGGAAAATGTTATAGTTAGGGATGGAAATTTCGGAGTTTTTGGTGGCCTTCCTAAGCCAGGATTCAGACACAGCGAAGACATCCAGGTTGGCAGAGTGTGCTAAAGCAGTGTGTAAAACAAACTTAGGGAGTAGGCTTCTAATGTTAACCTGTCTGGGAACGTGGGACGTTTGCGTCCCACCCTCGTCAACAGCCATTGGAATCGCGTCGCGCGAAATACAAATACCTCATAAATGCTATAACTTCAATTTCTCAAACATATGACTATTTTACACCATTTTATAGATACACCTCTCCTGAATCGAACCACGTTGTCCGATTTCAAAAAGGCTTTACAGCAAAAGCAAAACATTAGATTATGTTAGGAGAGTACCCTGCCAAAAATAATCACACTGCCATTTTCAAAGCAACTAGCATGCATCACAAATACCCAAAACACAGCTAAATGCAGCACTAACCTTTGACAATCTTCATCAGATGACACTCCTAGGACATCATGTTAAACAATACATGCATTTTTTGTTCGATAAAGTTCATATTTATATATAAAAACAGCATTTTACATCGGCGTGTGACATTCAGAAAATATTTTCCCTCAAATGCTTCCGGTGAATCAGCGCTACAGTTTACAAAATTACTATTCGAAAACATGGTTAAAATGTAATATTGTCATTCAAAGAATTATAGATTAACATCTCGTGAATGCAACCGCATTGCCAGATTTAAAAATAACTTTACTGGGAAATCACACTTTGCAATAAACGAGGTGCTATGCTCAGAAAAAATAGACTAGGCGATACAGGTTAGCGCCATCTTGGAACCATCTAAAATCAAATATACTATTGTAAATATTCCCTTACCTTTGATTATCTTCATCAGAAAGCACTTCCAGGAATCCCAGGTCCACAACAAATGTAGTTTTGTTCGAAAAAGTTAATAATTTATGTCCCAATAGCTCCTTCTTGTTATCGCGTTCCGAAGGCTACTCATAATGTACGAGGCGCGCGGGACTTGTCGTCACGAATGTGCAAAAAATATATATTTACGTTCGTTCAAACATGTCAAACGTTGTATAACATAAATCTTTAGGGCCTTTTTCAATCAGAGCTTCAATAATATTCAAGGCGGACGATTGCATTGTCTTACTGAACGAAAGGGTACCCACGGGCACCCGCGTCATAGTAGTAATGGTCCTCCCCCTATGACAAACTTTCCAGGCCTCTCGTTCAGTCAGTTTTTACCGGAGAAGACTCAAACCACTTTGTAAAGACTGTTGACATCTAGTGGAAGCCTTAGGAAGTGCTAAATGAATCCTAACTCACGGTGTGTTTCATAGGCAAAGTGTTGAAGGTGATTCCACAAATCAGATTTCCACTTCCTGCATGGAATCTAATCAGGTTTTTGCCTGCCATATGAGTTCTGTTATACTCACAGACACCATTCAAACAGTTTTAGAAACTTTAGAGTGTTTTCTATCCAAATCTACTAATTGTATGCATATTACTGGGCAGGAGTAGTAACGAGATTAAATCGGGTACGTTTTTTTATCCGGCCGTGCAAATACTGCCCCCTAGCCAAGGTTTTTACGGTTACAGAAGTCAACAAATGAGAGCACCTGGGGAGTGGGAGTGGAGCTAGGCACTGCAGGTCCTGGATTAACCTCTACATCACCAGAGGATCAGAGGAGGGGTAGGATAAGGGTACGGCTAAAGGCTATAAGAACTGGCCGTCTAGCACATTCGGAACAGAGAGTAAAGGGAGCAGGTTTCTGGGCACGATAACATAGATTCAAGGCATAGTGTACAGACAAAGGTAAGGTAGGATGTGAGTACATTGGAGGTAAACCTAGACATTGAGTAATGAAGAGAGAGATACGTTTAAACCAGGTGATGTCATCGCATATGTAGGAGGTGGAAAAACATGGTTGGTTAAGGCATATTGAGCAGGGCAAGAGGCTCTACAGTGAAATAAGACAGTAATCACTAACCAGGACAGTAATGGAGTCGGCCCGAGGATTGAACCCCATAGGTCCGGACAACAGGCCCTCTGATTTGACACACTGAACTCTATCAGAGAAGTAGTTGGTGAACCAGGCTTGTGCGAGTTGCTGTGGGGAGTGCAGGGCTGTTGATTGGGGTAGGGGGTAGCCAGGTGGAAAGCATGGCCAGCCGTAGAAAAACCTTATTGAAATTCTCAATTATAGTGGATTTATCGGTGGTAACAGTGTTTCCTAGCCTCAGTGCAGTGGGCAGCTGGGAGGAGGTGCTCTTACCTCTGCCTCCCCCTTCTCTCTCTCTACCTCTTCGTGTGTGTGTGTGTGTGTGTGTGTGTGTGTGTGTGTGTGTGTGTGTGTGTGTGTGTGTGTGTGTGTGTGTGTGTGTGTGTGTGTAGATGTTAGATCTGAAGCTGACGGTTGATGGTCTGGAGAAAGAGAGAGATTTCTACTTCAGTAAGCTGAGAGACATCGAGCTGATCTGTCAGGAGAATGAGACCAACGCCAGCCCAACACTCTCCAAGATCATGGATATACTGTACGCTACTGAGGTAGGACACACACACTGGATAAAACACACACACACAGTGGATAAAACACACACACACACACACACACACACACACACTGGATAGAACACACACACACACACTGGATAAAACACACACACACAGTGGATGAAACACACACACACACTGGATAGAACACACACACACTGGATAAAACACACACACACAGTGGATGAAACACACACACACACACTGGATAGACACATGGATATACTGTACGCTACTGAGGTAGGACACACAGACGCATACAGACTATATAAATACACACACAGACTAGATGCTGGTGGTAGTGGCATTGGAGGTACTGTACGCTACTGAGGTAGGACACACACACACACACTGGATAGAACACACACACACAGTGGATAAAACACACACACACACACTGGATAAAACACACACACACATATTTACATTTTAGTCATTTAGCAGACGTTCTTATCCAGAGCGACTTACAGTAGTGAATGCATACATTTCATAGATTTCATACATTTCATTTTCATTTCATGCAATTGTTATTTTTTTTTTGTACTGGCCCCCCGTGGGAATCGAACCCACAACCCTGGCGTTGCAAACACCATGCTCTACCAACTGAGCCACAGGGAAGGCACACACACACTGGATAAAACACACACACACACACTGGATAAAACACACACACACACACACACACACACACACACACACACACACACACACACACACAGTGGATAAAAAACACACACACACACATAATAAATAAAACACACACACACACACACACACACACACACACACACTGGATAAAACACACACACACACACACACTGGATAAAACACACACACACACACACACACTGGATAAAACACACACACACACACACACTGGATAAAACACACACACACACACACTGGATAAAACACACACACACACACACTGGATAAAACACATACACACACACACACACTGGATAAAACACATACACACACACACACTGGATAAAACACACACACACACACACACACACACTGGATAAAACACACACACACACACACTCTGGATAAAACACACACACTGGATAAAACACACACACACACACACACACTGGATAAAACACACGCACACACACTGGATAAAACACACACACACACTGGATAAAACACACACACACACACACACTGGATAAAACACACACACACACACACACACTGGATAAAACACACGCACACACACTGGATAAAACACACACACACACTGGATAAAACACATGCACACACACTGGATAAAACACACGCACACACACTGGATAAAACACACACACACACACTGGATAAAACACACACACACACACACACTGGATAAAACACACACACACACACTGGATAAAACACACACACACACACACACACACACTGGATAAAACACACACACACACACAAACACACACACTGGATAAAACACACACACACACACTGGATAAAACACACACACACACACACACACTGGATAGAACACACACACACACACTGGATAGAACACACCTACACACACTGGATAAAACACACACTCCCACTGGATAAAACACACACTCACACTGGATAAAACACACACATACACACTGGATAAAACACACATACACACTGGATAAAACACACATACACACTGGATAAAACACACACACACACACTGGATAAAACACACACACACACACACACACACACACACACACACACACACACACACACACAGTGGATAAAAAACACACACACACATAATAAATAAAACACACACACACACACACACACACACACACACACACTGGATAAAACACACACACACACACACTGGATAAAACACACACACACACACACACTGGATAAAACACACACACACACACTGGATAAAACACACACACACACACACACTGGATAAAACACACACACACACACACTGGATAAAACACACACACACACACACTGGATAAAACACATACACACACACACACACTGGATAAAACACATACACACACACACACTGGATAAAACACACACACACACACACACACACACTGGATAAAACACACACACACACACACTCTGGATAAAACACACACACTGGATAAAACACACACACACACACACACACTGGATAAAACACACGCACACACACTGGATAAAACACACACACACACTGGATAAAACACACACACACACACACACTGGATAAAACACACACACACACACACACACTGGATAAAACACACGCACACACACTGGATAAAACACACACACACACTGGATAAAACACATGCACACACACTGGATAAAACACACGCACACACACTGGATAAAACACACACACACACACTGGATAAAACACACACACACACACACACTGGATAAAACACACACACACACACTGGATAAAACACACACACACACACACACACACTGGATAAAACACACACACACACACAAACACACACACTGGATAAAACACACACACACACACTGGATAAAACACACACACACACACACACACTGGATAGAACACACACACACACACTGGATAGAACACACCTACACACACTGGATAAAACACACACTCCCACTGGATAAAACACACACTCACACTGGATAAAACACACACATACACACTGGATAAAACACACATACACACTGGATAAAACACACATACACACTGGATAAAACACACACACACACTGGATAAAACACACACACACACTGGATAAAACACACACACACACACTGGATAAAACACACACACACACACTGGATAAAACACACGCATACACACTGGATAAAACACACACATACACACTGGATAAAACACACACACACACTGGATAAAACACACACACACACACACACTGGATAAAACACACACACACACACACACACTGGATAAAACACACACACACACACACACACTGGATAAAACACACACACACACACACACACACACTGGATAAAACACCCACACACACACACACACTGGATAAAACACACACACACACTGGATAAAACACACACACACACACTGGATAAAACACACGCACACACACTAGATAAAACACACGCATACACACTGGATAAAACACACACATACACACTGGATAAAACACACACACACACTGGATAAAACACACACACACACACACACACTGGATAAAACACACACACACACACTGGATAAAACACACACACACACTGGATAAAACACACACACACACACACACACTGGATAAAACACCCACACACACACACACTGGATAAAACACACACTGGATAAAACACACACACACACACTGGATAAAACACACACACATACTGGATAAAACACACACACACACACTGGATAAAACACACACACACACACTGGATAAAACACACACACACACACACACTGGATAAAACTCACTCACACACACACACTGGATACAACACACACACACACACACACTGGATAAAACACACACACACACACACACACACACACTGGATAAAACACACACACACACACACACACACTGGATAAAACACACACACACACACTGGATAAAACACACACACACACACTGGATAAACACACACACACACACACTGGATAAAACACACACACACTGGATAAAACACACACACACACACACACACACACACTGGATAAAACACACACACACACACACACACACACACACTGGATAAAACACACACACACACACACACACACTGGATAAAACACACACACACACACACACACACACACACACTGGAGAAAACACACACACACTGGATAAAACACACACACACACACACACACACACACACACTGGATAAAACACACACACACTGGATAAAACACACACACACACACACTGGATAAAACACACACACACACACACACACACACACTGGATAACACACACACACACACACACACACTGGATAAAACACACACACACACACACTGGATAAAACACACACACACACACACTGGATAAAACACACACACACACACACTGGATAAAACACACACACACACACACACTGGATAAAACACACACACACACACACTGGATAAAACACACACACACACACACACACACACACACACACTGGATAAACCACACACACACACACACACACACACACACACACTTGATAAAACACACACACTTGATAAAACACACACACAAACACACTAGATAAAACACACACACACACACACACACACACTCACTGGATAAAACACACACACACACACACACACACACACACTGGATAAAACACACACACACACACACTGGATAAAACACACACACACACACACACACACTGGATAAAACACACACACACACACACTGGATAAAACACACGCACACACACTGGATAAAACACACGCACACACACTGGATAAAACACACGCACACACACTGGATAAAACACACGCACACACACTGGATAAAACACACGCACACACTGGATAAAACACACACACACACACTGGATAAAACACACGCACACACACTGGATGAAACACACGCAAACACACTGGATAAAACACACACACACACACTGGATAAAACACACACACACGCACACTGTATAAAACACACACACACACACACACTGGATAAAACACATACACACACACTGGATAAAACACACACACACACACTGGATAAAACACACACACACACTGGATAAAACACACACACACACACACACACACACACACACTGGATAAAACACACACACACACACACACTGGATAAAACACACACACACACTGGAGAAAACACACACACACACACACTGGATAAAACACACACTGGATAAAACACACACACACACTGGATAAAACACACGCACACACACTGGATAAAACACACACACACACTGGATAAAACACACACACACACACACACACACTGGATAAAACACACACACACACACACTGGATAAAACACACACACACACACTGGATAAAACACACACACACACTGGATAAAACACACACACACACTGGATAAAACACACACACACTGGATAAAACACACACACACACACTGGAGAAAACACACACACACACACACTGGAAAAAACACACACACACACACACACTGGATAAAACACACACACACTGGATAAAACACACACACACTGGATAAAACACACACACACACTGGATAAAACACACACACACACTGGATAAAACACACACAAACACTGGATAAAACACACACACACACTGGATAAAACACACACACACACACTGGAGAAAACACACACACACACACACACACACTGGATAAAACACACACACACACACACACTGGATAAAACACACACACACTGGATAAAACACACACACACTGGATAAAACACACACAAACACTGGATAAAACACACACACACACTAGATAAAACACACACAAACACTGGATAAAACACACACACACACTGGATAAAACACACACACTCACACACTGGATAAAACACACACACACACACACACTGGATAAAACACACACACACACACACACTGGATAAACTCACACACACTCACACTGGATAAAACACACACACACTGGATAAAACACACACACACACTGGATAAAACACACACACACACACTGGATAAAACACACACACACACACTGGATAAAACACACACACACACACACTGGATAAAACACACACACACACACACTGGATAAACCACACACACACACACTTGATAAAACACACACACTTGATAAAACACACACACACACACACTGGATAAAACACACACACACACACACACACTCACTGGATAAAACACACACACACACACTGGATAAAACACACACACACACACACTGGATAAAACACACACACACACACACACACACTGGATAAAACACACACACACACACACTGGATAAAACACACACACACACACTGGATAAAACACACGCACACACACTGGATAAAACACACGCACACACACTGGATAAAACACACGCACACACACTGGATAAAACACACGCACACACACTGGATAAAACACACGCACACACACTGGATAAAACACACGCACACACACTGGATGAAACACACGCAAACACACTGGATAAAACACACACACACACACTGGATAAAACACACACACACGCACACTGTATAAAACACACACACACACACACACACACACTGGATAAAACACATACACACACACTGGATAAAACACACACACACGCACACTGTATAAAACACACACACACTGGATAAAACACACACACACACACACACACACACTGGATAAAACACACACACACACACACACACTGGATAAAACACACACACACACACACACACACACACTGGATAAAACACACACACACACTGGAGAAAACACACACACACACACACTGGATAAACCACACACACACACACTTGATAAAACACACACACACACACACACACACACACACTGGATAAAACACACACACACACACACACACACACACACACTCACTGGATAAAACACACACACACACACTGGATAAAACACACACACACACACACTGGATAAAACACACACACACACACACACACTGGATAAAACACACACACACACACACTGGATAAAACACACACACACACACTGGATAAAACACACGCACACACACTGGATAAAACACACGCACACACACTGGATAAAACACACGCACACACACTGGATCAAACACACGCACACACACTGGATAAAACACACGCACACACACTGGATAAAACACACGCACACACACTGGATGAAACACACGCAAACACACTGGATAAAACACACACACACACACTGGATAAAACACACACACACGCACACTGTATAAAACACACACACACACACACACACACACTGGATAAAACACATACACACACACTGGATAAAACACACACACACGCACACTGTATAAAACACACACACACTGGATAAAACACACACACACACACACACACACACACTGGATAAAACACACACACACACACACACACTGGATAAAACACACACACACACACACACACTGGATAAAACACACACACACACTGGAGAAAACACACACACACACACACTGGATAAAACACACACTGGATAAAACACACACACACACTGGATAAAACACACGCACACACACTGGATAAAACACACACACACACTGGATAAAACAAACACACACACACACTGGATAAAACACACACACACACACACACACTGGATAAAACACACACACACACACTGGATAAAACACACACACACTGGATAAAACACACACACACACTAGATAAAACACACACACACACTGGATAAAACACACACACACTGGATAAAACACAAACACACACACACTGGAGAAAACACACACACACACACACTGGATAAAACACACACACACACACACTGGATAAAACACACACACACTGGATAAAACACACACACACACACACTGGATAAAACACACACAAACACTGGATAAAATACACACACACACACACTGGATAAAACACACACACACACACACACTGGATAAAACACACACACACTGGATAAAACACACACACACTGGATAAAACACACACAAACACTGGATAAAACACACACACACACTAGATAAAACACACACAAACACTGGATAAAACACACACACACACTGGATAAAACACACACACTCACACACTGGATAAAACACACACACACACACACACTGGATAAAACACACACACACACACACACTGGATAAACTCACACACACTCACACTGGATAAAACACACACACACTGGATAAAACACACACACACACTGGATAAAACACACACACACACACTGGATAAAACACACACACACACACTGGATAAAACACACACACACACACACTGGATAAAACACACACACACACACACTGGATAAACCACACACACACACACTTGATAAAACACACACACTTGATAAAACACACACACACACACACTGGATAAAACACACACACACACACACACACTCACTGGATAAAACACACACACACACACTGGATAAAACACACACACACACACACTGGATAAAACACACACACACACACACACACACTGGATAAAACACACACACACACACACTGGATAAAACACACACACACACACTGGATAAAACACACGCACACACACTGGATAAAACACACGCACACACACTGGATAAAACACACGCACACACACTGGATAAAACACACGCACACACACTGGATAAAACACACGCACACACACTGGATAAAACACACGCACACACACTGGATGAAACACACGCAAACACACTGGATAAAACACACACACACACACTGGATAAAACACACACACACGCACACTGTATAAAACACACACACACACACACACACACACTGGATAAAACACATACACACACACTGGATAAAACACACACACACGCACACTGTATAAAACACACACACACTGGATAAAACACACACACACACACACACACACACTGGATAAAACACACACACACACACACACACTGGATAAAACACACACACACACACACACACACACACTGGATAAAACACACACACACACTGGAGAAAACACACACACACACACACTGGATAAACCACACACACACACACTTGATAAAACACACACACACACACACACACACACACACTGGATAAAACACACACACACACACACACACACACACACACTCACTGGATAAAACACACACACACACACTGGATAAAACACACACACACACACACTGGATAAAACACACACACACACACACACACTGGATAAAACACACACACACACACACTGGATAAAACACACACACACACACTGGATAAAACACACGCACACACACTGGATAAAACACACGCACACACACTGGATAAAACACACGCACACACACTGGATCAAACACACGCACACACACTGGATAAAACACACGCACACACACTGGATAAAACACACGCACACACACTGGATGAAACACACGCAAACACACTGGATAAAACACACACACACACACTGGATAAAACACACACACACGCACACTGTATAAAACACACACACACACACACACACACACTGGATAAAACACATACACACACACTGGATAAAACACACACACACGCACACTGTATAAAACACACACACACTGGATAAAACACACACACACACACACACACACACACTGGATAAAACACACACACACACACACACACTGGATAAAACACACACACACACACACACACTGGATAAAACACACACACACACTGGAGAAAACACACACACACACACACTGGATAAAACACACACTGGATAAAACACACACACACACTGGATAAAACACACGCACACACACTGGATAAAACACACACACACACTGGATAAAACAAACACACACACACACTGGATAAAACACACACACACACACACACACTGGATAAAACACACACACACACACTGGATAAAACACACACACACTGGATAAAACACACACACACACTAGATAAAACACACACACACACTGGATAAAACACACACACACTGGATAAAACACAAACACACACACACTGGAGAAAACACACACACACACACACTGGATAAAACACACACACACACACACTGGATAAAACACACACACACTGGATAAAACACACACACACACACACTGGATAAAACACACACAAACACTGGATAAAATACACACACACACACACTGGATAAAACACACACACACACACACTGGATAAAACACACACACACTGGATAAAACACACACACACTGGATAAAACACACACACACACTGGATAAAACACACACACACACTGGATAAAACACACACAAACACTGGATAAAACACACACACACACTGGATAAAACACACACACTCACACACTGGATAAAACACACACACACACACACACACTGGATAAAACACACACACACACACACACACTGGATAAACTCACACACACTCACACTGGATAAAACACACACACACACACTTGATAAAACACACACACACACTGGATAAAACACACACACACACACACACACACACACTGGATAAAACACAGACACACACACACTGGATAAAACACACACACACACACTGGATAAAACACACACACACACTGGATAAAACACACACACACACACACTGGATAAAACACACACACACACACACACACACACTGGATAAAACACACACACACACTGGATAAAACACACACACACACACACACACACACACTGGATAAAACACACACACACACACACACACACTGGATAAAACACACACACACACACACACACTGGATAAAACACACACACACACACTGGATAAAACACACACACACACACACACACACTGGATAAAACACACACACACTGGATAAAACACAGACACACACACTGGATAAAACACACACACACTGGATAAAACACACACACACACACTGGATAAAACACACACACACACTGGATAAAACACACACACACACACACACACACACTGGATAAAACACACACACACTGGATAAAACACACACACACACACTGGATAAAACACACACACACACACTGGATAAAACACACACACACACTGGATAAATTACACGCACACACACTGGATAAAACACACGCACACACACTGGATAAAACACACGCACACACACTGGATAAAACACACGCACACACACTGGATAAAACACACGCACACACTGGATAAAACACACGCACACACACTGGATAAATCACACGCACACACACTGGATAAAACACACGCACACACACTGGATAAAACACACGCAAACACACTGGATAAAATACACGCAAACACACTGGATAAAACACACACACACACAAACTGGATAGAACACACACACACACACTGGATAAAACACACACACACACACACTGGATAAAACACACACACACACACACACTGGATAAAACACACACACACACACACACACACTGGATAAAACACACACACACACACACACACACACACTGGATAAAACACACACACACACTGGATAAAACACACACACACACTGGATAAAACACACACACACACACACACTGGATAAAACACACACACACACACACTGGATAAAACACACACACACACTGGAGAAAACACACACACACACACTGGATAAAACACACACTGGATAAAACACACACACACACTGGATAAAACACACGCACACACACTGGATAAAACACACACACACACTGGATAAAACACACACACACACACACACACTGGATAAAACACACACACACACACTGGATAAAACACACACACAGACTGGATAAAACACACACACACACTGGATAAAACACACACACACACACACACTGGATAAAACACACACACACACTGAAGAAAACACACACACACACTGGATAAAACACACACACACTGGATAAAACACACACTGGATAAAACACACACACACACTGGATAAAACACACACACACACTGGATAAAACACACACACACACACACTGGATAAAACACACACACACACACTGGATAAAACACACACACACTGGATAAAACACACACACACACACACACTGGATAAAATACACACACACACACACACTGGATAAAACACACACACACACACACACACACTGGATAAAACACACACACACACACTGGATAAACTCACACACACACACACACACACTGGATAAACTCACACACACTCACACTGGATAAAACACACACACACACTGGATAAAACACACACACACACTGGATAAAACACACACACACACACACACACACACACTGGATAAAACACACACACACACACACTGGATAAAACACACACACACACACTGGATAAAACACACACACACACTGGATAAAACACACACACACACACTGGATAAAACACACACACACACACACACTCACACACTGGATAAAACACACACACACACACTGGATAAAACACACACACACACACACACACTGGATAAAACACACACACACACACACACACACTGGATAAAACACACACACACACACACACTCACACTGGATAAAACACACACACACACACACACTGGATAACACACACACACACACACACTGGATAAAACACACACACACACACACACACACACTGGATAAAACACACACACACTGGATAAAACACACACACACACTGGATAAAATACACACACACACACACTGGATAAAACACACACACACACACACACTGGATAAAACACACACACACACACACTGGATAAAACACACACACACACTGGATAAAACACACACACACACACACACTGGATAAAACACACACACACACACACACACACTGGATAAAACACACACACACACACACACACACACACTGGATAAAACACACACACACACTGGATAAAACACACACACACACTGGATAAAACACACACACACACACACACTGGATAAAACACACACACACACACACTGGATAAAACACACACACACACTGGAGAAAACACACACACACACACTGGATAAAACACACACTGGATAAAACACACACACACACTGGATAAAACACACGCACACACACTGGATAAAACACACACACACACTGGATAAAACACACACACACACACACACACTGGATAAAACACACACACACACACTGGATAAAACACACACACAGACTGGATAAAACACACACACACACTGGATAAAACACACACACACACACACACTGGATAAAACACACACACACACTGAAGAAAACACACACACACACTGGATAAAACACACACACACTGGATAAAACACACACTGGATAAAACACACACACACACTGGATAAAACACACGCACACACACTGGATAAAACACACGCACACACACTGGATAAAACACACGCACACACACTGGATAAAACACACGCACACACTGGATAAAGCACACGCACACACACTGGATAAATCACACGCACACACACTGGATAAAACACACGCACACACACTGGATAAAACACACGCACACAAACTGGATAAAACATACTCAAACACACTGGATAAAACACACCTA
Source organism: Salmo salar (assembly GCF_965601325.2). Lineage (NCBI taxonomy): Eukaryota > Metazoa > Chordata > Actinopteri > Salmoniformes > Salmonidae > Salmo > Salmo salar. The sequence goes on from NC_138305.1 coordinate 17,546,172, forward strand.
CTCACACTGGATAAAACACACACTCACACTGGATAAAACACACACATACACACTGGATAAAACACACACACACACACTGGATAAAACACACACACACACACACACTGGATAAAACACACACACACACACTGGATAAAACACACACACACACTGGAGAAAACACACACACACACACTGGATAAAACACACACTGGATAAAACACACACTGGATAAAACACACACACACACACTGGATAGAACACACCTACTCACACTGGATAAAACACACACTCACACTGGATAAAACACACACATACACACTGGATAAAACACACACACACACACTGGATAAAACACACACACACACACACACTGGATAAAACACACACACACACACACACACTGGATAAAACACACACACACACACACACACTGGATAAAACACACACACACACTGGAGAAAACACACACACACACTGGATAAAACACACACTGGATAAAACACACACTGGATAAAACACACACACACACTGGATAAAACACACGCACACACACTGGATAAAACACACACACACACACACTGGATAAAACACACACACACACACACACTGGATAAAACACACACACACACACTGGATAAAACACACACACACACTGGATAAAACACACACACACACACACTGGATAAAACACACACACACACACACTGGATAAAACACACACACACTGGATAAAACACACACACACTGGATAAAACACACACACTGGATAAAACACACACACACACTGGATAAAACACACACACACACTGGATAAAACACACACACACACTGGATAAAACACACACACACACACTGGATAAAACACACACACACACACACACTGGATAAAATACACACACACACACACACACTGGATAAAACACACACACACACACACACACACACACACACACACTGGATAAAACACACACACAGACTGGATAAACTCTCACACACCCACACACACACACTGGATAAACTCACACGCACACACACTGGATAAAACACACACACACACACTGGATAAAACACACACACACACACTGGATAAAACACACACACACACACACTGGATAAAACACACACACACACACACACACACTGGATAAAACACACACACACACACTGGATAAAACACACACACACACACACACACACACACACTGGATAAAACATACACACACACACACACTGGATAAAACACACACACACACACACACACACACACACTGGATAAAACACACACACACACACACACACACACACTGGATAAAACACACACACACACACACACACACTGGATAAAACACACACACACACACTGGATAAAACACACACACACACACACACACACACTGGATAAAACACACACACACTGGATAAAACACACACACACACTGGATAAAACACACACACACACTGGATAAAACACACACACACTGGATAAAACACACACACTCACACACTGGATAAAACACACACACACACACACTCTGGATAAAACACACACACACACACACTGGATAAAACACACACACACACACTGGATAAAACACACACACACACACACACACACACTGGATAAAACACACACACACACACACTGGATAAAACACACACACACACACACACACACACACACACACACACTGGATAAAACACACACACACACACTGGATAAAACACACACACACACTGGATAAAACACACGCACACACACTGGATAAAACACACGCACACACACTGGATAAAACACACGCACACACACTGGAAAAAACACACGCACACACTGGATAAAACACGCACACACACTGGATAAATCACACGCACACACACTGGATAAAACACACGCACACACACTGGATAAAACACACGCACACAAACTGGATAAAACATACGCAAACACACTGGATAAAACACACCTACTCACACTGGATAAAACACACACTCACACTGGATAAAACACACACATACACACTGGATAAAACACACACACACACACTGGATAAAACACACACACACACACACACTGGATAAAACACACACACACACACACACTGGATAAAACACACACACACACTGGAGAAAACACACACACACACTGGATAAAACACACACTGGATAAAACACACACTGGATAAAACACACACACACACACTGGATAGAACACACCTACTCACACTGGATAAAACACACACTCACACTGGATAAAACACACACATACACACTGGATAAAACACACACACACACACTGGATAAAACACACACACACACACACACTGGATAAAACACACACACACACACACACACACACACTGGATAAAACACACACACACACACACACACACACTGGATAAAACACACACACACACTGGAGAAAACACACACACACACTGGATAAAACACACACTGGATAAAACACACACTGGATAAAACACACACACACACTGGATAAAACACACGCACACACACTGGATAAAACACACACACACACACACTGGATAAAACACACACACACACACACACACACACTGGATAAAACACACACACACACACTGGATAAAACACACACACACACTGGATAAAACACACACACACACACACTGGATAAAACACACACACACACACACTGGATAAAACACACACACACACACACTGGATAAAACACACACACACTGGATAAAACACACACACTGGATAAAACACACACACACACTGGATAAAACACACACACACTGGATAAAACACACACACACACTGGATAAAACACACACACACACACTGGATAAAACACACACACACACACACACACACACTGGATAAAATACACACACACACACACACACTGGATAAAACACACACACACACACACACTGGATAAAACACACACACACACTGGATAAACTCTCACACACCCACACACACACACTGGATAAACTCACACGCACACACACTGGATAAAACACACACACACACACTGGATAAAACACACACACACACACTGGATAAAACACACACACACACACACTGGATAAAACACACACACACACACACACACACTGGATAAAACACACACACACACACTGGATAAAACACACACACACACACACACACACACACACACTGGATAAAACATACACACACACACACACTGGATAAAACACACACACACACACACACACACACACACACTGGATAAAACACACACACACACACACACACACTGGATAAAACACACACACACACACACACACACACACACACACTGGATAAAACACACACACACACACACTGGATAAAACACACACACACACACACACACTGGATAAAACACACACACACTGGATAAAACACACACACACACTGGATAAAACACACACACACACTGGATAAAACACACACACACTGGATAAAACACACACACTCACACACTGGATAAAACACACACACACACTCTGGATAAAACACACACACACACACACTGGATAAAACACACACACACACACTGGATAAAACACACACACACACACACACACACACACACTGGATAAAACACACACACACACACACACACACACTGGATAAAACACACACACACACACACACACTGGATAAACCACACACACACACACACACTTGATAAAACACACACACACACACACACTTGATAAAACACACACACACACACACCGGATAAAACACACACACACACACTCACTGGATAAAACACACACACACACTTGATAAAACACACACACACACACACACTGGATAAAACACACACATACACACTGGATAAAACACACACACACACACTGGATAAAACACACACACACACACACTGGATAAAACACACACACACACTGGATAAAACACACACACACACACACACACACACACACACTGGATAAAACACACACACACACACTGGATAAAACACACACACACACACACTGGATAAAACACACACACACACACACACACACACACTGGATAAAACACACACACACACTGGATAAAACACACACACACACTGGATAAAACACACACACACACACTGGATAAAACACACACACACACTGGAGAAAACACACACACACTGGATAAAACACACACACACTGGATAAAACACACACTGGATAAAACACACACACACACTGGATAAAACACACACACACACACACACACACTGGATAAAATACACACACACACACACTGGATAAAACACACACACACAGAAAACACTGGATAAAACACACACACACACACACACTGGATAAACTCACACACACACACACACACTGGATAAACTCACACACACTCACACTGGATAAAACACACACACACACACTGGATAAAACACACACACACTGGATAAAACACACACACACACACACACTGTATAAAACACACACACACACACTGGATAAAACACACACATACACACTGGATAAAACACACACACACACTGGATAAAACACACACACACACACTGGATAAAACACACACACACACATACACTCACACACTGGATAAAACACACACACACACTGGATAAAACACACACACACACACACACTGGATAAAACACACACACACACACACACACACACACACACACACACACACACACACACACACTGGATAAAACACACACACACACACACTCACACTGGATAAAACACACACACACACACACACACACACACTGGATAAAACACACACACACACACTGGATAAAACACGCACACACACACTGGATAATACACACACACACACACACACACACACACTGGATAAAACACACACACACACACACACACTGGATAAAACACACACACACACACTGGATAAAACACACACACACACACTGGATAAAACACACACACACACACACTGGATAAAACACACACACACTGGATAAAACACACACACACACACTGGATAAAACACACACACACACTGGATAAAACACACACACACTGGATAAAACACACACACTCACACACTGGATAAAACACACACACACACTCTGGATAAAACACACACACACACACTGGATAAAACACACACACACACACACACACACACACTGGATAAAACACACACACACACACACACACACACACACTGGATAAAACACACACACACACACACACACTTGATAAACCACACACACACCCACACACTTGATAAAACACACACACACACACACACACACTTGATAAAACACACACACACACACACCGGATAAAACACACACACACACACTCACTGGATAAAACACACACACACACTGGATAAAACACACACACACACACACACACACTGGATAAAATACACACACACACACACTGGATAAAACACACACACACACACACACTGGATAAAACACACACACACACACACTGGATAAACTCACACACACACACACACACACTGGATAAACTCACACACACTCACACTGGATAAAACACACACACACACTGGATAAAACACACACACACTGGATAAAACACACACACACACACACACTGTATAAAACACACACACACACACACACTGGATAAAACACACACACACACACACTGGATAAAACACACACACACACTGGATAAAACACACACACACACACTGGATAAAACACACACACACACATACACTCACACACTGGATAAAACACACACACACACACTGGATAAAACACACACACACACACACACACACACACACACACTGGATAAAACACACACACACACACACTCACACTGGATAAAACACACACACACACACACACACACACACACTGGATAAAACACACACACACACACACTGGATAAAACACGCACACACACACTGGATAATACACACACACACACACACACACACACACACTGGATAAAACACACACACACACACACACACTGGATAAAACACACACACACACACACTGGATAAAACACACACACACACTGGATAAAACACACACACACTGGATAAAACACACACACACACACTGGATAAAACACACACACACACTGGATAAAACACACACACACTGGATAAAACACACACACTCACACACTGGATAAAACACACACACACACTCTGGATAAAACACACACACACACACACACTGGATAAAACACACACACACACACTGGATAAAACACACACACACACACTGGATAAAACACGCACACACACACTGGATAATACACACACACACACACACACACACACACTGGATAAAACACACACACACACACACACACACTGGATAAAACACACACACACACACACTGGATAAAACACACACACACACACACTGGATAAAACACACACACACTGGATAAAACACACACACACACACTGGATAAAACACACACACACACTGGATAAAACACACACACACTGGATAAAACACACACACTCACACACTGGATAAAACACACACACACACTCTGGATAAAACACACACACACACACTGGATAAAACACACACACACACACTGGATAAAACACACACACACACACACACACACTGGATAAAACACACACACACACACACACACACACACACTGGATAAAACACACACACACACACACACACTTGATAAACCACACACACACCCACACACTTGATAAAACACACACACACACACACACTTGATAAAACACACACACACACACACCGGATAAAACACACACACACACACTCACTGGATAAAACACACACACACACACACTTGATAAAACACACACACACACACACACTGGATAAAACACACACATACACACTGGATAAAACACACACATACACACTGGATAAAACACACACACACACACACTGGATAAAACACACACACACACACACTGGATAAAACACACACACACACTGGAGAAAACACACACACACTGGATAAAACACACACTGGATAAAACACACACACACACTGGATAAAACACACACACACACACACACACACACTGGATAAAATACACACACACACACACTGGATAAAACACACACACACACACACACTGGATAAAACACACACACACACACACTGGATAAACTCACACACACACACACACACACTGGATAAACTCACACACACTCACACTGGATAAAACACACACACACACTGGATAAAACACACACACACTGGATAAAACACACACACACACACACACTGTATAAAACACACACACACACACACACTGGATAAAACACACACACACACACACTGGATAAAACACACACACACACTGGATAAAACACACACACACACACTGGATAAAACACACACACACACATACACTCACACACTGGATAAAACACACACACACACACTGGATAAAACACACACACACACACACACACACACACACACACTGGATAAAACACACACACACACACACTCACACTGGATAAAACACACACACACACACACACACACACACTGGATAAAACACACACACACACACACTGGATAAAACACGCACACACACACTGGATAATACACACACACACACACACACACACACACACTGGATAAAACACACACACACACACACTGTATAAAACACACACACACACACACTGGATAAAACACACACACACACTGGATAAAACACACACACACTGGATAAAACACACACACACACACTGGATAAAACACACACACACACTGGATAAAACACACACACACTGGATAAAACACACACACTCACACACTGGATAAAACACACACACACACTCTGGATAAAACACACACACACACACACACTGGATAAAACACACACACACACACTGGATAAAACACACACACACACACACACACACTGGATAAAACACACACACACACACACACACTGGATAAAACACACACACACACACACACACTGGATAAACCACACACACACACACACACTTGATAAAACACACACACACACACACACTTGATAAAACACACACACACACACACCGGATAAAACACACACACACACACTCACTGGATAAAACACACACACACACACTTGATAAAACACACACACACACACACACTGGATAAAACACACACATACACACTGGATAAAACACACACACACACACTGGATAAAACACACACACACACACACTGGATAAAACACACACACACACTGGATAAAACACACACACACACACACACACACACACACACACACTGGATAAAACACACACACACACTGGATAAAACACACACACACACACACTGGATAAAACACACACACACACACACACACACACACACACTGGATAAAACACACACACACACTGGAGAAAACACACACACACACACACTGGACAAAACACACACTGGATAAAACACACACACACACACACTGGATAAAACACACGCACACACACTGGATAAAACACACACACACACACACACTGGATAAAACACACACACACAGACACTGGATAAAACACACACACACACACTGGATAAAACACACACACACACTGGATAAAACACACACACACACTGGATAAAACACACACACACACACTGGATAAAACACACACACACACTGGAGAAAACACACACACACTGGATAAAACACACACACACTGGATAAAACACACACTGGATAAAACACACACACACACTGGATAAAACACACACACACACACACACACACTGGATAAAATACACACACACACACACTGGATAAAACACACACACACACACACACTGGATAAAACACACACACACACACACTGGATAAACTCACACACACACACACACACTGGATAAACTCACACACACTCACACTGGATAAAACACACACACACACTGGATAAAACACACACACACTGGATAAAACACACACACACACACACACTGTATAAAACACACACACACACACACTGGATAAAACACACACACACACACTGGATAAAACACACACACACACTGGATAAAACACACACACACACACTGGATAAAACACACACACACACATACACTCACACACTGGATAAAACACACACACACACACTGGATAAAACACACACACACACACACTGGATAAAACACACACACACACACACACACACACACACACACACACTGGATAAAACACACACACACACACACTCACACTGGATAAAACACACACACACACACACACACACACACACTGGATAAAACACACACACACACACTGGATAAAACACGCACACACACACTGGATAAAACACACACACACACACACACTGGATAAAACACACACACACACACACACACTGGATAAAACACACACACACACACACTGGATAAAACACACACACACACACTGGATAAAACACACACACACACACTGGATAAAACACACACACACACTGGATAAAACACACACACACACACTGGATAAAACACACACACACACTGGATAAAACACACACACACACACACACTGGATAAAACACACACACACACTGGATAAAACACACACACACACTGGATAAAACACACACACACACTGGATAAAACACACGCACACACACTGGATAAAACACACGCACACACACTGGATAAAACACACGCACACACACTGGATAAAACACACGCACACACTGGATAAAACACACGCACACACACTGGATAAATCACACGCACACACACTGGATAAAACACACGCACACACACTGGATAAAACACATGCACACACACTGGATAAAACATACGCAAACACACTGGATAAAACACACACACACACTGGATAAAACACACACACACACACTGGATAGAACACACCTACTCACACTGGATAAAACACACACTCACACTGGATAAAACACACACATACACACTGGATAAAACACACACACACACACTGGATAAAACACACACACACACACACACTGGATAAAACACACACACACACACACACACACACACACACACACACACTGGATAAAACACACACACACACACATACTGGATAAAACACACACACACTGGAGAAAACACACACACACACACACTGGATAAAACACACACTGGATAAAACACACACTGGATAAAACACACACACACACACTGGATAAAACACACACACACACACACTGGATAAAACACACACACACACACACTGGATAAAACACACACACACACTGGATAAAACACACACACACACACACTGGATAAAACACACACACACACACACTGGATAAAACACACACACACTGGATAAAACACACACACACTGGATAAAACACACACACTGGATAAAACACACACACACACTGGATAAAACACACACACACACTGGATAAAACACACACACACACACACTGGATAAAACACACACACACACACACACTGGATAAAATACACACACACACACACACACTGGATAAAACACACACACACACACACACACACACTGGATAAAACACACACACACACTGGATAAACTCTCACACACACACACACACACACACACTGGATAAACTCACACGCACACACACTGGATAAAACACACACACACACACTGGATAAAACACACACACACACTGGATAAAACACACACACACACACACTGGATAAAACACACACTCACACACACTGGATAAAACACACACACACACACTGGATAAAACACACACACACACACACACACACTGGATAAAACACACACACACACACACACACACTGGATAAAACACACACACACACTGGATAAAACACACACACACACACTGGATAAAACACACACACACACACACTGGATAAAACACACACACACACACTGGATAAAATACACACACACACACTGGATAAAACACACACACACACACACACACACACTGGATAAAACACACACACACACACACTGGATAAACTCACACACACACACACACACACTGGATAAACTCACACACACTCACACTGGATAAAACACACACACACACTGGATAAAACACACACACACACTGGATAAAACACACACACACACACACACACTGTATAAAACACACACACACACACACTGGATAAAACACACACACACACACACTGGATAAAACACACACACACACTGGATAAAACACACACACACACACTGGATAAACACACACACACACACACACACACACTCACACACTGGATAAAACAAACACACACACTGGATAAAACACACACACACACACACACTGGATAAAACACACACACACACACACACACACACACACACACACACTGGATAAAACACACACACACACACACACACTCACACTGGATAAAACACACACACACACACACACACACACACTGGATAAAACACACACACACACACTGGATAAACCACACACACACACACACACACTGGATAAAACACACACACACTGGATAAAACACACACACACACACTGGATAAAACACACACACACACACACACACTGGATAAAACACACACACACACACACACACACTGGATAAAACACACACACACACACACACACTGGATAAAACACACACACACACACACTGGATAAAACACACACACACTGGATAAAACACACACACACACACACACACACTGGATAAAACACACACACACACACTGGATAAAACACACACACACACTGCATAAAACACACACACACACACACACACACACTGGATAAAACACACACACACACACTGGATAAAACACACACACACACTGGATAAAACACACACACACACTGGATAAAACACACACACACACACTGGATAAAACACACACACACACACTGGATAAAACACACACACACACTGGATAAAACACACGCACACACACTGGATAAAACACACGCACACACACTGGATAAAACACACGCACACACACTGGATAAAACACACGCACACACACTGGATAAAACACACGCACACACACTGGATAAATCACACGCACACACACTGGATAAAACACACGCACACACACTGGATAAAACACACGCACACACACTGGATAAAACATACGCAAACACACTGGATAAAACAGACACACACACTGGATAAAACACACACACACACACTGGATAGAACACACCTACTCACACTGGATAAAACACACACTCACACTGGATAAAACACACACATACACACTGGATAAAACACACACACACACACACTGGATAAAACACACACACACACACACACTGGATAAAACACACACACACACACACACACACTGGATAAAACACACACACACACACACACACTGGATAAAACACACACACACTGGAGAAAACACACACACACACACTGGATAAAACACACACTGGATAAAACACACACTGGATAAAACACACACACACACACTGGATAAAACACACACACACACACACACACTGGATAAAACACACACACACACACACTGGATAAAACACACACACACACTGGATAAAACACACACACACTGGATAAAACACACACACACACTGGATAAAACACACACACTGGATAAAACACACACACACACACACTGGATAAAACACACACACACACACACTGGATAAAACACACACACACTGGATAAAACACACACTGGATAAAACACACACACACACACTGGATAAAACACACACACACACACACACTGGATAAAACACACACACACACACTGGATAAAACACACACACACACTGGATAAAACACACACACACACTGGATAAAACACACACACACACACACTGGATAAAACACACACACACACACACACTGGATAAAACACACACACACTGGATAAAACACACACACACACTGGATAAAACACACACACACACTGGATAAAACACACACACACACACTGGATAAAACACACACACACACACACTGGATAAAACACACACACACACACACACACACACTGGATAAAATACACACACACACACACACACTGGATAAAACACACACACACACACACTCTGGATAAAACACACACACACACTGGATAAACTCTCACACACACACACACACACACACACACTGGATAAACTCACACGCACACACACTGGATAAAACACACACACACACACTGGATAAAACACACACACACACTGGATAAAACACACACACACACACACTGGATAAAACACACACTCACACACACTGGATAAAACACACACACACACACTGGATAAAACACACACACACACACACACACACTGGATAAAACACACACACACACACACACACTGGATAAAACACACACACACACTGGATAAAACACACACACACACTGGATAAAACACACACACACACACACTGGATAAAACACACACACACACACACACTGGATAAAATACACACACACACACTGGATAAAACACACACACACACACACACACACACTGGATAAAACACACACACACACACACTGGATAAACTCACACACACACACACACACACTGGATAAACTCACACTGGATAAAACACACACACACACTGGATAAAACACACACACACACTGGATAAAACACACACACTGTATAAAACACACACACACACACACTGGATAAAACACACACACACACACACTGGATAAAACACACACACACACTGGATAAAACACACACACACACACACTGGATAAAACACACACACACACACACACACACACACACTCACACACTGGATAAAACACACAGACACACTGGATAAAACACACACACACACACACACTGGATAAAACACACACACACACACACTGGATAAAACACACACACACACACACACACTCACACTGGATAAAACACACACACACACACACACACACACACTGGATAAAACACACACACACACACTGGATAAACCACACACACACACACACACACTGGATAAAACACACACACACTGGATAAAACACACACACACACACTGGATAAAACACACACACACACACACACTGGATAAAACACACACACACACACACACACTGGATAAAACACACACACACACACACACACACACACTGGATAAAACACACACACACACACACACACTGGATAAAACACACACACACACTGGATAAAACACACACACACACACACACACACTGGATAAAACACACACACACACACTGGATAAAACACACACACACACTGCATAAAACACACACACACACACACACACACTGGATAAAACACACACACACACACACACACACTGGATAAAACACACACACACACTGGATAAAACACACACACACACACTGGATAAAACACACACACACACACTGGATAAAACACACACACACACTGGATAAAACACACGCACACACATTGGATAAAACACACGCACACACACTGGATAAAACACACGCACACACACTGGATAAAACACACGCACACACTGGATAAAACACACGCACACACACTGGATAAATCACACGCACACACACTGGATAAAACACACGCACACACACTGGATAAAACACACGCACACACACTGGATAAAACATACGCAAACACACTGGATAAAACAGACACACACACTGGATAAAACACACACACACACACTGGATAGAACACACCTACTCACACTGGATAAAACACACACTCACACTGGATAAAACACACACATACACACTGGATAAAACACACACACACACACACTGGATAAAACACACACACACACACACACACACTGGATAAAACACACACACACACACACTGGATAAAACACACACACACACACACACACTGGATAAAACACACACACACTGGAGAAAACACACACACACACACTGGATAAAACACACACTGGATAAAACACACACTGGATAAAACACACACACACACACTGGATAAAACACACACACACACTGGATAAAACACACACACACACACTGGATAAAACACACACACACACTGGATAAAACACACACACACACTGGATAAAACACACACACACACACACTGGATAAAACACACACACACACACACTGGATAAAACACACACACACTGGATAAAACACACACACACACTGGATAAAACACACACACTGGATAAAACACACACACACACACTGGATAAAACACACACACACACTGGATAAAACACACACACACACACACACACACTGGATAAAACACACACACTGGATAAAACACACACACACACACACACACTGGATAAAACACACACACACACTGGATAAACTCACACGCACACACACTGGATAAAACACACACACACACTGGATAAAACACACACACACACTGGATAAAACACACACACACACACACACTGGATAAAACACACACTCACACACACTGGATAAAACACACACACACACACTGGATAAAACACACACACACACACACACACACACACACACACACTGGATAAAACACACACACACACACACTGGATAAAACACACACACACACACACACACACACTGGATAAAACACACACACACACACACACACACACTGGATAAAACACACACACACACACACACACACACTGGATAAAACACACACACACACACACACACTGGATAAAACACACACAAACACACTGGATAAAACACACACACACACACACACACACACTGGATAAAACACACACACACTGGATAAAACACACACACACACACACACACACACACACACTGGATAAAACACACACACACACTGGATAAAACACACACACTGGATAAAACACACACACTCACACACTGGATAAAACACACACACACACACACACTGGATAAAACACACACACACACACACTGGATAAAACACACACACACACACTGGATAAAACACACACACACACACACACACACACTGGATAAAACACACACACACACACACACACACTGGATAAAACACACACACACACACACACACACACACACTGGATAAACCACACACACACACACACACACACTTGATAAAACACACACACACACACACTTGATAAAACACACACACCGGATAAAACACACACACACACACTCACTGGATAATACACACACACACACACACACACTTGATAAAACACACACACACACACACACTGGATAAAACACACACACACACATATATGAAATAACACATGGAATCATGTAGTAACCAAAAAAGTGTTAAACGAATCATAATATATTTAGTAGCCACCCTTTGCCTTGATGACAGCTGCGTGACAATTTCGATGTCTTCACTATTATTTGACAATGTAGAAAATAGTAAAAATAAAGAAAAACCCTGGAATGATTAGGTGTTCTAAACTTTTGACTGGTACTGTATATATAGTGTATGTTGAAACACACATTATATACAGCGCATTCGGAAAGTATTCAGACCCCTTGACTTTTTTCCACATTTTGTTACATCACAGCCTTATTCTAAAATGTATAGGATTGTCGTCGTCCCCCCCCCCCCCCCCCCCCCCCTCATCGATCTACACACAGTACCCCATAATGACATCACAATACCCCATAATGACAAAGCATAAACAGGTGTTTAGACATTTTTGCAAATTTATAAAAAAAATTAAACTGAAATATCACATTTACATAAGTATTCAAACCCTTTACTTAGCACTTTGTTGAAGCACCTTTGGCAGTGATTACAGCCTTCAGTCTTCCTGGGTATGACGTTACAAGCTTGGCACACCTGTATTTGGGGAGTTTCTCCCATTCTTCTCTGCAGATCCTCTCAAGCTCTGTCAGGTTGGATGGGGAGCGTCGCTGCACAGCTATTTTCAGGTCTCTCCAGAGATGTTAAATCGCGTTGAAGTCCGGGCTCTGGCTGGGCCGCTCAAGGACATTCAGAGACTTGTCCCGAATCCACTCCTGTGTTGTCTTGGCTGTGTGCTTTGCCTCGTTGTCTTGTTGGAAGGTGAACCTTCGCCCCAGTCTGAGGTCCTGAGTGCTCTGGAGCAGGTTTTCATCAAGGATCTCTCTGTACTTTGCTCCGTTCATCTTTCCCTCCATCCTGACTAGTCTCCCAGTCCCTGCCACTGAAAAACATTCACACAGCATGATGCTGCCACCACCATGCTTCACCGTAGGGATGGTGCCAGGTTTCCTCCAGACGTGACGCTTGGCATTCAGGCCAAAGAGTTGAATCTTGGTTTCATCAGACCAGAGAATCTTGTTTCTCATGGTCTGAGAGTCCTTTAGGTGCTTTTTGGTAAACTCCAAGTGGGCTGTCATGTGCCTTTTACTGAGGAGTGGCTTCCGTCTGGCTACTCTACCATAAAAGCCTGATTGGTGGAGTGCTGCAGAGATGGAGAACCTTCCAGAAGGACATCCTATCTCCACAGAGGAACTCTGGAGCTCTGTCAGAGTGAACATTGGGTTCTTGGCCACCTCCCTGACCAAGGCCCTTCTCCCCCGATTCCTCAGTTTGGCCGGGCGGCCAGTTCTTGGAAGAGTCTTGGTGGTTCCAAACTTCTTCCATTTAATAATGATGGAGGCCACTGTGTTCTTGGGGACCTTCAATGCTGCAGAAATGTTTTGGTATCCTTCCCCAGGTCTGTGCCTCGACACAATCCTGTCTCGGAGCTCTACGGACAATTCCTTTGACCTCATGGCTTGGTTTTTTTGCTCTGACATGCACTGTCAACTGTGGGACCTTATATAGACAGGTGTGTTCCCTTCCCAAAAATGTGTTTTTTATTTAACCTTAATTTAACTAGGCAAGTCAGTTAAGAACAAATTCTTATTTATAGTGACGGCCAAACCCGGACAATGCTGGGCCAATTGTGTGCCGCCCTATGGGACTCCCAATCACGGCCGGTTGTAATACAGCCTGGAATCGAACCAGGGTTTGTAGTGACACCTCTAGCATTGAGATGCAATGCCTTAGGCCACTGCGCCTCTCAGGTGCCCAAATCCCGTCCAATCAATTGAATTTATATCAGGTGGACTCCCATCAAGTTGTAGAAACATCTCAAGGATGATCAATGGAAACAGGATGTACCTGAGCTCAATTTTGAGTCTCATAGCAAAGCGTCTGAATACTTATGTAAATAAGGTATTTTTGTTTCTTATTTTTAATACATTTGCAAAAATGTTTTAAAAAAACGTTTTTTGCTTTGTCATTATGGGGTATTGTGTGTAGATTGATGAGTAAAAACATGTATTTCATGTATTTTAGAATAAGACTGTAACGTAACAAAATGTGAAAAAAAGTGAAGGGGTCTGAATACGTTCTGAATGCGCTGTATATTGCCATCTACAGTAGAGGGCGGTGTCCTGTAATTACACACAGTCCGACAGGAGGAGCTGCTGTTCCAACACCAACTAGAAGCCTTCTAAAGGTCATGTTTAAAATAGGAGGTAGAATGAATCTAATCAAATATTAACACACTGTTTAATACTAACCATTGTTTGTTCTGTTAGTTTTTTATGAGTGTTCTAAAGGTGAAGTTCAGTATTTTACAACTTGACGTTAGAAGGTTCCTCACCATCAATGTCGTCTAAACTGTTTTCCGTTGGATTATAACTCACCCATAGACTCAAGTTATAAAATACTTAAGTTCCCCTTTAAGTGTATGAAGCTAGGTTACCAGCTACCAGGTTACTAGGTTACCAGTTAGGTTACCAGCTAGGTTACCAGTTAGGTTACCAGTTAGGTTACCAGCTAGGTTACCAGTTACCAGCTAGGTTACCAGGTTACCAGCTAGGTTACCAGGTTACCAGCTAGGTTACCAGCTAGGTTACCAGTTACCAGCTAGGTCCAGGGACAGTACCAGGCCCTGGTAATGACATCACACCAGTTGTAATGGGCAGCCTGGTTTGATAGAACACCGTCCTTCAGCTGAGACGTTAGACTCTCTGTGGTCACCTGACATCCCATGGCTAAACTCCCACCCCAAACCATCATGGTCATTTAACCATGGCTCACTCTCCCCCTCTCCTCTCCACTCATGTCCTCTCCTCTCCCCTTTAACTTTCCACCTCTCTAACTCTTCTCCTCTCCACCTCCCCACCTCTCTTCTCCCCTGTAACTCTCCACCTGTAACTCTCCACCGCTCCTCTCCTCTGTAATTCTCCACCTCCCCACCTATCTGATCCTCTGTAACTCTCCACCTCTCTTCTCCCCTGTAACTTTCCACCTCTCCTCTCCCCTGTAACTCTCCACCTCTCTGATCCTCTGTAACTCTCCACCTCCCCTCCCCACCTCTCCTCTCCCCTGTAACTCTCCACCTCTCCTCTCCTCTGTAACTCTCCACCTCTCTTCTCCCCTGTAACTCTCCACCTCTCTTCTCCCCTGTAACTCTCCACCTCGCTGATCCTCTGTAACTCTCCACCTCTCCTCTCCTCTGTAACTCTCCACCTCTCTGATCCTCTGTAACTCTCCACCTCTCCTCTCCCCTGTAACTCTCCACCTCTCCTCTCCCCTGTAACTCTCCACCTCTCCTCACCTCTGTAACTCTCCACCTCTCTTCTCCCCTGTAACTCTCCACCTCTCTTCTCCCCTGTAACTCTCCACCTCTCTGATCCTCTGTAACTCTCCACCTCTCTTCTCCCCTGTAACTCTCCACCTCTCCTCGCCTCTGTAACTCTCCACCTCTCCTCTCCCCTGTAACTCCCCACCTCTCCTCTCCCCTGTAACTCCCCACCTCTCCTCTCCCCTGTCACTCCCCACCTCTCCTCTCCCCTGTAACTCTCCACCTCTCCTCTCCCCTGTAACTCTCCACCTCTCCTCTCCTCTGTAACTCTCCACCTCCCCACCTCTCTGATCCTCTGTAACTCCCCACCTCTCCTCTCCCCTGTAACTCCCCACCTCT
Source organism: Salmo salar (assembly GCF_965601325.2). NCBI lineage: Eukaryota > Metazoa > Chordata > Actinopteri > Salmoniformes > Salmonidae > Salmo > Salmo salar. Next base: position 17,565,983 of record NC_138305.1, read on the forward strand.
CCTCTCCCCTGTAACTCTCCACCTCTCTTCTCCCCTGTAACTCCCCACCTCTCCTCTCCCCTGTAACTCCCCACCTCTCCTCTCCCCTGTAACTCCCCACCTCTCCTCTCCCCTGTAACTCCCCACATCTCCTCTCCCCTGTCACTCCCCACCTCTCCTCTCCCCTGTAACTCTCCACCTCTCCTCTCCCCTGTAACTCTCCACCTCTCCTCTCCTCTGTAACTCTCCACCTCCCCACCTCTCTGATCCTCTGTAACTCCCCACCTCTCTGATCCTCTGTAACTCCCCACCTCTCCTCTCCCCTGTAACTCCCCACCTCTCCTCTCCCCTGTAACTCTCCACCTCTCTTCTCCCCGTAACTCTCCACCTCTCTGATCCTCTGTAACTCTCCACCTCTCCTCTCCTCTGTAATTCTCCACCTCCCCACCTCTCTGATCCTCTGTAACTCTCCACCTCTCCTCTCCCCTGTAAATCTTCCCCAGGGCGAGGTTGAGAAAGAGAATACCTTCTCAGACAACTTACCTGATCACTAAAGGTGAATAGAATTAATAATTACACACACACCATTCACACAACTTTTCACATGCACAGGCGCACACACACACACACACTTACACACCCCCAGCCAGCCCCTGACCTCTGATCTCTGTGTGCGTGTGTGCATGTGTGTTTTAGGATGGCTTCATGGCGCCAGAGTACGACAAGTTGGAGGAGGCGCCACAGGGAGACCAGGACGAATACTAAACACACCTGCTTTCTCTTCATCACGCTACACCTGCTTTCTCTTCATCACTCCATACCTCCTTCCTCTTCATCACTTCCCTCCCTGGATCACCTCTTCAAGATTCTCATCTCCTTCCCCTCATTTTTTACTCTCTCTTTATTTTTCGTTCTGTTGCACAGCCCCCTCCTTCCCTTCTCTTCTCCCATCCTCTCCCAACCACCCCCCAAGACATGTCTGCTCCGGACAGTTCATCTGAATGGGCGATGTTAGCAGGATGCTAGGCTAATAGCTAGCTTTGAACAGTTCATCTGAATGGGCGATGTTAGCAGGACACTAGACTAATAGCTAGCCCTGAACAGTTCATCTGAATGGGCGATGTTAGCAGGATGCTAGGCTCATAGCTAGCTCTGAACAGTTCATCTGAATGGGCGATGTTAGCAGGATGCTAGGCTAATAGCTAGCTCTGACCAGTTCATCTGTATGGGCGATGTTAGCAGGATGCTAGGCTAATAGCTAGCTCTGAACAGTTAATCTGAATGGGCATTGTTAACAGGATGCTAGGCTAATAGCTAGCTCTGAACGGGCATTGTTAACAGGATGCTAGGCTAATAGCTAGCTCTGACCAGTTAATCTGAATGGGCATTGTTAGCATGATGCTAGGCTAATAGCTAGCTCTGAACAGTTCATCTGTATGGGTGTTGTTAACAGGACACTAGACTAATAGCTAGCTCTACCAAATATGGTGATGAGAGGAAGCACAGTGGCCGGCAGTGGGAGAAGGATTTTGGCCGACATTCTGCAAATTTTCTCATCGATGAAACATTTGACCTCCATACAGTTTTCTGTTTCCCAAACTAGAATCTGTAACAAACAGAGTGAACTGCGTTTTGTAGACTGTATCCTTTACTAAAGTTTCAAGGTATTGTGTTGTTTAGAAGGAGTGTAAGGGTGAATTGAGTTATTACACACACGCACTTCAGAGTAGGTGTTCCCTAATGTAAATATGCAAATAAATGCTAGAATGTGCCAATAGGATCTCACTAGCTCATGCTTGGCTCTGCCCACCTCATGCTCCCATCGGAAATGACAGACTCCGGTCTATCTTGGGTTAGTTATGAAAATCTTTGGTTAATCTGTATGGGAGGTGTTAGCAGGGTGCTAGGCTAATGGCTAGCTCTGAACAGTTTATTCATCAGTATGGGAGGTGTTAGCAGGGTGCTAGGCTAATGGCTAGTGTAACTGAGATGTCAGGTTGTTAGCACAAAGTATGGATCTATAGAGCCCTCTGTCTGTAGATGATAGTCACACATCAAACTCCATAATCACTGAACCCAGAACCAAGTCTTGCTTCTCTCGGATTGGGAAGAGACTCACTCCACTGGCTCACTGACCCAGTTCAGCATTAGGGCTCGGCATCTACCTACCATACACATATCAGTCATCAGTCCCGGCGTTAATAATATGGACTCAGCAGCACCGCCATGTTGTCAGTCGTCAAGTCACCCTGTCGTCAGGGAAACAGCCTGTTGTAAAGAAGCTATTAACCAGACAGCATGATTTTATTTCTGTGGTTATTTTCCGTTCCTTCTGAACTCTGGATTGGATAGGGGAGGGTGGAGGAGCTTGCACCAATGGAAGCAAAACAAACCAATCAGAATGATCCAGAAACCTACATGTAAGATGATTGGGTGAGGCCAGCAGGAAGCAGGGGTCTCTATTCAGCTGGGAGCAACGTTACATAGCATTCAGATAGAACTGGATTACAGTAGAACAGACAGTATGTCAGAATCATGTCAGCTCTATTTCTTACATTTCTGTCTGCAACGTTCTGTAGGTTTTATCCACTGAATTCACCCTGGGTTCAATTTTTGTATTGTTTTGAATGTGGAGTTAGTTAACGTAAACATGGAGTGGCTAACAGGTTAACAAGGTGGTTAATGTGAATCTATTTATTACCCAGAGAAGGCTTTTATTATTAAACTCTATGAATTATCAAAAACACACTACTATACCATAGACACTAATGGGTGAATATGGATTATTGTTTTAGCTGCTGTCTTTGATTTGTAGTTTATTTTTTTGGGGTTGTTGACGTGTTGTTGTTGACATGTTGCACTGCGTTAAAACGCCACAGTCTCTGTCATGGTGATGGGGAGCAGGGCTTAGTGGTGACTGACAGCTGCCCCTGGTTGTCATGGCAGCCCTGTGATAGACATGCATTGTTTGGCATTTTATTACGAGGCTGAATAAAGAGATGGGTTCAAAACACGAAGGAATAGACTGGTCGACTCTTATTGTAGGAGTGGACACACACACACACACACACACACACAGACAGACACACCTTACATCTATGACACACACACACACATAGGCCTAGATTCAATCCGTAGTGCTGAATAGCTGCGCTACAGTGCGATGGAAGTTTAAAGGCCATGTTCCCGTGTTAGCGGAGACTGCATTCACGGTATAACGCTGTATATGTCAGATCTTCCGCCATACAGATTGAATCTAGCCCATAGTCTGTGCCCCACCATGGTGTCCTCTCTCTGGGTGACCTCTCCACAGTCTACCCTGGCTTCCTGGAACACATCCAGCCCTCACTGGGCACATAGAGCGAAAGGAATAGCGTTGGCAAGAGCAGAGAAAAGGGGCAGAGAAAAAAAAAATGGAATGACGCCGAAGGAGATGGCTGCCGTTTTACGATCCCGTAACCAATCGTGCATGTTTTTCCGCATTATTTGTAACTTATTTTGTACATAATGTTTCTGCCACCGTATCTTATGACCGAAAAGAGCTTCTGGATATCAGGACAGCGATTACTCACCCCGTACTGGAGGAATACTTTTTCTTCAACGAGTCGGAAGGGAAGGATTTACTCCAGACGCTGACAAGGTCCTCATCCCCGTTATTCGCAGGAGAAAGAGACTGAGATATCTTGGACGACGGTCCGGGTGCCTTGCAAGGATTCGTTGCCAAGAGGGTAATCTACCTTTACCATCGGTCCTATTAGCCAACGTACAATCAATCTATAATAAAATAGACAAACTATGATCACATATGTCCTACCAACAAGACCAGTACAACAACAACAAAAAATAATTATGCATTCACTACTGTAAGTCGCTCTGGATAAGAGCGTCTGCTAAATGACTAAAATGTAAATGTAAGACATTAAAAACTGTAATATCTTATGTTTCACCGAGTAATGGCTGAACATGAGTAACATACAGCTGGTGGGTTTGAAGTTTTTTCGGCAGGATAGAACAGCAGCCTCTGGTAAGATAAGGGGCGAGAGTGTATGTATATTTGTAGACTGGTGCACGAAATCTAAGGAAGTCTTAAGGTTTTGCTCGCCTGAGGTAGAGTATCTGATGATAAACTGTAGACCACACTATTTACCAAGAGTTTTCATGTGTACTTTTTGTAGCTGTCTATTTACAACCACAAACCGATGCTGGTACAAAGAGTGCACTCATTGAGCTGTATACGGCCATAAGCAAACAGGAAAACGCACATCCAGAGGCGGCGCTCCTAGTGGCCTGGGACTTTAACCTCTTGACGGTCGCCTAGGATAGGGGGTGCTACAGCGATTTTTGAAAAAAGAATCGTGCCCATTTTAAACGGCCTCCTACTCAAACTCAGAAGCTAGGATATGCATATAATTAATACTTGTGGATAGAAAACACCCTAAAGTTTCTAAAACTGTTTGAATGGTGTCTGTAAGTATAACAGAACTCATATGGCAGTCAAAATAAAATAAAAAAAATAAAAAATTAAAAAAAACCCCGAGACCGATTGTAACACGATGTGGAATTCTGAATTGCGGACTCAACTTCATCACTTTGCCTATAAATCACACCGTGAGCAATGGTTCATTGAGCACTTCCTATTGCTTCCACTAGATGTCCCCAGTCTTTACAAAGTGGTTTGAGTCTCCTACTGTGAAAACTGACTGAATGAGACGCTGTGGAAAGTGGTCACATGAGGAGGGCCATCACCATTATGACGCCGGCGCCCCTGGCTACCCTCCCCTTTCGAAACGTTTTGAAAGACAATGCAATCGTCCCCCTTGAATCTTATTGGAGCTCTGGTTGAAAAAGGCCCTAAAGATTTATGTTATACAACGTTTGACATGTTTGAACGAACCTAAATTTTTAAAAAAATGCATTTTATTGAAAGAGGAGTCCCGCGCACGACGGAAGTTTTGGAGCAGCCTTCAGAACGCGCTAACAAGAACAAGCTATTGGGACGTAAAGGATTAACTTTTTCGAACGAAAATACATTTGTTGTGGACCTGGGATTCCTGGAAGTGCTTTCTGATGAAGATAATCAAAGGTAAGGGATTATTGACAATAGTATACAAGAGTAGATTTGATATGCGATTGTTCCAAGATGGCGCTGACCTGTAACGGTAGCCTATTTTTCTGAGTATCGCATCCCCTTTTATCGCAAAGTGTGATTACCCAGTAAAGTTATTTTTAAATCTGGCATTACAGGTGCTTTCAAGAGATATTCATCTATAAATCTTAGAATGACAATATTACATTTTAAAAATGTTTTCCAATAGTAATTTAGTAAATTGTAGCCCTAATTCACCGGATGCATTTGAGGGAAAATAGTTAGTCAACGTCACACGCCGATGTAAAATGCTGTTTTTATATATAAATATGAACTTTATCGAACAAAAGAATGCATGTATTGTGTAACATGATGTCCTAGGAGTGTCATCTGATGAAGATTGTCAAAGGTTAGCGCTGCATTTAGCAGTTTTTTGGTTATTTGTGATGCATGTGGTTGGTCGGAAAATGGCTATGTGGCTACTTTTACGATATACTCCTCTAACATAATCTAATGTTTTGCTTTTGCTGTAAAGCCTTTTTGAAATCGGACAACGTGGTTCGATTCAGGAGAGGTGTATCTATAAAACGATATAACATAGTCCTATATTTGAAAAAAATATATATATTACATTTTGTTATGCTAATGACGATAGGATTTTTCGTTCCGCATACGGGACGGAGCCCGACCAGGGGTTAAGCAGACCAACATCGTCCCTGTGCCCAAGAACACTAAGGTAACCTGCCTAAATGACTACCGACCTGTAGCACTCACGTCTGTAACCATGAAGTGCTTTGAAAGGCAGGTCATGGCTCACATCAACACCATTATCCCAGAAACCCTAGACCCACTCCAAAATGCATACCGCCCCAAAAGATCCACAGATGATGCAATCTCTATTGCACTCCACACTGCCCTTTCCCACCTGGACAAAAGGAACACCTATGTGAGAATGCTATTCATTGACTACAGCTCAGCGTTCAACACCATAGTGCACTCAAAGCTCATCAATAAGCTAAGGACCCTGGGACTAAACACCTCCCTCTGCAACTGGATCCTGGACTTCCTGATGGGCTGCCCCCAGGTGGTAAGGGTAAGTAACAACACATCTGCCACACTGATCCTCAACACGGGGGACCCTCAGGGGTGCGTGCTCAGTCCCCTCCTGTACTCCCTGTTCACTCATGACTGCACGTCCAGGCACGACTCCAACACCATCATTAATTTTGCTGATGACACAACAGTGGTAGGCCTGATCAACGACAAGACACCCTATAGGGAGGAGGTCAGAGACCTGCCTGTGTGGTGCCAGGACAACAATCTCCTTCAACGTGATCAAGACAAAGGAAGTTATTGTGGACTACAGGAAAAAGAGGACCGAGCACGCCCCCATTCTCATCGATGGGGCTGCAGTGAAGCAGGTTGAGAGCTTCAAGTTCCTTGGTGTCCACATCACCAAGAAACTAACATGGTCCAAGCACACCAAGACAGTTCTGAAGAGGGCACGACAAAACCTATTCCCCCTCAGGAGACTGACAAGATTTGTAATGGGTCCTCAGATCCTCAAAAGGTTCTACAGCTGCACCATCGAGAGCATCCTGACTGGTTGCATCATTGTCTGGTATGGCGGCAACTGCTCGGCCTCCGACCACAAGGCACTACAGAGGGTAGTGTGAAAGGCCAAGTACGTAACTGCGGCCAAGCTTCCTGCCATCCAGGACCTCTATACCAGGCGGTGTCAGAAGAAGGCCCTAAAAATTGTCATGGACTCCAGCTACCCAAGTCATAGACTGTTCTCTCTGCTACCACACAGCAAGCGGTACCAGAGCTCCAAGTCTAGGTCCAAGAGGCTTCTAAACAGCTTCTACCCCCAAGCCATAAGGCTCCTCAACAGCTAATCAAATGGCTACTCAGACTATTTGCATTGCCCTCCCCCTCCTCTTTTACACCGCTGCTACTCTCTGTTATTATCATCTATGCATAGTCACCTCAACTAACCGGTGCCCCTGCACATTGACTCTGTACCGGTACCCCCTGTATATAGTCTCGCTATTGTTATTTTACTGCTGCTCTTTAATTACTTGTTACTTTCATTTCTTATTGTTATCTGTATTTTTTTTAACTGCATTGTTGGTTAGGGGCTTGTAAGTAAGCATTTCACTGTGAGGTCTACACCTGTTGTATTCAGCATTTCACTGTAAGGTCTACTACACCTGTTGTATTCAGCATTTCACTGTAAGGTCTACTACACCTGTTGTATTCAGCATTTCACTGTAAGGTCTACTACACTTGTTGTATTCAGCATTTCACTGTGAGGTCTACTACACCTGTTGTATTCAGCATTTCACTGTAAGGTCTACTACACCTGTTGTATTCAGCATTTCACTGTAAGGTCTACTACACCTGTTGTATTCAGCATTTCACTGTAAGGTCTACTACACCTGTTGTATTCAGCATTTCACTGTAAGGTCTACTACACCTGTTGTATTCAGCATTTCACTGTGAGGTCTACTACACCTATTGTATTCAGCATTTCACTGTAAGGTCTACTACACCTGTTGTATTCAGCATTTCACTGTGAGGTCTACTACACCTGTTGTATTCAGCATTTCACTTTAAGGTTTACATTACATTACATTACATTTAAGTCATTTAGCAGACGCTCTTATCCAGAGCGACTTACAAAATGGTGCATTCACCTTATGATATCCAGTGGAACAACCACTTTACAATAGTGCATCTAAATCTTTTAAGGGGGGGGGGGGGGGGTTAGAAGGATTACTTTATCCTATCCTAGGTATTCCTTAAAGAGGTGGGGTTTCAGGTGTCTCCGGAAGGTGGTGATTGACTCCGCTGTCCTGGCGTCGTGAGGGAGCTTGTTCCACCATTGTGGTGCCAGAGCAGCAAACAGTTTTGACTGGGCTGAGCGGGAACTGTGCTTCCTCAGAGGTAGGGGGGCCAGCAGGCCAGTGGTGGATGAACGCAGTGCCCTTGTTTGGGTGTAGGGCCTGATCAGAGCCTGAAGGTATGGAGGTGCCGTTCCCTTCACAGCTCCGTAGGCAATCACCATGGTCTTGTAGCGGATGCGAGCTTCAACTGGAAGCCAGTGGAGAGAGCGGAGGAGCGGGGTGACGTGAGAGAACTTGGGAAGGTTGAACACCAGACGGGCTGCGGCGTTCTGGATGAGTTGTAGGGGTTTAATGGCACAGGCAGGGAGCCCAGCCAACAGCGAGTTGCAGTAATCCAGACGGGAGATGACAAGTGCCTGGATTAGGACCTGCGCCGCTTCCTGTGTGAGGCAGGGTCGTACTCTGCGAATGTTGTAGAGCATGAACCTACAGGATCGGGTCACCGCCTTGATGTTAGTGGAGAACGACAGGGTGTTGTCCAGGATCACGCCAAGGTTCTTAGCACTCTGGGAGGAGGACACAAGGGAGTTGTCAACCGTGATGGTGAGATCATGGAAGGGGCAGTCCTTCCCCGGGAGGAAGAGCAGCTCCGTCTTGCCGAGGTTCAGCTTGAGCTGGTGATCCGTCATCCACACTGATATGTCTGACAGACATGCAGAGATGCGATTCGCCGCCTGGTTATCAGAAGGGGGAAAGGAGAAGATTAATTGTGTGTCGTCTGCATAGCAATGATAGGAGAGACCATGTGAGGATATGACAGAGCCAGTTTACACCTGTAGTATTCAGCGCATGTGACTAATAAAATTTGATTTGATCTCAGAGGCCAGTACATCTCTTATTCATGCATTTCTCTCATTCAGAGGGCAAAATCAAGTGGATTGTAGCCAATTACAAGTGATGTGATTGCCTACATATTAGCTTCCATTCCTTTAATACAGTAACAAGTTACTTTCAAATATATTTCCGATAATCTGAAGATGCCATCCACAAGTAAAAAGTAGCCAGGGGGGTGGGGTGCACTCAGGTTAAACACTCCAACTTTATTGCTTGCTTGCGCGACCTTTGAGCGGTCAAAAGAAAACGCCATGCTTGCTAACTTGCTAGCTATGTGACGGTTTTCAACACATCGACTGTTTTAGGCTATTTTATTTTTTTACGAAGCAAGATAAATAAATGTGCAATTCGGTACTGAGTGAATGAACAACAAAAAGATTATGAGACGAAAGATTCCTGTCTTTACCAGACTGTCTATTTAAATAGTGTCATGACAGAGTTTGTATCTGTTTTTTTGTTGCATGGGCTGTGTCTCAATCCCCCACATCCGCCGATGTTATGACCACTGTGGTTATAACCACACTATTGAAAGACTCTCATGTACACATGCTCTAGGACGCCCACTAGCTTCACATGACTCGTCTGAAGTCTCTTATGCCAATTTCTGTCTGTAGTGTCCCAACGGTTTGGGCTACACACTAATACTGTATATAGCCAGGGTGGGTACCTGCTACCCCGGCAGGTAGCCTAGTGGTTAGAGCTTTGCACTTGTAACCGAAAGGCTGCAAGATTGAATCCCTGAGCTGACAAGGTACAAATCTGTCATTCTGCCCCTGAACAAGGCAATTAACCCACTGTTCCTAGGCCATCATTGAAAATAAGAATTTGTTCTTAACTGACTTGCCTAGTTAAATAAAGATTTAATTAAATTAGGCTGTATGTATTTTTTGATCTAGGCCTAGTGTAAATGTGTATTATTGTTACGTCACCAGCTTCATTGCAAACATAAATAAAAATACAACTTTAGGCTACATATTAATGTGACAGAGGTAATGAACTGTCCATTGATCAGCACAGCAATTGACAAATCAGGACCATGTTTGAAAAACAAGTGGTTCTGAGCTTATGTCCATATTACACAGGTAAGGGACTGATATACATTTACCACTGGGTGGGGGGGCTGGTCCAACTTGAGGTGTCATTAAAAAAAAATGACACCCCCTCCCCAACGTTACAAATATCTTCCCAGAACCCTCCCCTTGTACTGTTAACCCCCCCTCATAAAATGGATACAAAATTAATAATTAGATGGTAGCCCCATTACCACCAGACAGGAAGTTATGACCACTCTGACATGTTACCATGGTAGCCCCATTACCACCAGACAGGAAGGTATGACCACTCTGACATGTTACCATGGTAACGCCATTACCACCAGACAGGAAGGTACGACCACTCTGACATGTTACCATGGTAACCCCATTACCACCAGACATGAAGGTGTGACCACTCTGACATGTTACCATGGTAACCCCATTACTGCAATTGCATTCTTATCATGTTACTCTGTAGGCTACTGACCTGAGGAGGCTGGTGAAGGGTTAAAGTATCTCTCAGACCATCCCAGTAGAGGCTGGTGAAGGGTTATAGTATCTCTCAGACCATCCCAGTAGAGGCTGATGAAGGGTTAAAGTATCTCTCAGACCATCCCAGTAGAGGCTGGTGAAGGGTTATAGTATCTCTCAGACCATCCCAGTAGAGGCTGGTGAAGGGTTATAGTATCTCTCAGACCATCCCAGATTTGCACGTCATGGAATACTATATTGTAGCTGGTCTCCTCTGGGGCATACGTTAGCCCCAGAGGAGGCTGGTGAGGGGAGGATGGCTCATAATAATGTCTGGAATGGAGTCAGTGGAAACCATGTTTGATGTATTTGATACCATTCCACCCATTACCATGAGCCTGTCCTCCCCAATTAAGGTGCCTCCAACCTCCTGTGCTACTGACCAATTCAAAGCGTCCTCCGGCATCTCACCATACATCTGCCTGTAGTTATTGAACTCAATTTGCAGGAGGTTTGTTTGCTGTGATTAAGTGGAAGGGGAACAGCTGCCAGCAACTTTCTGACAGATGGGTTGGTGGTATAGAACAAGAAGGTCCTCACTCACACTGTTAAAGCTCCCAATTCACTGCTTTATTGACAACGTTTCTATCCCAAACAGATCTTCATCAGGTCAAACACACTTGAGTGTTCACATCCCAAAATATACACATTTCACCTCACATGACCAAGTGGGTAAACCTGGAAGGCAAAACAAATCAAAGTGAAGTAACATACTCAGGTAAGAAACGGTCTGATCTCAAACTCTTGGTTCAGACCTCTAGGAGACATGGTACACAAATGGTGAATCCAATACATTTCTCTTTTCAATAATAGATTATCAGTATCTCCCCCCTCCTAGGAGTCTGAACATGTTCGATACCAACGTATCTCAGAGAGCTGATGTTGTGACGAGCCTCCATGAAACGCGCAGCCACAAGGTTTCTCTGGTCAAGAGTCGAGAAATAACTCCTGTGTTCTGTTATCCTTGTTTTCAGAGCTAATTTTGTTCTTCCTACATAGCATAGACCACAAATACACTTGATCAGGTGTATCACATTTTTTTGTGGAACATGTAACGATGCCCTTAATCTTAATGTCCTTGCCCGTAATAGGGTGATTGAACACTGTGCATTTGTTGGTAAAGTCCGGAACGTTGGCTAGAAAGGTACGGCGTGGCGATGTTGGAAGATCAGACCTCACCACCATTTGACTGATGTTGAGGGTGCAAGGACACACCCAAGAAGAAACACCCACATCAAACCACACCCTCAAAGCCAACTTACGGCCGCCAGCATTTCTTGAGGAGCAAGCCAAAAACTACTCCACCCATGCTCTACCAAGGGTTTCCAGTACACAGCTTTGACCTACTACAGTAGCTATGCTGGTCTATTGTACTTCAAACTGTGTAGGCAGGTTGCTTAGGATTCAAACCTTCTCAAACAGCCTAATTCACACTATTCAGTGGAATAATGGACTTTACAGTGTCCTGATAGGAAAATAATGTATACACTGTATATCTAACACATTTACACTAGGCTTATACAGTTGAAGTCGGACGTTTACATACACTTAGGTTGGAGTCATTAAAACTCGTTTTTCAACCACTCCACAAATTTCTTGTTAACAAGCTATAGTTTTGGCAAGTCGGTTAGGACATCTACTTTGTGCATGACACAAGTCATTTTTCCAGCAATTGTTTACTGATTATTTCACTTATAATTCACTGTTTCACAGTTCCAGTGGGTCAGAAGTTTACATACACTAAGTTGACGGTGCCTTTAAACAGCTTGGAAAATTCCAGAAAATGATGTCATGGCTTTAGAAGCTTCTGATAGGCTAATTGACATCATTTGAGTCAATTGGAGGTGTACCTTCAAACTCAGTGCCTCTTTGCTTGACATCATGGGAAAATCAAAAGAAATAAGCCAAAATTGTAGACCTCCACAATCTGGTTCATCCTTAGGAGCAATTTCCAAACACCTGAAGGTACCACGTTCATCTGTACAAACAATAGTACGGAAGTATGAACACCATGGGACCACGCAGCCGTCATACTGCTCAGGAAGGAGAGGCGTTCTGTCTCCTAGAGATGAACATACTTTGGTGCGAAAGTGCAAATCAATCCCAGAACAACAGCAAAGGATCTTGTGAAGATGCTGGAGGAAACAGATACAAAAGTATCTATATCCACAGTAAAACGAGTCCTATATCGACATAACCTGAAAGGCCGCTCAGCAAGGAAGAAGCCACTGCTCCAAAACCGCCATAAAAAAGCCAGACTACGGATTGCAACTGCACATGGGGGCAAAGATCGTACTTTTTGGAGAAATGTTGTCTGGTTTGATGAAACAAAAAAAGAACTGTTTGGCCATAATGACCATCATTATGTTTGGAAAAGGGGGAGGCTTGCAAGCCAAAGAACACCATCCCAACCGTGAAGCACAGGGGGTGGCAGCATCATGTTGTGGGGGTGCTTTGCTGCAGAAGGGACTGGTGCACTTCACAAAATAGATGGCATCATGAGGAAGGAAAATTATGTGGATATATTGAAGCAACCTCTCAAGACATCCGTCAGGAAGTTAAAGCTTGGTCGCAAATTGGTCTTCCAAATGGACAATGACCCCAAGCATACTTCCAAAGTTGTGGTAAAATGGCTTAAGAACAACAAAGTCAAGGTACTGGAGTGGCCATCACAAAGCCCTGACCTCAATCTTATAGAAGATTTGTTGGCAGAACTGAAAAAGCGTGTCCGAGCAAGGAGGCCTACAAACTTGACTCAGTTACACTAGCTCTGTCAGGAGGAATGGGCCAAAATTCACCCAACTTATTGTGGGAAGCTTGTGGAAGGCTACCTAAAACATTTGACCCAAGTTAAACAATTTAAAGGCACTGCTACCAAATACTATTTGAGTTTACGGAAAACTTCTGACGCACTGGGAATGTGATGAAAGAAATAAAAGCTGAAATAAATCATTCTCTCTACTATTATTCTGACATTTCACATTCTTAAAATAAAGTGGTAATCCTAACTGACCTAAGACAGGGAATTTTTAACTAGGATTTAAATGTTAGGAAAAGTGAAAAACTGAGTTTAAATGTTTTTGGCTAAGGTGTATGTAAACTTCCGACTTCAACTGTATCTAAAAATACATCCTAATGATAGAACAATTATGTATATACTGTATATCTATAATTAGGATGTGTTTTTAGATACAGGCTCAGTGTAAATGTGATAGGAAAATAATGTGAACCCTTGGATTTCTGCATAAATTGGTCATCAAATTTGATCTGAACTTCATCTAAGTCACAACAATAGACAGACATAGTGTGCTTAAACTATTACACACAAATTATTGTATTTTTGTCTATAATGAATACATCATTTAAACATTCACTGTGTAGGTTGGAAAAAGTATGTGAACCCCTAGGCTAATGACTTCTCCAAAAGCTAATTGGAGTTGTTTTTTTTTTACTTCTATTTAACTAGGCAAGTCAGTGAAGAACAAATTCTTATTTTCAATGACGGCCTGGGGGGAGAACGACAGATTTTTATTTTGTAAGCTTGGGGATTCGATCTTGCAACTTTTCAATTACAAGTCCAACGCTCTAACCACTAGGCTACCTGCCACCCCAGGGGTCAGCTAACCTGAAATCCAATCAATGAGACGAGATTGGAGATGTTGGTTAGAGCTGCCTAGCCCTATAAAAAACACTCACAAAATTTGAGTTTACTATTCACAAGAATCATTGCCTGATGTGAGCCATGCCACGAACAAAAGAGATCTCAGAAGATAAAGAATTGTTGACTTGTATAAAGCTGGAAAGGGTTACAAAAGTATCTCTAAAAGCCTTGATGTTCATCAGTCCAAGGTAAGACAAATTGTCTATAAATGGAGAAAGTTCAGCACTGTTGCTACTCTCCCTAGGAGTGGCCGTCCTGCAAAGATGACTGCAAGAGCACAGCGCAGAATGCTAAATGAGGTTAAGAAGAATCCTAGAGTGTCAGCTAAAGACTTACATAAATCTCTGGAACATGCTAACATCTCTGTTGACGAGTCTACGATACGTAAAACACTAAACAAGAATGATGTTCACGGGAGGACACCACAGAAGAAGCCACTGCTGTCCAAAAAAGTTAGCAAAAGTGCACCTGGATGTTCCACAGCGCTACTGGCAAAATATTCTGTGGATAGATGAAACTACAGTTGAGTTGTTTGGAAGGAAAACACAACACTATGTGTGGCGAAAAAAAGGCACAGCACACCAACATCAAAACCTCATTCCAACTGTAAACTACGGTGGAGGGAGCATCATGGTTTGGAGTTGCTTTGTTGCCTCAGGGCCTGGACAGCTTGCTATTATCGATGGAAAAATGAATTCCCAAGTTTATCAAGACATTTTGCAGGACAATGTTAGGCTATCTGTCCGCCAATTGAAGCTCAACAGAAGTTAAGTGATGCAACTGGACAACGACCCAAAACACAGAAGAAAACCAACAACCGAAAAGCTTCAACAGAAGAAAATACACCTTCTGGATTGGCCCAGTCAGAGTCCTGACCTCAACCCGATTGAGATGCTGTGGCGTGACCTAGAGAGCAGTTCACACCAGACATCCAAAGAATATTGCTGAACTGAAACAGTTTTGTAAAGAGGTATGGTCCAAAATGTCTCCTGACCGTTGTGCAGGTCTGATCCGCAACTACAGAAAACGTTTGGTTGAGGTTATTGCTGCCAAAGGAGGGTCAACCAGTGAATGTTTACCTGGTGTGTTTAATAAATACATGAAAACGTATAATTGTTTGTGTGTTATTAGTTTTAGCAGACTGTGTTTGTCTATTGTTGAGACCTAGATGAAGATCAGATCAAATGTGATGACCAATTTATGCAGAAATACAGGTATTTCCAAAGGGTTCACATACTTTTTCTTGCCACTGTATATATTAGTGTAGATCTATCATTAGGATGTGTTTTTAGATATAGGCTCAGTGTAAATGTGTATTGTAGCATCATCTTTATTGCAAACATGAATAAAAATACAACTTCAAGCTACATATACATTTGACAGAGGTAATGAACTGTCCATTGATCAGCACAGCAATTGATAAAACAGGACCATGTTTGAAATGAAATTGAAATTAAGTGAATTTTACAAAAGGGAAGCAAATGGTTTCAGAAATCCTGAATGCAGACAGGCTCTATAGACCTCTAAGGGTTAGCTTACTACTATATCTGTTGAAGACAACGATTCAGTACTACTACTCTGTTGAAGACAAAGGTTCAGTACTACTACTCTGTTAAAGACAACGGTTCATTACTACTATATCTGTTGAAGACAACGATTCAGTACTACTACTCTGTTGAAGACAACGATTCTGTTGAAGACAATTTTCTGTACTATCTATCTGCTGAAGTCATTGACACCAGTTGTCTTCAAGAGATGACGCTGAACTATCCATGCGGATGGCCGACGTGCCATCTGACGTAAGACCGTAGAATACCTGTTAGCAGACAGCTCTGAGACATGTTCTGTATAGTTACTAAATACATGTTGGCAGACAGCTCTGAGACATGTTCTGTATAGTTACTAAATACATGTTGGCAGACAGCTCTGAGACATGTTCTGTATAGTTACTAAATACATGTTAGCAGACAGCTCCGAGACATGTTCTGTATAGTTACTAAATACATGTTGGCAGACAGCTCTGAGACATGTTCTGTATAGTTACTAAATACATGTTAGCAGACAGCTCCGAGACATGTTCTGTATAGTTACTAAATACATGTTGACAGACAGCTCCGAGACATGTTCTGTATAGTTACTAAATACATGTTGACAGACAGCTCTGAGACATGTTGTTCTGTATAGTTACTAAATACATGTTGACAGACAGCTCTGAGACATGTTGTTCTGTATAGTTACTAAATACATGTTGGCAGACAGCTCTGAGACATGTTGTTCTGTATAGTTACTAAATACATGTTGGCAGACAGCTCTGAGACATGTTCTGTATAGTGTACACAGTGGTGGTAATCAAGATAGCTGACATTTTCCAGACCAGGCTAGAAGAACATGTTTGTCTTTTCAAATATCCCATGGCCCAGATTTTTGGATGCAGGCCAGTAGGAATTGTGGTATAGAAGTCCTTTAAAAAAATTCATTAAGTTCCATCCCTGAGTGTTCATATTTGGTGATATTCATATTTGTATGTCATTTTTGTGTCAAAATAAACAAAGCTTTCTAATTAATCACCACACAAACTGACAGGCGTTTGTAGAGTCATTTTATTAGAAAACCCCTGCACAGTGAGACAGGGCTAATGCAAGCAGAGGTACGGCATCTCACTGCTACTCGACATGGTCCTCTTCAGCCACCTGTGAGGAGAGAGAAGAAGTCAAGTGAGTCACATCCTGATGGCCAAATGGCACCCTATTCCCTATATTTGACCCTATGGGCTTTGGTCTATAGTAGTGCACTAAACACTAAATAGGATTCCATTTGGGACGAAAGAACAGACTGACAGGATGGTTAGAAAACTGGTTGGGGTTGACTGATACCAATATCTGTTCCCAGAACCTCCAATGGTTGACCAGCAGGGTTAATCATCCCTTTCTTCAGACCCTCTTTACCTCCCCCTGACCTCATCCTCACTCCCCCCACCCCATCTCTCCTCCCCCACACCCCATCTCTCCTCCCCCACACCCCATCACTCCTCCCCCACACCCCATCTCTCCTCCCCCACACCCATCTCTCCTCCCCCACACCCCATCTCTCCTCCCCATCACTCCTCCCCACGCCCCATCACTCCTCCCCCACACCCCATCACTCCTCCCCCACACCCCATCACTCCTCCCCCCAACCCATCACTCCTCCCCCCACACCCCATCTCACCTCCACCCACCCCATCACTCCTCCCCCACACCCCATCACTCCTCCCCCACACCCCATCACTCCTCCCCCACACCCCATCACTCCTCCCCCACACCCCATCACTCCTTACCCACACCCCATCACTCCTCCCCCCAACCCATCTCTCCTCCCCCACAACCCATCTCTCCTCCCCCCACACCACATCACTCCTCCCCCACCCCGTCACTCCTCCCCCCACCCCATCTCTCCTCCCCTCACCCCATCTCTCCTCCCCCACAACTCATCACTCCCCCCCCACAACCCATCTCTCCTCCCCACCCACCCCATCTCTCCTCCTCCCCCCTTTCCCCCATCACTTCTCCCCACCCCATCACTCCTCCCCTTTCTCACCCCACACCCCTGTCCTCACCTCCCCTTTCTCACCCCACCCCCACTCCTCACCCCATCTCTCCTCCCCCACAACCCATCACTCCTCCCCCCCACAACCCATCTCTCCTCCCCACTCCCCCCCACCCCATCACTCCTCCCCCACACCCCATGTCTCCTCCTCCCCCCTCTCCTCCATCACTCCTCCCCCACACCCCATCTCGCCTCCTCCCCCCTCTCCTCCATCACTCCTCCCCACCCCATCACTCCTCCCCTTTCTCACCCCACACCCCTGTCCTCACCTCCCCTTTCTCACCCCACCCCCTCACCTCCCCTTTCTCACCCATCTCTCCTCCCCCCACCCATCACTCCTCCCCCCCACCCCTCCCATCTCTCCTCCCCCCACACCCCATCACTCCTCCTCTTTCTCACCCCATCACTCCTCCTCCCCCCACCCCATCACTCCTCCTCCCCCCACCCCATCTCTCCTCCCCCCACCCCATCTCTCCTCCCCCCACCCCATCACTCCTCCCCCCACCCCATCACTCCCCACCCCATCACTCCTCCTCTTTCTCACCCCATCACTCCTCCCCCCCCACCCCATCACTCCTCCCCCACCCCATCTCTCCTCCCCCACAACCCATCACTCCTCCCCCCACACCCCATCTCTCCTCCTCCCCCCTCTCCTCCATCACTCCTCCCCCACACCCCATCTCTCCTCCATCACTCCTCCCCACTCCATCACTCCTCCCCTTTCTCACCCCACACCCCTGTCCTCTCCTCCCCTTTCTCACCCCACCCCCTCTCCTCACCTCCATCTCTCCTCCTCTCTGAACAAAGCAGTTCTACTCCAGTTTCTTGGGGTTGTTGACAGCTACGTAGTGATATAGAACCACCAGCAGGAACAGAGACACACCCAACATGTTGGCAAAGATGGCCAGCTGCACGTCAGTCACCATTCTGGAGGGAGGCAGAAACATACATTACACCACCATTCAGGAGGGGGGGGGGGCAGAAACACATTATACCACCATTCAGGAGGGGGTGGGTAAAATCTATGTACAGTGTGTGCAAATGTAGAAGAGTAGGGAGGTTGGGGGGGGGGGGCAGAAACATACATTATACCACCATTCAGGAGGGGGGGGGGAAGAAACATACATTATACCACCATTCAGGAGGGGGGGGACCAAAACATACATTATACCACCATTCAGGAGGGGGGGGGGAGAAACAAACATACCACCATTCAGGAGGGGGGGCAGAAACATACATTATACCACCATTCAGGAGGGGGGCGGGGGCAGAAACATACATTATACCACCATTCAGGAGGGGGGCGGGGGCAGAAACATACATTATACCACCATTCAGGAGGGGGGGGAGAAGCAAACATTATACCACCATTCAGGAGGGGGGCGGGGGCAGAAACATACATTATACCACCATTCAGGGGGGGGGGCGGGGGCAGAAACATACATTATACCACCATTCAGGAGGGGGGGGACAGAAGCAAACATTATACCACCATTCAGGAGGGGGGCGGGGGCAGAAACATACATTATACCACCATTCAGGAGGGGGGGGGGGGGGGGGGGGGGCAGAAACATACATTATACAGCCATTAAGGAGGGGGGGGGGACCAAAACATACATTATGCCACCATGCAGGGGGGGGGGGGGCAGAAACATACATTATACCACCATTCAGGAGGGGGGGCGGGGGCAGAAACATACATTATACCACCATTCAGGAGGGGGGGGGGGGGGCAGAAACATACATTATACCACCATTCAGGAGGGGGGGGGGGGCAGAAACAAACATTATACCAGCCATTCAGGAGGGGGGGGGGGACCAGAAACATACATTATACCACCATTCAGGAGGGGGGGGGGGGGGGGGCAGAAACATACATTATACCACCATTCAGGAGGGGGGGGCAGAAACATACATTATACCACCATTCAGGAGGGGGGGCGGGGGCAGAAACATACATTATACCACCATTCAAGAGGGGGGGGGCGGGGGCAGAAACATACATTATACCACCATTCAGGAGGGGGGCGGGGGCAGAAACATACATTATACCACAATTCAAAAGGGGGGGGGGGGGCAGAAACATACATTATACCACCATTAAGGAGGGGGGGGGACCAAAACATACATTATGCCACCATGCAGGGGGGGGGGCAGAAACATACATTATACCACCATTCAGGAGGGGGGGCGGGGGCAGAAACATACATTATACCACCATTCAGGAGGGGGGGCGGGGGCAGAAACATACATTATACCACCATTCAGGAGGGGGGCGGGGGCAGAAACATACATTATACCACCATTCAGGAGGGGGGGGGGGCAGAAACATACATTATACCACCATTCAGGAGGGGGGGGAGAAACAAACATTATACCACCATTCAGGAGGGGGGGGGGGGCAGAAACATACATTATACCACCATTCAGGAGGGGGGCGGGGGCAGAAACATACATTATACCACCATTCAGGAGGTGGGGCGGGGGCAGAAACATACATTATACCACCATTCAGGAGGGGGGGGGGAGAAACAAACATACCACCATTCAGGAGGGGGGGCAGAAACATACATTATACCACCATTCAGGAGGGGGGGGGGGACCAAAACATACATTATACCACCATTCAGGAGGGGGGGCAGAAACATACATTATACCACCATTCAGGAGGGGGGGGGGGACCAAAACATACATTATACCACCAATCAGGAGGGGGGGGGGGGCAGAAACATACATTATACCACCATTCAGGAGGGGGGCGGGGGCAGAAACATACATTATACCACCATTCAGGAGGGGGGCGGGGGCAGAAACATACATTATACCACCATTCAGGGGGGGGGGGGGGAGAAACATACATTATACCACCATTCAGGAGGGGGGGAGAAGCAAACATTATACCACCATTCAGGAGGGGGGCGGGGGCAGAAACATACATTATACCACCATTCAGGGGGGGGGGGGGGGGGAGAAACACATTATACCACCATTCAGGAGGGGGGGACAAAACATACATTATACCACCATTCAGGGGGGGGGCAGAAACATACATTATACCACCATTCAGGAGGGGGGGGGGGCAGAAACATACATTATACCACCATTCAGGAGGGGGGGGGGACCAAAACATACATTATACCACCATTCAGGAGGGGGGGGACCAAAATATACATTATACCACCATTCAGGAGGGGGGGGGCAGAAACATACATTATACCACCATTCAGGAGGGGGGGGGGCAGAAACATACATTATACCACCATTCAGGAGGGGGGCGGGGGCAGAAACATACATTATACCACCATTCAGGAGGGGGGGGGGAGAAACAAACAGACCACCAGGCAGGAGGGGGGGACAGAAACATACATTATACCACCATTCAGGAGGGGGGGCGGGGGCAGAAACATACATTATACCACCATTCAGGAGGGGGGCGGGGGCGGGGGCAGAAACATACATTATAACACCATTCGGGACGGGGGCAGAAACATACATTATACCACCATTCAGGAGGGGGGGGGGGGGAGAAACAAACATACCACCATTCAGGAGGGAGGGGACCAAAACATACATTATACCACCATTCAGGAGGGGGGGGGGGGCAGAAACACATTATACCACCATTCAGGAGGGGGGGGGACCAAAACATACATTATGCCACCATGCAGGGGGGGGCAGAAACATACATTATACCACCATTCGGGAGGGGGGCGGGGGCAGAAACATACATTATACCACAATTCAAAAGGGGCGGGGGCAGAAACATACATTATACCACCATTCAGGAGGGGGGCGGGGGCAGAAACATACATTATACCACAATTCAAAAGGGGGGGGGGCAGAAACATACATTATACCACCATTAAGGAGGGGGGGGACCAAACATACATTATGCCACCATGCAGGGGGGGGGCAGAAACATACATTATACCACCATTCAGGAGGGGGGCGGGGGCAGAAACATACATTATACCACCATTCAAGAGGGGGGGGGGGGGGGGGGGCAGAAACATACATTATACCACCATTCAGGAGGGGGGGGAGAAACAAACATTATACCACCATTCAGGAGGGGGGGGGGGGCAGAAACATACATTATACCACCATTCAGGAGGGGGGGGGGGGACCAAAACATACATTATACCACCATTCAGGAGGGGGGGCAGAAACATACATTATACCACCATTCAGGAGGGGGGCGGGGGCAGAAACATACATTATACCACCATTCAGGAGGGGGGCGGGGGGCAGAAACATACATTATACCACCATTCAGGAGGGGGGGAGAAACAAACATTATACCACCATTCAGGAGGGGGGGGGGCAGAAACATACATTATACCACCATTCAGGAGGGGGGGCGGGGGCAGAAACATACATTATACCACCATTCAGGAGGTGGGCGGGGGCAGAAACATACATTATACCACCATTCAGGAGGGGGGGGGGGAGAAACAAACATACCACCATTCAGGAGGGGGGGGCAGAAACATACATTATACCACCATTCAGGAGGGGGGGGGGGACCAAAACATACATTATACCACCATTCAGGAGGGGGGGAGAAGCAAACATTATACCACCATTCAGGAGGGGGGCGGGGGGCAGAAACATACATTATACCACCATTCAGGGGGGGGGGGGGGGGAGAAACATACATTATACCACCATTCAGGAGGGGGGGACAGAAACATACATTATACCACCATTCAGGAGGGGGGGAGGGGGCATAAACATACATTATACCACCATTCAGGAGGGGGGGGGGCAGAAACATACATTATACAGCCATTCAGGAGGGGGGGGGGACCAAAATATACATTATACCACCATTCAGGAGGGGGGGGACCAAAATATACATTATACCACCATTCAGGAGGGGGGGGGCAGAAACATACATTATACCACCATTCAGGAGGGGGGCGGGGGCAGAAACATACATTATACCACCATTCAGGAGGGGGGCGGGGGCAGAAACATACATTATACCACCATTCAGGAGGGGGGGGGGGGCAGAAACATACATTATACCACCATTCAGGAGGGGGGCGGGGGCAGAAACATACATTATACCACCATTCAGGAGGGGGCGGGGGCAGAAACATACATTATACCACCATTCAGGAGGGGGGGGGAGGGCAGAAACATACATTATACCACCATTCAGGAGGGGGGCGGGGGCAGAAACATACATTATACCACCATTCAGGAGGGGGGGCGGGGGCAGAAACATACATTATAACACCATTCGGGACGGGGGCAGAAACATACATTATACCACCATTCAGGAGGGGGGGGGGGGGAGAAACAAACATATACCACCATTCAGGAGGGGGGGGGGGCCAAAACATACATTATACCACCATTCAGGAGGGGGGGGGGGGGGGCGCAGAAACACATTATACCACCATTCAGGAGGGGGGGGGACCAAAACATACATTATGCCACCATGCAGGGGGGGGGGGGGCAGAAACATACATTATACCACCATTCAGGAGGGGGGCGGGGGCAGAAACATACATTATACCACCATTCAGGAGGGGGGCGGGGGCAGAAACATACATTATACCACCATTAAGGAGGGGGGGGACCAAAACATACATTATGCCACCATGCAGGGGGGGGCAGAAACATACATTATACCACCATTCAAGAGGGGGGGGGGGGGGCAGAAACATACATTATACCACCATTCAGGAGGGGGGGGGAGAAACAAACATTATACCACCATTCAGGAGGGGGGGGGGGCAGAAACATACATTATACCACCATTCAGGAGGGGGGCGGGGGCAGAAACATACATTATACCACCATTCAGGAGGTGGGCGGGGGCAGAAACATACATTATACCACCATTCAGGAGGTGGGCGGGGGCAGAAACATACATTATACCACCATTCAGGGGGGGGGGGGGGGCAGAAACATACATTATACCACCATTCAGGAGGGGGGGAGAAACATACATTATACCACCATTCAGGAGGAGGGGGGCAGAAACATACATTATACCACCATTCAGGAGGGGGGGGGGGGACCAAAACATACATTATACCACCATTCAGGAGGGGGGGCAGAAACATACATTATACCACCATTCAGGAGGGGGGGGGGACCAAAACATACATTATACCACCAATCAGGAGGGGGGCGGGGGCAGAAACATACATTATACCACCATTCAGGAGGGGGGCGGGGGCAGAAACATACATTATACCACCATTCAGGAGGGGGGCGGGGGCAGAAACATACATTATACCACCATTCAGGAGGGGGGGGAGAAGCAAACATTATACCACCATTCAGGAGGGGGGCGGGGGCAGAAACATATATTATACCACCATTCAGGGGGGGGGGGGGAAACATACATTATACCACCATTCAGGAGGGGGGGACAGAAACATACATTATACCACCATTCAGGAGGGGGGGGGGGGGGGGCAGAAACATACATTATACAGCCATTCAGGAGGGGGGGGGGACCAAAATATACATTATACCACCATTCAGGAGGGGGGGGGACCAAAATATACATTATACCACCATTCAGGAGGGGGGGGCAGAAACATACATTATACCACCATTCAGGAGGGGGGGGGACCAAAACATACATTATACCACCATTCAGGAGGGGGGGGGGGGCAGAAACATACATTATCCCACCATTCAGGAGGGGGGCGGGGGCAGAAACATACATTATACCACCATTCAGGAGGGGGGGGGGGAGAAACAAACATACCACCATTCAGGAGGGAGGGGGCAGAAACAAACATTATACCACCATTCAGGAGGGGGGGGACCAAAACATACATTATACCACCATTCAGGAGGGGGGGGACCAAAACATACATTATACCACCATTCAGGAGGGGGGGGGGGGGGGGGGGGGGCAGAAACACATTATACCACCATTCAGGAGGGGGTGGGTAAAATCTATGGACAGTGTGTGCAAATGTAGAAGAGTAGGGAGGTTGGCAATAAATAGGCCATAGAGGCGAAATAATTACAATTTAGCATTAACACTGGAGTGATCGATGTGCAGATCATGACGTGCAAGTAGAGATACTGGGGGGTAAAAGAGCAAGAGGGTAAGTAATAATATGGGGATGAGGTAGTTGGGTGTGCTATTTACAGATGGGCTATGTACAGGTACAGTGATCAGTAAGCTGCTCTGACAGCTGATGCTTAAAGTTAGAGGGGGAGATGTAAGACTCCAGCTTCAGTGATTTTATTTTATTCACATATGGTGTCCAGGGCAGAGCTGGGGGCTGAAGGGGGTCTATAACAAGCGGCAACAGTTAGAGACTTATTTCTGGAAAGGTGGATTTTTAAAGTAGAAGCTCGAATTGTTTGGCCACAGACCTGGATAGCGTGACAGAACTTTGCAGGCTAACTCCACCCCCTTCGGCAGTTCTAACTTGTCGGAAAATGTTATATCCTAAACCAGGATTCAGACACGGCTAGGACATCCAGGTTGGCAGAGTGTGCTAAAGCAGTGAATAAAACAAACTTAGGGAGGAGGCTTCTAATGTTAACATGCATGAAACTAAGGCTTTTACGGTTACAGAAGTCAACAAATGAGAGCACCTGGGGAATGGGAGTGGTGCTGGGGACTGCAGGGCCTGGATTAACCATTCAGGAGGGGGGGGGCAGAGGATCAGAGGAGGGGGGGAGAGGAGGGGGGGGGGCAGAGGATCAGAGGAGGGGAGGAGGAGGAGTAGGAGAGGAGGGGGGGAGAAACACACGTAATATCTTCATTCTAGAAACTCGTTTGCGTTTTCAGTTTGGTGTTTAACTGTTTGTGTTGCGAAACTTTTTACAACAGAATTGGCGTAATGATTACAGCCCTGGTCGTCCATGACAGGCAAGGAACTGAACACAAGTTAACTAGTTGTCTATTTACCACCCCGCCATTCATTCATTCATTCATTCATTCATTGACATCCGACAACAACTGGCTAGCTAACGTGAGCTGCACCTGGGTGGTTGGCCGCCTAGTCAATGGCACATTAAGAATAGTTAAAAAACAATAACATTATTATGGATATCCTAATTTTTAGACACAGGTAGTTTCTTATCTAACGTTGGTGAGTAACTGTATGAGCTGCATCCTTAGCCAACATTATCACACATAAAAACTCGATAGGAAACCGGATAGGAAGGCGTCACCTACTAATGACAAAACAATACGATGACATTTCAACAAAAACAAGATAATTCAATCCTTACGTTATTCCTTATTTATCTGTATTTTAGTTGGTTGCAGGTTCCGTTTGTCTTTCTGATATAGGATACTATCCTGGATTTCCAGTCCTGTTCCGAGCAGCACAGAGGGCCACGTCAACGTCGAGAGAGGAGGAACCACAGCAAAGGCGTTCATACGGCGGCTCAGGACGTAACATGGGGTGCGTTCGTACAGTGGCTCAGGACATAACATGGGGTGCGTTCATACGGCGGCTCAGGACGTAACATGGGGTGCGTTCATACAGCGGCTCAGGACGTAACATGGGGTGCGTTCATACGGCGGCTCAGGACGTAACATGGGGTGCGTTCATACGGCGGCTCAAGACGTAACACGGGGTGCGTTCGTACGGCGGCTCAGGACGTAACATGGGGTGCGTTCATACGGCGGCTCAAGACGTAACACGGGGTGCGTTCGTACGGCGGCTCAGGACGTAACATGGGGTGCGTTCATACGGCGGCTCAGGACGTAACACGGGGTGCGTTCATACGGCGGCTCAGGACGTAACATGGGTGCGTTCGTACAGCGGCTCAGGACGTAACATGGGGTGCGTTCGTACGGCGGCTCAGGACGTAACATGGGGTGCGTTCGTACGGCGGCTCAGGACGTAACATGGGGTGCGTTCGTACGGCGTCTCAGGACGTAACATGGGGTGCGTTCGTACGGCGGCTCAGGACGTAACATGGGGTGCGTTCGTACATTCACTCTGACTCCGATTTCACAGCACTGAATATGCCAGATGCGCAGAATAACTGATGAATTTACAAACACACCCTATGATTTCCAACAAAAACTGTGATAGAGGGACGACTCAAAATCCCTTATAAATATTTTTTATAGAACATCTTAATCTAGATTTTCATAATAATTGAAAGTGAATAAATAATGTATATTTGATGCAGTCGGTCGTCCAAGCCAGAGAGGGCGGTAGTGGTGTCCGGCTGCATGGGACTGGAGGGAGAGGAGTGGCCGAGACGTGTCTCCTAGCCGGCGTGAGGGGTAGCTGCTGAGCTAACTAGCTAGATGGTGCTTCGCTTTTTTGCCATACGCGGAACAGAGCTCGGACAAGCCAATAGCTAATGTTCAGATAGCTAGTTAGTTAACAGTTGATCCTGTGAGTTACCAACATGGCTCTGTACGAATATGTCACTCGGGACCAACTGTCGGGCTTCGACAAGTACAAGGTAACGTTTTAGAGAAACACCGCTCTTCTAGCTAGCGGTGTACAACGCGTGTAGCTGTTAGCATGTAAACCTGGTTAGCTAGCTAGCTAGCTAGCTAGTGTTTGATGTTAAGTAACAAACACCATCATTATCGGGCGATGAACATTCTGGGAAATTACCTTCATTTAGTTAACGTCATCTCATCTGACTGGGTTCATATTGTAATTGGCATAAACTAACCGGTTGTGTATTATTTAATCTGACCGATAAGCGACCTGTCAACATTAGCTAAGGTAACGTTAGCTAACCAGCTGCTAACTAGTTAGCTAGGTACTCTGTATGTCGTGAATTGGAAAGCACCTGCTAGTGGGCTTGATATATGCACAGCGGGTACATCATATATTCTCCATACAGGCTGTAAAGACTTTACCTCCTTAACGATTTCCTACTTAACTCTCTATTTAGTAGCGGGGGAAAATATGCGTAATTTCTTTATAAAACACAATTTCCCACCAGAATGCTACTTCCTGATTAGCCAAGTATGGGTTAGCTGCAGCCCGATGTGACGACCGGAGTATGGGGTATCTGCAGCCCGATGTGATGACCGGAGTATGGGTATCTGCAGCCCGATGTGACGACCGGAGTATGGGTATCTGCAGCCCGATGTGACGACCGGAGTATGGGTATCTGCAGCCCGATGTGACGACCGGAGTATGGGTATCTGCAGCCCGATGTGACGACCGGAGTATGGGTTAGCTGCAGCCCGATGTGACGACCGGAGTATGGGTTATCTGCAGCCCGATGTGATGACCGGACTATGGGTTATCTGGTGTATCGAAAGGAGTGGGAAATTGGGCAAATTTGTTGCCACTGAAGGACGTTTTGCGTGGCGAAATTGATAACTAGTATTGATAACCATCTAGATGTCACCTTGATACATAGCCTACATACAGTCTAGTACTCAATGGGGAGGGCATGAACGGCAACATTCGCTCCTGCTTGACAAGCACTGCTGTCCTGCAACGGCATGGGAAGTAGCTACCTAATAGTAGTAGCTAATATTAGGGTGACAGTCAGTAAGCACGCATGCAATGCATGAAGCAACAGTACACCCATGATAAATACTTTTAATCAAAAATAAACAATCTTCAATTTTATAACTGAAAATGTACAATTATCTGTTTAAACAAACAGTCAAATACGACTGACTCATCTCTGGCTTAAAAACATAACTCCAAACTCTCGAGGTACAGTGGTAAGAAACGGAAGCCCCCCCCATTCCCCCCTTGCTCACCCTCGCTCCCCCCGTTCCCTCCTTACTCCCCCTCGCTCCCTCCTTGCTCCCCCCGTTCCCTCTTGCTCCCCCTCACTCTCCCCCCTTGCTCCCCCTCGTTCCCCCCTGCCGAACCCTCTGCGCCCCACAGTTTGGGAACCACTGGTCTAACCTATGGCAGAGCGCTTTCGACACACCACTCGCTCATACCCTGGTGGCGAAGGACATCATTGCTCCTTAATGTGGATCCAAATTCAGTTTTGAGATCCACCAGCGTCATTGGTGTAGGGTTACCTGGACATTTCTGACTGGTCATGGAACTATGAAAATGGGCAGGGTCTCCCCGCTTGGCTTGATGGGATATGTAGTGATTTTGCCAACACACCAGAGATATGTATACAGTCTTGTTCCCTTAATCTTCGTTCAACTGACAATTGTATTTGTTGATTTAAATCAGATTTTATTCATATAATGAGTAATCCAGGAACGTCACAAGTTAATTGACACGAGAAAATGGCAGCTCTACGGATTGCAATGACTACAATGAATGGCTAAATGACTTCCTGTCACCAAGGGTCCCTGGAGCTCCTCCTCCTCACCACTCTATATCGATGACGAGTTGTTTTCATAACAGGTCGCAAGATTTGCTAGCAACAACATTTAGTCACCATCAGTCAATTAAAACTTTTATTGAATACAACCAGACCTTTTCCTAATTTGTGTTGCTCAGATCAGCGTGACTATGGACGTGCCAATTAATTCTCAGTTTAAGTAGTACGAGCAACACAAGTTAGGACAAGGTTAGTGGTTGTATTCAATGAGATGTATGAATTTCAGAGGCCCGCAATTGTACAGAACAAACATAGGTGAGTTGAGAAACCTGCCTATTTTCCTCAAGTACGTAATGTCACTATTCCAAAGCTATTACAGAGAACAAGTTCATTTCTCGCTTCTCGAGATGTTTTTTAAATGTTCTCCTATACTTCCTATTGACCAAATTCCTGCTAATATTAGGTTTTTGAGCTAGTGCCCAATTGACTCCTTGAAGGAGAGCGCTCCTTGTCCCAGAATCTCCCAGAATGCACTGTGCGGCCCGTTGACGATGCACTTACACAATGGCCGTTAATACGATTCCAGTGAAGTTTCCCATCTCCTCAAAAGTCCAGTGCCTTCAGAAAGTATTCATACCCCTTGACTTATTCCACATTTTGTTGTGTTACTGCCTGAATTCAAAACGGATTAAATAGATACATTCTTCTCACCCAGCTACACACAACACACCATAATGAGGACGCTCCATAATGAGGACGCCCCATAATGACGACGCCCCATTATTTTTGCAAATGTATTGAAAATGAAGCCGCGGTTATAGCTGTGAGTCTGAGTAAGTGTCTAAGAGCTTTGCACACCTATATTGTACAATATTTGCCCATTATTTTCAAAATTCTTCAAACTGTCAAATTGGTTTTTGATCATTGCTAGACAACCTTTTTCAAGTCTTGCTTTAAATTTCAAAGCAGATTTAAGTCAACTGTAATTTGGCCACTCAGGAACATTCACTGTCTTGGTAAGCAACTCCAGTGTAGATTTGGCCTTGTGTTTCAGGTTATTGTCCTGCTGGAAGGTGAATTAATCTCCCAGTGTCTGGTGGAAAGCAGAATGAACAATTTTGTTTGCCTGTGCTTAGCTACATTTTATTTTTTTATCCCGAAAAACTCCCCAGTCCTTAACAATTACAAGCATACCCATAACATGATGCAGCCACCACTATGCTTGAAAATATGGAGTGGTACTCAGTAATGTATTGGATTTGCCCCAAACATAACACTTTATTTTGCAGTATTACTTTAGTTTCTCGTTGCAAACAGGATGCATGTTTTTGAATATTTTTTTTATCCTATATGGGCTTCCTTCTTTTCACTCTGTCATTTAGGTTAGTATTGTGGAGTAACTACAATGTTGTTGATCCATCCTCAGTTTTCTCCTATCACAGCCATTAAACTCTGTAACTGTTTCAAAGTCACCATTGGCCTTATGGTGAAATCCCTGAGCGGTTTCCTTCCTGTCCAAAGTGTAATTAATAACTTCACCATGCCCAAAGGGATATTCGATGTCTGCTTTAAAAATGTTTACCCATCCACCAATAGGTGCTCTTTGTGAGGCATTGGAAAACCTCCCTGGTCTTTGTGGTTGAATCTGTGTTTGAAATTCACTGCTCGACTGAGGGACCTTACAGATAGTTGTATGTGTGGGGTACAGAGATGAGGTAGTTACTCAAACATCATGTTAAACACTATTATTGAACACAGAGTGAGTCCATGTAACGTATTGTGTGACTTGTTAAGCACATTTTTACTGCTGAACTTGTTTAGGCTTGCCATAACAAAGGGGTTGAATGCTTATTGACTCAAGACATTTCAGCTTTTCATTTTTCATGAATTTAACATTTCGAAAAAACATAATTTCATTTTCACATCATGGGGTATTGTGTGTAGGCAAGTGACAGAAAATATAAATGTAATCCATTTCAAATTCAGACTGTAACACAACAAAATGTGTTAAAAGTCCAGGGGTGTGGCTACTTTCTGAAGGCTCTGTATGTCATAACAGCAGTTGTCACTGAGACTTTCTATTGGCCAAATTCAGGTAGGTCTTTCCCTGTTTCCTTCAGTTTGCTTTCTTATTTAAGAAACGTTATTTTTTTTACAGAATCTGCATAATGAATATGCCCCTGAGCTCTCTGGGATGCATATGAGGAGGGAGACAGGAATGTAGATGGGGTAATCAATATGCCCCAGAACTCTCTGGGCTGGGTATGAGGAGGGAGACAGGAATGTAGATGGGGTAATGAATATGCCCCAGAGCTCTCTGGGATGCGTATGAGGAGGGAGACAGGAATGTAGATGGGGTGTAATCATTAGTCCAAACAGGAGTGTCTATTGGACAAAATCAGGTATGTTCCTCCTCGTTTGGTTCCTGTAGAAAACACCTTGGTGTTGGTGATTGATGTAGCCAACGCTAACTAGCCAGCTAGCTGTCAGTGGCAACCCTGAACATCCAGCTGTCCAAATTAATACTGTTGATCTCTTAGGATCGGTTACTGACAGGTCTGGTTTATGAGGGGAACGACTGTTAGATAGTGTTGTCTGTTTTATGAGGTCTGGTTTATGAGGGGAACAACTCTGTTAGATAGTGTAGTCTGGTTTATGAGGTCTAGTTTGCCCATGGGGTCCAAAGTCACTCTCTTGTTGTGCCAGGGATAGAGAGAGTGTGACAGAGATGGTGATAGGATGGAGGGAAGAAGCCCGATCTGATCTCCCACTGAGGCTCTCACCCTCGACCTGTGTGTGTCTGTATTGTATATGCACACCTGCCTGTGCATATACAGTTGAAGTCGGAAGGTTACATACACCTTAGCCAAATACATTTAAACTCCTTTTTTCACAATTCCTGACACTTAATCCTAGTAAAAATTCCCTGTCTTAGGTCAGTTAGGATCACCACTTTATTTTAAGAATGTGATATGTCAGAACAATAGTAGAGAGAAATATTTATTTCAGCTTTTATTTCTTTCATCACATTCCCAGTGGGTCAGAAGTTTACATACACTCAATTAGTATTTGGTTGCATTGCCTTTAAATTGTTTAACTTGGGTCAAATGTTTCGTGTAGTCTTCCACAAGCTTCCCACAATAAGTTGGGTCAATTTTGGCCCATTCCTCCTGACAGAGCTGGTGTAACTGAGTCAGGTTTGTAGGCCTCCTTCCTTTCACACGCTTTGTGATGGCCACTCCAGTACCTTGACTTTGTTGTCCTTAAGCCATCTTGCCACAACTTTGGAAGTATGCTTGGGGTCATTGTCCATTTGCGACCAAGCTTTAACTTCCTGACTGATGTCTTGAGATGTTGCTTCAATATATCCACATAATTTTTCTTTCTCATGATGCCATCTATTTTGTGAAGTGCACCAGTCCCTCCTGCAGCAAATCACCCCCACAACATGATGCTGCCACCCCCTGTGCTTCACGGATGGGATGGTGTTCTTCGGCTTGCAAGTCTCCTCCTTTTTCCTCCAAACATAACGATGGTCATTATGGCCAAAGAGTTCTATTTTTGTTTCATCAGACGAGGACATTTCTCCAAAAAGTACGATCTTTGTCCCCAAGTGCAGTTGCAAACCGTAGTCTGGCTTTTTTATGGCGGTTTTGGAGAAGTGGCTTCTTCCTTGCTGAGCGGCCTTTCAGGTTATGTCAATATAGGACTATTTTACTGTGGATATAGATACTTTTGTACCTGTTTCCTCCAGCATCTTCACAAGGTCCTTTGCTGCTGTTCTGGGATTGATTTGCACTTTTCGCACCAACGTACCTTCATCTCTAGGAGACAGAACGCGTCTCCTTCCTGAGCGGTATGACGGCTGCATGGTCCCATGGTGTTTATACTTGCGTACTATTGTTTGTACAGATGAACGTGGTACCTTCAGGTGTTTGGAAATTGCTCCCAAGGTTGAACCAGACTTGTGGAGGTCTACAATTGTTTTTCTGAGGTCTTGGCTTATTTCTTTTGATTTTCCATGATGTCAAAGAGGCACTGAGTTTGAAGGTAGGCCTTGAAATACATCCACAGGTACACCTCCAATTGACTCAAATGATGTCAATTAGCCTATCAGAAGCTTCTAAAGCCATGACATCATTTTCTGGAATTTTCCAAGCTGTTTAACGGCACAGTCAACTTAGTGTATGTAAACTTCTGACCCACTGGAATTGTGATACAGTGAATTATAAGTGAAATAATCTGTCTGTAAACAATTGTTGTAAAAATAAATTACTTGTCATGCACAAAGTAGATGTCCTAACTGACTTGCCAAAACTATGGTTTGTTAACAAGAAATTTGTGGAGTGGTTGAAAAACGAGTTTTAATGACTCCAACCTAAGTGAATGTAAACTTCCGACTTCAACTGTATATGTATGGTCCACTGAACATTACATGGCTCTGTTCAACATGAGGCAAACAAAGAACTAATATGAAGGAACAATCCTCCATTCACTCTCTTCCTCCTTTCCTCTCATCCTTCTCTCCGCTCCTCACTTTCTCTTTTCTTTTCTCCTCTCTTCAGTATAGTGCGGTGGATTCCAACCCCCTGTCAGTCTACGTCATGCACCCCTTCTGGAACTCTGTAGTCAAGGTGAGGACACACACACACACACACACACACACACAGGTTATTGTGACTATGACAACGGTGTGTGTGTGTATTATGATAATGAGGTCTGTCTGCATCATTAATGAGGTTTCCTCTGTCTGCTGAGATACAATAACCTTGACCCTCTCTCTACCTCTTCCCTTCTCTCTCAATTTAAAGGTCTTTATTGGCATCGGAAACGCATGTTTATAAATTTGCCAAAGCAAATGGAATAGACAATAAACTAAAGGGAAATAAACAAGGGAAACATTAGTATACATTACACTCTCAAAAGTTTTAAAAAAATATAGACATTTCAAATGTTATATTATTGGCTATTTACAGTGTTGTAACAATGTGCATGTAGTTTTAATATGAAAGGTAGATAAATAAATAAACAGATTAAAATGGGTTGTATTTACAATGTTGGTGCTTCACTGGTTACCCTTTTGTCATGGCAACAGGTCACATCTTGCAGCTGTGATGGCACGCTGTGGTATTTCACCCAATAGATATGGAAGTTTATCAGTGTTTTGATTTGTTTTGTAATTCTATGTGTATCTGTGAAATCTGAGGAAAATATGTGTCTCTAATATGGTCATACATTTGGCAGGAGGTTAGGAAGTGCAGCTCAGTTTCTGAGGGCTGTGAACATAGGCAGTCTGTGTTTGTCCCATTTTGTGAATTCTTGGTTGGTGAGTTGACCCCAGACCTAACAACCATAAAGGACAATGAGTTAGATAACTGATTGATGTATTTTTAGCCAGATCCTAATTTGGATGTTGAGTTTTCTGTTCCTTTTGATGACATGGTAGGCCCTTGCCTTGTCTCAACGTTCACAGCCTTGTTGAAGTTATCTGTGGTGTTGATGTTTAGGCCTAGGTACACTACCGGTCAAAAGTTTTAGAACAAATCAAATTAAACTTTGTCACCTGCGCCGAATACAACATGCGTAGACCTCGCCGTGTAACCAACAGGCGTAGGCCTCGCCGTGTAATCAACAGGCGTAGGCCTCGCCGTATAACCAACTGGCGTAGGCCTCGCCGTGTAACCAACTGGCGTAGGCCTCGCCGTGTAACCAACAGGCGTAGGCCTCGCCGTGTAACCAACAGGCGTAGGCCTCGCCGTGTAACCAACAGGCGTAGGCCTCGCCGTGTAACCAACAGGCGTAGGCCTCGCCGTGTAACCAACAGGCGTAGGCCTCGCCGTGTAACCAACAGGCGTAGGCCTCGCCGTGTAACCAACAGGCGTCGGCCTCGCCGTGTAACCAACAGGCGTCGGCCTCGCCGTGTAACCAACAGGCGTCGGCCTCGCCGTGTAACCAACAGGCGTCGGCCTCGCCGTGTAACCAACAGGCGTCGGCCTCGCCGTGTAACCAACAGGCGTCGGCCTCGCCGTGTAACCAACAGGCGTCGGCCTCGCCCGTGTAACCAACAGGTGTAGGCCGTGTAACCAACAGGCGTAGGCCTCGCCGTGTAACCAACAGGCGTAGGCCTCGCCGTGTAACCAACAGGCGTAGGCCTCGCCGTGTAACCAACAGGCGTAGGCCTCGCCGTGTAACCAACAGGCGTAGGCCTCGCCGTGTAACCAACAGGCGTCGGCCTCGCCGTGTAACCAACAGGCGTCGGCCTCGCCGTGTAACCAACAGGCGTCGGCCTCGCCGTGTAACCAACAGGCCTCGCCCGTGTAACCAACAGGCCTCGCCCGTGTAACCAACAGGTGTAGGCCGTGTAACCAACAGGCGTAGGCCTCGCCGGGTAACCAACAGTGCAGTTCAAGAAGAGTGAAGAAAATATTTACCAAATAAACTAAAGTAACACAATAAAAATAACAATAATGAGGTGGTACTGAGTCAATGTGGGGGGGTACAGGTTAGTCGAGGTAATTTCTACATGTAGGTAGGGGTGAAGTGACTATTCATAGATAATAAACAGCGAGTAGCAGCAGTGTACAAAACAAATGGGGAGGGGGGGGCTGTCAATGTAAATAGTGCGGTGGCCATTTGATTCATTGTTCAGCAGTTTTATGGCTTGGGGGTAGAAGCTGTTAAGGAGCCATTTGGTCCTATTGGTGCTCTGTTACCGCTTGCCGTGCGGTAGCAGAGAAAACCGTCTATGACTAGGGTGACTGGAGTCTGACAATTCTTTGGGCTTTCCTCTGACACCGCCTGGTATAGAGGTCCTGGATGGCAGGAAGCTTGGCCTCAGTGATGTACTGGGCCGTACACACTACCCTCTGTCGTGCGCTCTTCACGACTGTCTTGGTGTGTTTGTACCATGATAGTTGGTTGGTGATGTGGACACCAAGGAACTTGAAACTCTCGACTCGCTTCACTACAGCCCCGTCAATGTTAATGGGGGAAACCTACTCATTCAAGGTTTTTTTATACATTTTTTTCTATTTTCGACATTGTATAATAATATTGAAAACAGAAAAACTATGAATTAACACAAATGGAATCATGTAGTAACCAAGAAAGTGTTTGAGATTATTAAAAGTAGCCACCCTTTGCCTTGATGAAAGCTTTGCACACTCTTGGCATTCTCTCAACCAGCTTCATGAGGTAATCACCTGGAATGTATTTCAATTAACAGGTGTGCCTTGTTAATTTCTGGAATTTCTTTCCTTAATGCGTTTGAGCAAATCAGTTGTGTTGTGACAAGGTATGGGTGGCAAACAGAAGATAGCCCTATTTGGTAATAGATCAAGTCCATATTATGGCAAGAACAGCTCAAATAAGCAAAGAAAAACCACAGTCCATCATTACTTTAAGACACGAAGGTCAGTCAATACGGAAAATGTCAAGAACTTTGAAAGTTTCTTGAAGTGCAGTTGCAAAAACCATCAAGCGCTATGATGAAACTGACTGTCATGAGGACCACCACAGGAAAGGAAGACCCAGAGTTACCTCTGCTGCAGAGGACAAGTTAATTTGAGTTACCAGCCTCAGAAATTGCAGCCCAAATAAATGCTTCACAAAGTTCAAGTAACAGACAAATCTCAACTACAACTGTCTAGAGGTCGATTTGCTGCAAAGAAACCACTACTAAAGGATACCAATAAGAAGAAGAGACTTGCTTGGGCCAAGAAACACGGTGGAAATTTGTCCTTTGGTCTGGAGTCCAAATTTGAAGTTTTTGGTTCTAACCGCTGTATCTTTATGAGACGCGGTGTGGGTGAACGGATGACCTCCGCATGTGTGAGTCCCACTGTGAAGCATGGAGGAGGAGGTGTGATGGCGAGAGGGTGCTTAGCTGGTGATACTGTCTGATTTATTTAGAATTCAAGGCACACTTAACCAGTATGGCTACCACAGATTCTGCAGCGATATCCCATCTGGTTTGGGCTTAGTCCCACTATCATTTGTTTTTCAACAGGACAATGACCCAACACACCTCCAGGCTGTGTAAGGGCTATTTTACCAAGAAGAGAGTGATGGATTGCTGCATCAGATGACCTGGCCTCCACAATCACCCGACCTCAACCCAATTGAGATGGTTTGGTTTGAGTCAGACCACATAGTGAAGGAAAAGCAGCCAACAAGTGCTCGGCATATGTGGGAACTCTTTCAAGACTGTTGGAAAAGCATTCTAGGTGAAGCTGGTTGAGAGAGTGCCAAGATTGTGCAAAGTTGTCATAAGGGTGGCTATATAAAGAATCTCAAATATGAAATATATTTTGATTTAAGACTTTTTTTTGGTTACTACGTGATTCAATGTGTTATTTCATAGTTTTGAATGTAGAAAATGGTAAAAATAAAAAAAACCTTGAAAGAGTAGGTGTTCTAAAACTTTTGCCCGGTAGTGTATGTATAATTATCTGTGTTTTTGTGTGCTCTAGGTCAACAGTGTCTAGATTGAATTTGTATTTGTGGTCCTGGCTACTGGACCTTTTTTTGGAACACCATTATTTTTGTCTTATTGAGATTTACTGTCAGGGCCCAGGTCTGACAGAATCTGTGCAGAAGATCTAGGTGCTGCTGTAGGCCCTCCTTGGTTGGTGACAGAAGCAACAGATCAT
Organism: Salmo salar; assembly: GCF_965601325.2. Classification (NCBI taxonomy): domain Eukaryota; kingdom Metazoa; phylum Chordata; class Actinopteri; order Salmoniformes; family Salmonidae; genus Salmo; species Salmo salar. The sequence continues at coordinate 17,603,479 of NC_138305.1, forward strand.
CTGCAAACAGTAGACATTTGACTTCAGGTTCTAGTAGGGTGAGGCCAGATGCTGCAGACTGTTTTAGTGCTCTCGCCAATTTGTTGATATACATGTTGAAGAGGGTGGGGCTCAAGCTGCATCCCGGTCTCACCCCACAGGCCTGTGGAAGGAAGTGTCTGTTTTTTTGCCAAATTTAACTGCTTGTTGTTTAAGCATATTGATTTTAATATTTCATATGCTTTCCCCCAACACCGCTTTCCATCAATTTGTATAGCAGACCCTCATGCCAAATTGAGTCAAGGCTTTTTTTTAAATCAACAAAGCATGAGAAGACTTTGCCCTTGTTTTGGTTTGTTTGTTTGTCAATTAGGGTGAGCAGGGTGAATACGTGGTCTGTTGTACGTTAATTTGGAAAATTTTGTCCAGGAAATTGTCTCGGAAGTATTGGTTTTGTTGTTGTCCAATTGTTTTTGATAGGTTCCTTCCATCTATAGCATCTCTTATAGTATCTAGTTCCTTTGGCTTCGATGCCTCATGGTTGATTATTGCTCTGTTCAAGTAGATTGTGATCTGATGGGGGTGTCAGTAGGCTGACTGAACACTGAGAGACTCTGGGTTGAGGTCAGTGATAAAGTACAGTACTGCCAACGGATGAGCTATAGGTGTACTTACCCTAAGAGTACGCTTGAAGCCTACCATTGACTATTTATAGACGAGCATGCTGCAGGAGTTGTGACTAGGGCTGTTGCAGTGATCGTATTACCGCCACACCGGCAGTCAAGTCATGAAGGCAGTCAAATTCCACATGACCGTTTAGTTATGGTAATTAGGTTTCTCTACCTCTGATGCTGCTGCTGGTCATTCGTAACCTATCAAACTTGCTAACTGCCTGGTACTCAGCACTCTATTGTCACTCTAGTCACTCTGACATCAATGCAAATGTAGCGAAAATATAATCAAACACTTCATGAGAGCCCATGAGCTCATGTTACACAACATTTCTATAGGCTATGCAATTGTGTGAGAAAACAGAGTGATGGCCTCTATTAACAAGAGGAGGATCCCATCAGCTTTCTATAGGCTAGGCCTACTATATTTATTTCTCAACTTGTATAAACATTTGACTGGTACTGTATATTATTTAGTATATGTAAAGATTAAATCAAGAATAGTCTGATGGGTGACAATATTAGCCTGTCACTTGTGAATGATGCCCAGCATAAGAAAGAATGAACACACCTCATGTAGCCTAGCCTGTAGGCCTATATGTTTTAATAAGGTTTGTATCACAACTAAAGTGGCCAAATAACTTCTTAAAATGAAGCACATTAATCCTCTTTAGAAGGTGTGTAGAGCCTAACTGCATACATAAGCAGTGTGTGAGTTTCAAGTTTGGGGAGAGATAATTTTCACCATAAAAATTCACCTTTATAATAAAAGCATTAAATGCATAATTGCATTTGCGGTCACTTTGATAATGGTGTTGGGGTTAGGCGTGGGGGTTAGGCGTGGGGGTTAGTGTCGGGGGTTAGGGTTGGGCTGTTTTCCACTAATAGAACATTTGCGCTTAAAACCTTCTACCATCTACAGACTTCTACATACTGCCATGTGCATATAGCCTACTGCCATGTGTACAAAGCCTACTGCCATGTGCGCATTGCTGCGCTTATAATGTGAAGAATTAGCCTAATAGTTTATCAACATTTTAAGCAAAACGTTCTGATTGCGTCAGCCACATTGCATAAAAACATGTTTTTTTGATGCTAGTAGTTGTATTAATTTGGGATCTATTGCATCCCACAACTGTCCCAGAATATGCCATCATGACACGCAGGTTAAAATATAAAAACAATCTCTGAACCAATTACATTAATTTAGGGACTGGTCGAAAAGCATTAAACCTTTATGGCAATTTAGCTGCACTTGCTAGCTAATTTATCCTATTTAGCTAGCTTACTGTTGCTAGCTAATTTGTCCTGGCATATAAACATTGAGTTGTTATTTTACCTGAAATACACAAGGTCCTCTACTCTGACAACTAATCCACACATAAAACAGTCACCCGAATTGTTTCTAGTCATCTCTCCTCCTTCCAGGCCTTTTCATCTCTTGACTTTATATTGCGATTGGCAACTTTCATAAATTAGGTGCATTACCGCCACTGACCTCGTTCGTCTTTGTCACCCACGTAGGTATAACCAATGAGGAGATGGCACGTACCTGCTTCTATAAACCAATGAGGAGATGGGAGAGGCAGGACTTGCAGCGCTATCTGCTTCAGAAATAGAACTGACTTCTATTTTAGCCCTTGGCATCGCAGACGCTCATTGGCGAGCAGTGTGGGTGCAATAATTGAATAATATAGATTTCTAAATTTATTTTGCAGCGCTCACAACGCGAGCGGTGTAGTCAGTCTGTTAGGCCTACTCATCTTGTTGGCTGACGAAAAAATAGCTTCAATATGCACCTCAGAATTGGATAAGGACATGTTGCGTTGTGTCCCCAATGTGTCTGTTTTAACTTGTAGTCTGAGAAAGACCCGATCACAACGCAGCTCTCTCAGGGAGAAGGGCATGTTACGGCCGCCGTGAAATTCGAGGCATTATCAAGTGCTTGTCAATTTGTGAATGAGAGACTGATGTAGTGTGTACAAGCTGCACAAATAACAAAGCAGAGCTCATGCCTTTTCAAGTGACTTTTTTTCAAATCATCATTAGTCTCATGCATCATTTGGAGAAATATTTATATTTTATTCAGCTTTGTTCAATTGTGTTCTTCATACTATAAAATAATGCCTTGGAATTCTGAGCAAATCTTGTCTGCTAAATGAACTAGTGTAGCCCACAGCCATATGGCACAGCCACATCAGGACCTGCTAAATGAACTAGTGTAGCCCATAGCCACATCAGGACCTGCTAAATGAACTAGTGTAGCCCACAGCCACATCAGGACCTGCTAAATGAACTAGTGTAGCCCACAGCCACATCAGGACCTGCTAAATGAACTAGTGTAGCCCACAGCCACATCAGGACCTGCTAAATGAACTAGTGTAGCCCACAGCCACATCAGGACCTGCTAAATGAACTAGTGTAGCCCCACAGCCACATCAGGACCTGCTAAATGAACTAGTGTAGCCCCACAGCCACATCAGGACCTGCTAAATGAACTAGTGTAGCCCCACAGCCACATCAGGACCTGCTAAATGAACTAGTGTAGCCCCACAGCCACATCAGGACCTGCTAAATGAACTAGTGTAGCCCCACAGCCACATCAGGACCTGCTAAATGAACTAGTGTAGCCCCACAGCCACATCAGGACCTGCTAAATGAACTAGTGTAGCCCCACAGCCACATCAGGACCTGCTAAATGAACTAGTGTAGCCCCACAGCCACATCAGGACCTGCTAAATGAACTAGTGTAGCCCCACAGCCACATCAGGACCTGCTAAATGAACTAGTGTAGCCCCACAGCCACATCAGGACCTGCTAAATGAACTAGTGTAGCCCCACAGCCACATCAGGACCTGCTAAATGAACTAGTGTAGCCCCACAGCCACATCAGGACCTGCTAAATGAACTAGTGTAGCCCACAGCCACATCAGGACCTGCTAAATGAACTAGTGTAGCCCACAGCCACATCAGGACCTGCTAAATGAACTAGTGTAGCCCACAGCCACATCAGGACCTGCTAAATGAACTAGTGTAGCCCCACAGCCACATCAGGACCTGCTAAATGAACTAGTGTAGCCCCACAGCCACATCAGGACCTGCTAAATGAACTAGTGTAGCCCCACAGCCACATCAGGACCTGCTAAATGAACTAGTGTAGCCCCACAGCCACATCAGGACCTGCTAAATGAACTAGTGTAGCCCCACAGCCACATCAGGACCTGCTAAATGAACTAGTGTAGCCCCACAGCCACATCAGGACCTGCTAAATGAACTAGTGTAGCCCCACAGCCACATCAGGACCTGCTAAATGAACTAGTGTAGCCCCACAGCCACATCAGGACCTGCTAAATGAACTAGTGTAGCCCCACAGCCACATCAGGACCTGCTAAATGAACTAGTGTAGCCCCACAGCCACATCAGGACCTGCTAAATGAACTAGTGTAGCCCCACAGCCACATCAGGACCTGCTAAATGAACTAGTGTAGCCCCACAGCCACATCAGGACCTGCTAAATGAACTAGTGTAGCCCCACAGCCACATCAGGACCTGCTAAATGAACTAGTGTAGCCCCACAGCCACATCAGGACCTGCTAAATGAACTAGTGTAGCCCCACAGCCACATCAGGACCTGTTAAATGAACTAGTGTAGCCCCACAGCCACATCAGGACCTGCTAAATGAACTAGTGTAGCCCCACAGCCACATCAGGACCTGCTAAATGAACTAGTGTAGCCCCACAGCCACATCAGGACCTGCTAAATGAACTAGTGTAGCCCCACAGCCATTTGGCATAGCCAGATTAGGACCTGGTAAATGAACTAGTGTAGCCCCACAGCCACATCAGGACCTGCTAAATGAACTAGTGTAGGCCACAGCCATTTGGCATAGCCAGATTAGGACCTGGTAAATGAACTAGTGTAGCCCCACAGCCATTTGGCATAGCCAGATTAGGACCTGGTAAATGAACTAGTGTAGCCCCACAGCCACATCAGGACCTGCTAAATGAACTAGTGTAGCCCCACAGCCACATCAGGACCTGCTAAATGAACTAGTGTAGCCCCACAGCCACATCAGGACTTGCTAAATGAACTAGTGTAGCCCCACAGCCACATCAGGACCTGCTAAATTAACTAGTGTAGCCCACAGCCACATCAGGACCTGCTAAATGAACTAGTGTAGCCCACAGCCATATGACACAGCCACATCAGGACCTGCTAAATGAACTAGTGTCGCCCACAGCCACATCAGGACCTGCTAAATGAACTAGTGTAGCCCCACAGCCACATCAGGACCTGCTAAATGAACTAGTGTAGCCCCACAGCCACATCAGGACCTGCTAAATGAACTAGTGTAGCCCCACAGCCACATCAGGACCTGCTAAATGAACTAGTGTAGCCCACAGCCACATCAGGACCTGCTAAATGAACTAGTGTAGCCCCACAGCCACATCAGGACCTGCTAAATGAACTAGTGTAGCCCCACAGCCACATCAGGACCTGCTAAATGAACTAGTGTAGCCCCACAGCCACATCAGGACCTGCTAAATGAACTAGTGTAGCCCCACAGCCACATCAGGACCTGCTAAATGAACTAGTGTAGCCCCACAGCCACATCAGGACCTGCTAAATGAACTAGTGTAGCCCCACAGCCACATCAGGACCTGCTAAATGAACTAGTGTAGCCCCACAGCCACATCAGGACCTGCTAAATGAACTAGTGTAGCCCCACAGCCACATCAGGACCTGCTAAATTAACTAGTGTAGCCCACAGCCACATCAGGACCTACTAAATTAACTAGTGTAGCCCACAGCCATATGGAATAGACAGATCAGGACCTAACATCAGGACAACTCAGAGTATGCTATTCTGTTCTCCTGAAATAGACTACGTTTTCTTCATATCATGTTTCTTTAGACCTGACTAAAATAAATAATGGATTTACTGTGAAGGTGTAGGCTATATTACATGCATTTACTGTGAAGGTGTAGGCTATATTACATGGATGAATTAGACTTTTTTTAAATGGCTTGTTGTCTATGTGTGGAAGCCAGGAGATGCTAAACGTGTTTGTTAATTAAGGGTCAATTACCGTGAGACCGACAGTTATTTGCTTGACTGTCACCGGCTATCTAAATGTCGTGACCACCACAGCCCGCAGGCCTGGGAGAGTGTCTCGCTGGTCTGGGCGGAGTGTCTATTGATCTGTTGGGGCTGCGGTTGAGGGCGATGTCCTTTAGCGTCCTGGCGAAGGTGGGCAATGCTGCCTTGTATAGGTGGACCTGGTCATAGAGGCTGTTCAAGTCCAGGCTGGAGTGGTGAGCCAGGAAAACATTTGGTTTTGAGGCACAGTCACAGGAAATACTTGCGTTTACCCGCTGTAATGTTGCAGGGTGGAAGTCTTTTCGTGGTAGCAGGGTGGAGATAACCACTTGTGCATTGGGGAAAGTAGAAGAAGCTTTTTCAATCACTCCCTTCAGTGCTGTGGCCACCCTTTCCTGCTGTGTTCTCAGGTCGTTTGTGCCTGTGTGTGTCCAAACACTAGGACAAGTGTTTGGACACCAGAGTTTCAGTTTCTCCATCCTTCTTCTCTCTCTCTCCTCTCTCTTCTCTCTCTCTCTCTCTCTTTTCTCTCTCTCTTTCTCTTTCTCTTTCTCTTTCTCTTCTCTCTCTCCAGGTGATGCCCAGATGGCTAGCTCCTAACCTGATCACCTTCACTGGCTTCATGTTCCTGGTCTTCAACTTCCTCATGCTGTCCTTCTACGACTACCACTTCGATGCATCCGGTACGCTGCCCGCCCGCCGTGTGTGTGTGGTGCAGGGGTGTGTGTGGTGTGTGTTTGTGTAAGGTAAAGTCCACTGCTCACTGGAACATGTTTCCTTCATGACCAAAGGGTCATAACACAGTACCTACACCACACACACACACACACCTGCACCACACACACACAAATGACTCATGAAAGGACTAGTTGATGCAACAATGGACTTAGACTTATACACTATATATACATACACACACACACAAGTATGTGGACAACCCTTCAAATTAATGGATTCAGCTATTTCAGCCACACCCGGTGTATAAAATAGAGCACAATGCCATGCAATCTCCATAGACAAACACTGGCAGTAGAATGGCCTTACTGAAGAGCTCAGTGACTTTCAATGTGGCACCGTCATAGGTTGACACCTTTCCAACAAGTCAGTTCGCCCAATTTGCTGCCCCTTAGTTCCAGTCAACTGTAAGTGCTGTTATTGTGAAGTGGAGCAACAACAGCTCAGCCGTGAAGTGGTAGGCCACACAAGCTCACAGAACGGGACCCGTCGAGTGCTGAAGTACCTAGCTTGTAAAAATCTTCTGTCTTCGGTTGCAACGCTCACTACCGAGTTCCGAACTGCCTCTGGAAGCAACGTCAGCACAAGAACTGTTCGTTGGGAGCTTCATGAAATGGGTTTCCATGGCCTTGCAGCTGCACACAAGCCTAACATTACCATGTGCAATGCAAGGCGTCGGCTGGAGGGGAGTAAAGCTCCCCGCCATTGGACTCTGGAGTGGTGGAAACCCGTTCTCTAGAGAAGGAATAATGGTCTGGAGCTGTTTTTCATGGTTCGGGTTTGGCCCCTTAGTTCCACTGAAGGGAAATCTTAACGCTACAACATAGTGACATTCTAGATGATTCTGTGCTTCTAACTTTCTAGCAACAGTTTTGGGGAAGGCCCTTTCCTGTTTCAGTATGATCGAACACCGTTGGGATGAATTGGAACGCTGACTGCGAGCCAAACCTAATCGCCCAACATCAGTGCCCAACCTCACTAAAGCTCTTGTAGCTGAATGGAAGAAAGTCCCTGCAGCAATGTCCCAACATCTAGTGAAAAGCCTTCCCAGAAGAGTGGAGGCTGTTATAGCAGCAAAGGGGGGACCAACTCCATATTAATGCCCATGATTTAGTAATGAGATGTTCTACGAGCAGGTGTCCACATACCTTTGGTCATGCAATGTATGTAGACTTCTTTTTGCTCAAAGTAACTGATTTCTGTGTGTGTGTGTGTGTATGTGTGTTAGCTGAAGGATACAGTCATGTGCCAAGCTGGGTTTGGGTCGCTGCAGGACTTTTCAACTTCCTGGCGTATACACTGGGTGAGTACTGCTGTGTGTGTACGCTAGGTAAGTTGTCTCATTGGCGTCACATGAAAAAACTGTAACGAACGTGTAATTGAGTTTTCTATATGACACCTGTTTTTCATTATTATCCAACAATTCACTAGTTCATGGATTTCATCGAGGCAAATTAGATTTTTCAAGTGTTCTTTATCTTATCGAGCATTCAGGAAGTACTCACAGCCCTGGACTTTTTCCACATTTTGTTGTGTTACAGCCTGAATTTAAAATGGACTAAATTGAGATTTGTTTGTCACTGGCCTACACACAATACTCCATGATGTCAAAGTGACACAGTTTTTTTTATTTTTCCCCCCTCAAAATAATAGAAATTAACAAGCTGAAATGTCTTGAGTCAATAAGTATTCAACCACTTTGTTATGGCAAGCCTAAACAAGTTCAGGAGTAAAAATGTGCTTAACAAGTCACATAATACGTTGCATGGACTCACTCTGTGTGCAATAATAGTGTTTAACATGATGTTTGAGTAACTACCTCATCTCTGTACCCCACACATACAACTATCTGTAAGGTCCCTCAGTCGAGCAGTGAATTTCAAACACAGATTCAACCACAAAGACCAGGGAGGTTTTCCAATGCCTCACAAAGAGCACCTATTGGTAGATGGGTAAAAATAATTAAAAAAAGACATTGAATATCCCTTTGAGCATGGTGAAGTTACTAATTACTCTTTGGATGGTGAATCAATACACCCAGTCACTACAAAGATACAGGCGTCCTTCCTAACTCAGTAGCTGGAGAGGAAGGAAACCACACAGGAATTTCACTTTGAGGCCAATGGTGACTTTTTAAATTGGAACTGACAGTGTTTTAACTACTTTGCAGATATGAAACAGACAATCACAATATCAGTCAAAAATATAAAATTCCCAGTTTTATGCTACAAAACCAACTTTATAAGAGGTTTTAAAAATGGGTTCTATGTGACTCAACGTTCCATGACGTACAGTAAGACGTTGGCAGAATAGATGGATGCAGTTAAACACATGATTCATATAGTTCACAATAAATTTCTTGGTAGTCCAAATAGCAGGTTGTAAATCCCAGCTGGCCTGGAACATCGTCTGCTGCCTCCAATCAAAATGCACTGTTTCACTTCCAATGACTCAATATTCTGGACAAAAACGGACGACTGTAACTAAGGCTGGGAACGTCAATACAATCTATATACAATCGAACTAGCAAGAGCAATGATCACAAGTCAGTCATAACGTGGCTAATAGGCTAGCGTATCTATTTATGTAGGTCTTTATTGAGCTAAAACGCTAGCTAGCTGCTGGGAGGATGGCATGACATTGGAGGAGTGGGTGAGTAACCAACTTTTCCTCTCATATTGTTTTTTTGTGGCTGCAGCTAGAAATGCAGGTGTCATTTAGTTAGCTAGGCAAGAAATGTGAATAACTTTGCTAGCTAGCTGTGCTAAACTTGAACGGCTGTTATCCACAGTCAGCATATCTCATAGATGTCAATCAAATGTATTTGGCATCGATCAAATGGGTGATTTGAGGCAGGCAAGTTCCCATTCAGTTGTCAAAACGTGGGTTGGGACAGAAGCATGCAGGGTAGCCTAGTGGTTAGAGGCAGGCAGCCTAGTGGTTAGAGGCAGGCAGGCAGCCTAGTGGTTAGAGGCAGGCAGGCAGCCTAGTGGTTAGAGGCAGGCAGGCAGCCTAGTGGTTAGAGGCAGGCAGGCAGCCTAGTGGTTAGAGGCAGGCAGGCAGCCTAGTGGTTAGAGGCAGGCAGGCAGCCTAGTGGTTAGAGGCAGGCAGGCAGCCTAGTGGTTAGAGGCAGGCAGGCAGCCTAGTGGTTAGAGGCAGGCAGGCAGCCTAGTGGTTAGAGGCAGGCAGGCAGCCTAGTGGTTAGAGGCAGGCAGGCAGCCTAGTGGTTAGAGGCAGGCAGGTAGCCTAGTGGTTAGAGCGTTGGGCCAGTAACCGAAAGGTTGCTAGATCAAATCCCCGAGCTGACAAGGTACAAATCTGTCGTTCTGCCCCTGAACAAGGCAGTTAACCCACTGTTCCTAGGCCGTCATTGTAAATAAGAATTTGTTCTTAACTGACTTGCCAAGTTAAATAAAGGTTAGATAAATAAATATGCATGCAGGCTACTCTTCCCCATCGTTTATCAGTGCAACTTGCTGAAAAGGTTTCAGCCTGTTTATCTAATGTTCCTTCGTTACATTTTAGCTCATTTTGCTCTGGCAAGCATTAGTTGTTGATATTATGGATGTGCATAACTGAGGGAGAAAGAGTCTACCTTTTCATGGTTGTTGATGTGTATAACTGAGGGAGAGAGAGCCTACCTTTTCATGGTTGTTGATGTGTATAACTGAGGGAGAGAGAGCCTACCTTTTCATGGTTGTTGATGTGTATAACTGAGGGAGAGAGAGAGCCTGCCTTTTCATGGTTGTTGATGTGTATAACTGAGGGAGAGAGAGCCTACCTTTTCATGGTTGTTGATGTGTATAACTGAGGGAGGGAGAGAGAGAGCCTACCTTTTCATGGTTGTTGATGTATATAACTGAGGGAGAGAGAGAGTCTACATTTTCATGGTTGTTGATGTGTATAACTGAGGGAGAGAGAGAGTCTACCTTTTCATGGTTGTTGATGTGTATAACTGAGGGAGAGAGAGAGTCTACCTTTTCATCGTTGTTTGATATGTATAACTGAGGGAGAGAGAGAGTCTACCTTTTCATGGTTGTTGATGTGTATAACTGAGGGAGAGAGAGAGTCTACCTTTTGATGGTTGTTGATGTGTATAACTGAGGGAGAGAGAGAGTCTACCTTTTCATCGTTGTTTGATATGTATAACTGAGGGAGCGAGAGAGTCTACCTTTTCATGGTTGTTGATGTGTATAACTGAGGGAGAGAGAGAGTCTACCTTTTCATCGTTGTTTGATATGTATAACTGAGGGAGAGAGAGAGTCTACCTTTTCATGGTTGTTGATGTGTATAACTGAGGGAGAGAGAGAGTCTACCTTTTGATGGTTGTTGATGTGTATAACTGAGGGAGAGAGAGAGTCTTCCTTTTCATGGTTATTGATGTGTATAACTGAGGGAGAGAGAGAGTCTACCTTTTCATGGTTGTTGATGTGTATAACTGAGGGAGGGAGAGAGCCTACCTTTTCATGGTTGTTGATGTGTATAACTGAGGGAGGGAGAGAGCCTACCTTTTCATGGTTGTTGATGTGTATAACTGAGGGAGGGAGAGAGCCTACCTTTTCATGGTTGTTGATGTGTATAACTGAGGGAGAGAGACCTACCTTTTCATGGTTGTTGATGTGTATAACTGAGGGAGGGGGAGAGAGAGCCTACCTTTTCATGGTTGTTGATGTGTATAACTGAGGGAGAAAGACCTACCTTTTCATGTTTGTTGATGTGTATAACTGAGGGAGGGAGAGAGAGCCTACCTTTTCATGGTTGTTGATGTGTATAACTGAGGGAGGGAGAGAGAGAGTCTACCTTTTCATGGTTGTTGATGTGTATAACTGAGGGAGAGAGAGTCTACCTTTTAATGGTTATTGATGTGTATAACTGAGGGAGAGAGAGAGAGTCTACCTTTTAATGGTTATTGATGTGTATAACTGAGGGAGAGAGAGAGAGTCTACCTTTTTCATGGTTGTTTGATCAGTAGGACTAAGTTCTCAAATGTTTACTTGATCACCAGCAGTATGTGGACACCCCTTGAAATGAGTGGATTTGGCTATTTCAGCCACACCCGTTGCTGAGAAGTGCATAATCAATGCTTGGAGTTTGTCAGAATTTGTGAGTTTTTGTTTGTCCACCCGCCTCTTGAGGATTGACCACTAGTTCTCAATGGGATTAAGGCGTGGGGAGTTTCCTGGCCATGGACCCAAAATATTGATATTTTGTTCTTCGAGCCACTTAGTTATCACTTTTGCCTTATGGCTCCATCATGCTGGAAAAGGCATTGTTCATCACCAAACTGTTCCTGGATGGTTGGGAGAAGTTGCTCTCGGAGGATGTGTTGGTACCATTCTTTATTCATTGCTGTGTTTTTAGGCAAAATTGTGAGTGAACCCACTCCCTTGGCTGAGAAGCACATGACAGACTTTCTTGGGCGCCCTGAAGCCTTCTTCACAACAATTGAACCGCTCTCCTTGAAGTTCTTGATGATCCGATAAATGGTTGATTTAGGTGCAATCGTACTGGCAGCAATATCCTTGCTCGTGAAGCCCTTTTTGTGCAAAGCAATGATGACGGCACGTGTTTCCTTGCAGTTAACAATGATTCCCAGCACCACCCTCCTTTTGAAGCTTCCAGTCTGTTATTCGAACTCAATCAGCATGACAGAGTGATCTCCAGCCTTGTCCTCGTCAACAGTCACACCTGTGTTAATGAGAGAATCACTGACATGTCAGCTGGTCCTTTTGTGGCAGGGCTGAAATGCAGTGGAAATGTTTTTTTGGGGATTCAGTTCATTTGCATGGCGAAGAGGGACTTTGCAATTTATTGCAATTCATCTGATCACTCTTCATAACATTCTGGAGTATATGCAAACTGACATCATACAAACTGAGGCAGCAGACTTTGTGAAAATTAATATTTGTGTCTTTCTCAAAAATGTTGGCTATGACTGTACACTCTGATGTTCTGTGGTGGTCGCTGCAGCAGGGAGGAGAGCAAGACAGCGGGTGCTAGTCAGTCACTCACTGTCATTTTTTTAACATGGCGCAGCAAATGTGATCCCGGCAAAATTAAATCAATTGTGGTCGCACTCCCTCTAGTCATTTGTGTGTTTTTTATAATTATTTCATCAAATAGTGCTTAAAGCATCAGACCAGCTCAGTGAATATAGTTGATTTAATTAAAACACATAGGATGTCTATATAGGAGACGGCCCTACTGCGGTGTCCATTAATTGTCCAAACTCTGTCTGTCTCTCTCTGTGTCTCAATCTCTCTCCTCTCTCTCTCTCTTCTCACTCTCTGTCTCTCTCCGTGACAGACGGTGTGGATGGTAAGCAGGCGAGGCGTACCAACTCCTCCACGCCACTGGGGGAGCTGTTTGACCACGGCCTGGACAGCTGGGCCTGTGTGTTCTTCGTGGCCACCGTCTACTCCATATTTGGGCGTGGCCCAAGCGGTGTGGGCGTGGCCACGTTGTACTACATCCTGTGGGTGGTCCTATTCTCATTCATCCTGTCTCACTGGGAGAAATACAACACAGGAATCCTCTTCCTGCCCTGGGGCTATGACATCAGCCAAGTGGTGAGTAGGAGACACTGTACCTCATCCTTCTGGCTTCTCTCAATTCAATTCAAGGGGCTTTATTGGCAGGGGAAACATATGTTAACATTGCCGAATCAAGTGAAGTAGATAATAAACAAAAGTGAAATGAACAATAAAAATGAACAGTAAACAGTCTGGTTAAGGGGGTGTTGTTGTCTGGATAAGGGGGTGTTGTTGTGTTGTCTGGGTCTGGTTAAGGGGGTGTTGTTGTGCTGGACTGTTGTCTGGGTCTGGTTGAGGGGGTGTTGTTGTGTTGTCTGGTTGAGGGGGTGTTGTTGTGCTGGACTGTTGGCTCGTCTGGGGGGGTTATATAATGAAGAGGTCTGGGGGTTATACACTGCTCAAAAAAATAAAGGGAACACTTAAACAACGCAATGTAACTTCAAGTCAATCACACTTCTGTGAAATCAAACTGTCCACTTAGGAAGCAACACTGATTGACAATACATTTCACATGCTGTTGTGCAAATGGAATAGACAACAGGTGGAAATTATAGGCAATTAGCAAGACACCCCCAATAAAGGAGTGGTTCTGCAGGTGGGGACCACAGACCACTTCTCAGTTCCTATGCTTCCTGGCTGATGTTTTGGTCACTTTTGAATGCTGGCGGTGCTTTCACTCTAGTGGTAGCATGAGACGGAGTCTACAACCCACACAAGTGGCTCAGGTAGTGCAGCTCATCCAGGATGGCACATCAATGCGAGCTGTGGCAAGAAGGTTTGCTGTGTCTGTCAGCGTAGTGTCCAGAGCATGGAGGCGCTACCAGGAGACAGGCCAGTACATCAGGAGACGTGGAGGAGGCCGTAGGAGGGCAACAACCCAGCAGCAGGACCGCTACCTCCGCCTTTGTGCAAGGAGGAGCAGGAGAAGCACTGCCAGAGCCCTGCAAAATGACCTCCAGCAGGCCACAAATGTGCATGTGTCTGCTCAAACGGTCAGAAACAGACTCCACGAGGGTGGTATGAGGGCCCGACGTCCACAGGTGGGGGTTGTGCTTACAGCCCAACACCGTGCAGGACGTTTGGCATTTGCCAGAGAACACCAAGATTGGCAAATTCGCCACTGGCGCCCTGTGCTCTTCACAGATGAAAGCAGGTTCACACTGAGCACGTGACAGACGTGACAGAGTCTGGAGACGCCGTGGAGAACGTTCTGCTGCCTGCAACATCCTCCAGCATGACCGGTTTGGCGGTGGGTCAGTCATGGTGTGGGGTGGCATTTCTTTGGGAGGCCGCACAGCCCTCCATGTGCTCGCCAGAGGTAGCCTGACTGCCATTAGGTACCGAGATGAGATCCTCAGACCCATTGTGAGACCATATGCTGGTGCGGTGGCCCTGGGTTCCTCCTAATGCAAGACAATGCTAGACCTCATGTGGCTGGAGTGTGTCAGCAGTTTCTGCAAGAGGAAGGCATTGATGCTATGGACTGGCCCGCCCGTTCCCCAGACCTGAATCCAATTGAGCACATCTGGGACATCATGTCTCGCTCCATCCACCAACGCCACGTTGCACCACAGACTGTCCAGGAGTTGGCGGATGCTTTTGTCCAGGTCTGGGAGGAGATCCCTCAGGAGACCATTCGCCACCTCATCAGGAGCATGCCCAGGCGTTGTAGGGAGGTCATACAGGCACGTGGAGGCCACACACACTACTGAGCCTAATTTTGACTTGTTTTAAGGACATTACATCAAAGTTGGATCAGCCTGTGGTGTGGTTTTCCACTTTAATATTGAGTGTGACTCCAAATCCAGACCTCCATGGGTTGATAAATTGGATTTCCATTGATTATTTTTGTCATTTTGTTGTCAGCACATTCAACTATGTAAAGAAAAAAGTATTTAATAAGATTATTTCTTTCATTCAGATCTAGGATGTGATGTGTTTAAGTGTTCCCTTTATTTTTTTGAGCATTATATAATGAAGAGGTCTGTGGGGTTATATAATGAAGAGGTCTGTGGGGTTATATAATGAAGAGGTCTGTGGGGTTATATAATGAAGAGGTCTGTGGGGTTATATAATGAAGAGGTCTGTGGGGTTATATAATGAAGAGGTCTGTGGGGTTATATAATGAAGAGGTCTGTGGGGTTATATAATGAAGAGGTCTGTGGGGTTATATAATGAAGAGGTCTGTGGGGTTATATAATGAAGAGGTCTGGGGGGTTATATAATGAAGAGGTCTGGGGGGTTATATAATGAAGAGGTCTGGGGGGTTATATAATGAAGAGGTCTGGGGGTTATATCTGGGGGGGTTATATAATGAAGAGGTCTGTGGGGGTATATAATGAAGAGGTCTGTGGGGTTATATAATGAAGAGGTCTGTGGGGTTATATAATGAAGAGGTCTGTGGCGGGTTATATAATGAAGAGGTCTGTGGCGGGTTATATAATGAAGAGGTCTGTGGCGGGTTATATAATGAAGAGGCCGGTGGGGTTATATAATGAAGAGGCCTGTGGGGTTATATAATGAAGAGGCCTGTGGGGTTATATAATGAAGAGGTCTGTGGCGGGTTATATAATGAAGAGGTCTGTGGCGGGTTATATAATGAAGAGGTCTGTGGCGGGTTATATAATGAAGAGGTCTGTGGCGGCTTATATAATGAAGAGGTCGGTGGGGTCGGAGGCCGGGGGTTATATAACGAAGAGGCCTGTGGGGTTATATAATGAAGAGGTCTGTGGGGCGGCTTATATAATGAAGAGGTCTGTGGGGCGGCTTATATAATGAAGAGGTCTGTGGGGCGTTATATAATGAAGAGGTCTGTGGGGCGTTATATAATGAAGAGGTCTGGTCTGACCCGCTCGCGGTGGGGGGTGTCTTTCTCAAGGGAGTGCTTCTCCTGCTGAGCTAATTCTTTGATTAGGTGAAAGTCCAGCTGAAACTGTTTGGGGGGTTGCCCTGTACCAATACTGTTCTAGACTTATATTAGCTGACAGAGTCCTCGTTGTCTACTATCCTGAGTTTCCACTCCTCGTTAACACCACTTCTCTTAACAGAGGGGTAGTGTGTTAATATAGCACTGTGCCAGGGGATGGTCTGGTTAATATAGGACTGTGTCATGCCAGGGGATGGTCTGGTTAATATAGCACTGTGCCATGCCAGGGGATGGTCTGGTTAATATAGCACTGTGCCATGCCAGGGGATGGTCTGGTTAATATAGCACTGTGCCAGGGGATGGTCTGGTTAATATAACACTGTGCCAGGGGATGGTCTGGTTAATATAACACTGTGCCAGGGGATGATCTGGTTAATATAGCATTGTGCCATGCCTGGGGATGGTCTGGTTCATATAGCACTGTGCCATGCCAGGGGATGGTCTGGTTAATATAGCACTGTGCCATGCCAGGGGATGGTCTGGTTAATATAGCACTGTGCCATGCCAGGGGATGTTCTGGTTAATATAGCACTGTGCCATGCCAGGGGATGGTCTGGTTAATATAGCACTGTGCCATGCCAGGGGATGGTCTGGTTAATATAGCACTGTGCCATGCCAGGGGATGGTCTGGTTAATATAGCACTGTGCCATGCCAGGGGATGGTCTGGTTAATATAGCACTGTGTCATGCCAGGGGATGGTCTGGTTAATATAGCACTGCTGTCATGCCAGGGGATGGTCTGGTTAATATAGCACTGTGCCATGGGATGGTCTGGTTAATATAGCACTGTGCCAGGGGATGGTCTGGTTAATATAACACTGTGCCATGCCAGGGGATGGTCTGGTTAATATAGCACTGTCATGCCAAGGGATGGTCTGGTTAATATAGCACTGTGCCATGCCAGGGGATGGTCTGGTTAATATAGCACTGTGCCATGCCAGGGGATGGTCTGGTTAATATAGCACTGTGTCATGCCAGGGGATGGTCTGGTTAATATAGCACTGTGCCATGCCAGGGGATGGTCTGGTTAATATAGCACTGTGCCATGCCAGGGGATGGTCTGGTTAATATAGCACTGTGCCATGCCAGGGGATGGTCTGGTTAATAAAGCAATGTGCCAGGGGATGGTCTGGTTAGTATAGCACTGTGTCATGCCAGTGGATGGTCTGGTTAATATAGCACTGTGCCAGGGGATGGTCTGGTTAATATAGCGCTGTGCCAGGGGATGGTCTGGTTAATATAGCACTGTGCCAGGGGATGGTCTGGTTAATATAGCACTGTGCCAGGGAATGTTCTGGTTAATATAGCACTGTGGTATGCCAGGGGATGGTCAGGTTAATATAGCACTGTGCCATGCCAGGGGATGGTCAGGTTAATATAGCACTGTGCCATGCCAGGGGATGGTCTGGTTAATATAGCACTGTGCCATGCCAGGGGATGGTCTGGTTAATATAGCACTGTGCCATGCCAGGGGATGGTCTGGTTAATATAGCACTGTGCCATGCCAGGGGATGGTCTGGTTAATATAGCACTGTGCCATGGGATGGTCTGGTTAATATAGCACTGTGCCAGGGGATGGTCTGGTTAATATAGCACTGTGCCATGCCAGGGGATGGTCTGGTTAATATAGCACTGTCATGCCAGGGGATGGTCTGGTTAATATAGCACTGTGCCATGCCAGGGGATGGTCTGGTTAATATAGCACTGTGCCATGCCAGGGGATGGTCTGGTTAATATAGCACTGTGCCAGTGGATGGTCTGGTTAATATAGCACTGTGTCATGCCAGGGGATGGTCTGGTTAATATAGCACTGTGCCAGGGGATGGTCTGGTTAATATAGCACTTTGCCATGCCAGGGGATGGTCTGGTTAATATAGCACTGTGCCATGCCAGGGGATGGTCTGGTTAATATAGCACTGTGCCAGTGGATGGTCTGGTTAATATAGCACTGTGCCAGGGGATGGTCTGGTTAATATAGCACTGTGCCAGGGGATGGTCTGGTTAATATAGCACTGTGCCATGCCAGGGGATGGTCTGGTTAATATAGCACTGTGCCATGCCAGGGGATGGTCTGGTTAATATAGCACTGTGCCATGCCAGGGGATGGTCTGGTTAATATAGCACTGTGCCATGCCAGGGGATGGTCTGGTTAATATAGCACTGTGCCATGCCAGGGGATGGTCTGGTTAATATAGCACTGTGCCATGCCAGGGGATGGTCTGGTTAATATAGCACTGTGCCATGCCAGGGGATGGTCTGGTTAATATAGCACTGTGCCATGCCAGGGGATGGTCTGGTTAATATAGCACTGTGCCATGCCAGGGGATGGTCTGGTTAATATAGCACTGTGCCATGCCAGGGGATGGTCTGGTTAATATAGCACTGTGCCATGCCAGGGGATGGTCTGGTTAATATAGCACTGTGCCATGCCAGGGGATGGTCTGGTTAATATAGCACTGTGTCATGCCATGGGATGGTCTGGTTAATATAGCACTGTGCCATGCCAGGGGATGGTCTGGTTAATATAGCACTGTGTCATGCCATGGGATGGTCTGGTTAATATAGCACTGTGTCATGCCAGGGGATGGTCTGGTTAATATAGCACTGTGTCATGCCAGGGGATGGTCTGGTTAATATAGCACTGTGCCAGGGGATGGTCTGGTTAATATAGCACTGTGCCAGGGGATGGTCTGGTTAATATAGCACTGTGCCATGCCAGGGGATGGTCTGGTTAATATAGCACTGTGCCAGGGGATGGTCTGGTTAATATAGCACTGTGCCAGGGGATGGTCTGGTTAATATAGCACTGTGCCAGTGGATGGTCTGGTTAATATAGCACTGTGCCAGGGGATGGTCTGGTTAATATAGCACTGTGCCAGGGGATGGTCTGGTTAATATAGCACTGTGCCATGCCAGGGGATGGTCTGGTTAATATAGCACTGTGCCATGCCAGGGGATGATCTGGTTAATATAGCACTGTGCCATGCCAGGGGATGGTCTGGTTAATATAGCACTGTGCCAGTGGATGGTCTGGTTAATATAGCACTGTGCAAGTGGATGGTCTGGTTAATATAGCACTGTGTCATGCCAGGGGATGGTCTGGTTAATATAGCACTGTGCCAGGGGATGGTCTGGTTAATATAGCACTGTGCCATGCCAGGGGATGGTCTGGTTAATATAGCACTGTCATGCCAGGGGATGGTCTGGTTAATATAGCACTGTGCCAGTGGATGGTCTGGTTAATATAGCACTGTCATGCCAGGGGATGGTCTGGTTAATATAGCACTGTGCCAGTGGATGGTCTGGTTAATATAGCACTGTGCCAGGGGATGGTCTGGTTAATATAGCACTGTGCCAGGGGATGGTCTGGTTAATATAGCACTGTGCCATGCCAGGGGATGGTCTGGTTAATATAGCACTGTGCCAGGGGATGGTCTGGTTAATATAGCACTGTGCCAGGGGATGGTCTGGTTAATATAGCACTGTGCCAGTGGATGGTCTGGTTAATATAGCACTGTGCCATGCCAGGGGATGGTCTGGTTAATATAGCACTGTGCCAGTGGATGGTCTGGTTAATATAGCACTGTGCCATGCCAGGGGATGGTCTGGTTAATATAGCACTGTGCCAGGGGATGGTCTGGTTAATATAGCACTGTGCCAGGGGATGGTCTGGTTAATATAGCACTGTGCCAGTGGATGGTCTGGTTAATATAGCACTGTGCCAGGGGATGGTCTGGTTAATATAGCACTGTGCCAGGGGATGGTCTGGTTAATATAGCACTGTGCCAGTGGATGGTCTGGTTAATATAGCACTGTGCCAGGGGATGGTCTGGTTAATATAGCACTGTGCCAGGGGATGGTCTGGTTAATATAGCACTGTGCCATGCCAGGAGATGGTCTGGTTAATATAGCACTGTGCCAGGGGATGGTCTGGTTAATATAGCACTGTGCCATGCCAGGGGATGGTCTGGTTAATATAGCACTGTGCCATGCCAGGGGATGGTCTGGTTAATATAGCACTGTGCCAGGGGATGGTCTGGTTAATATAGCACTGTGCCAGTGGATGGTCTGGTTAATATAGCACTGTGCCATGCCAGGGGATGGTCTGGTTAATATAGCACTGTGCCATGCCAGGGGATGGTCTGGTTAATATAGCACTGTGCCATGCCAGGGGATGGTCTGGTTAATATAGCACTGTGCCATGCCAGGGGATGGTCTGGTTAATATAGCACTGTGCCAGGGGATGGTCTGGTTAATATAGCACTGTCATGCCAGGGGATGGTCTGGTTAATATAGCACTGTGCCAGTGGATGGTCTGGTTAATATAGCACTGTGCCATGCCAGGGGATGGTCTGGTTAATATAGCACTGTGCCATGCCAGGGATGGTCTGGTTAATATAGCACTGTGCCATGCCAGGGGATGGTCTGGTTAATATAGCACTGTGCCATGCCAGGGGATGGTCTGGTTAATATAGCACTGTGCCATGCCAGGGGATGGTCTGGTTAATATAGCACTGTGTCATGCCATGGGATGGTCTGGTTAATATAGCACTGTGCCATGCCAGGGGATGGTCTGGTTAATATAGCACTGTGTCATGCCATGGGATGGTCTGGTTAATATAGCACTGTGTCATGCCAGGGGATGGTCTGGTTAATATAGCACTGTGCCAGGGGATGGTCTGGTTAATATAGCACTGTGCCAGGGGATGGTCTGGTTAATATAGCACTGTGCCAGGGGATGGTCTGGTTAATATAGCACTGTGCCATGCCAGGGGATGGTCTGGTTAATATAGCACTGTGCCAGGGGATGGTCTGGTTAATATAGCACTGTGCCAGGGGATGGTCTGGTTAATATAGCACTGTGCCAGTGGATGGTCTGGTTAATATAGCACTGTGCCAGGGGATGGTCTGGTTAATATAGCACTGTGCCATGCCAGGGGATGGTCTGGTTAATATAGCACTGTGCCATGCCAGGGGATGATCTGGTTAATATAGCACTGTGCCATGCCAGGGGATGGTCTGGTTAATATAGCACTGTGCCAGTGGATGGTCTGGTTAATATAGCACTGTGCAAGTGGATGGTCTGGTTAATATAGCACTGTGTCATGCCAGGGGATGGTCTGGTTAATATAGCACTGTGCCAGGGGATGGTCTGGTTAATATAGCACTGTGCCATGCCAGGGGATGGTCTGGTTAATATAGCACTTTGTCATGCCAGGGGATGGTCTGGTTAATATAGCACTGTCCATGCCAGGGGATGGTCTGGTTAATATAGCACTGTGCCAGTGGATGGTCTGGTTAATATAGCACTGTCATGCCAGGGGATGGTCTGGTTAATATAGCACTGTGCCAGTGGATGGTCTGGTTAATATAGCACTGTGCCAGGGGATGGTCTGGTTAATATAGCACTGTGCCAGGGGATGGTCTGGTTAATATAGCACTGTGCCATGCCAGGGGATGGTCTGGTTAATATAGCACTGTGCCAGGGGATGGTCTGGTTAATATAGCACTGTGCCAGGGGATGGTCTGGTTAATATAGCACTGTGCCAGTGGATGGTCTGGTTAATATAGCACTGTGCCATGCCAGGGGATGGTCTGGTTAATATAGCACTGTGCCAGTGGATGGTCTGGTTAATATAGCACTGTGTCATGCCAGGGGATGGTCTGGTTAATATAGTACTTTGTCATGCCAGGGGATGGTCTGGTTAATATAGCACTGTGCCAGGGGATGGTCTGGTTAATATAGCACTGTGCCAGTGGATGGTCTGGTTAATATAGCACTGTGCCAGGGGATGGTCTGGTTAATATAGCACTGTGCCAGTGGATGGTCTGGTTAATATAGCACTGTGCCAGGGGATGGTCTGGTTAATATAGCACTGTGCCAGGGGATGGTCTGGTTAATATAGCACTGTGCCATGCCAGGAGATGGTCTGGTTAATATAGCACTGTGCCAGGGGATGGTCTGGTTAATATAGCACTGTGCCAGGGGATGGTCTGGTTAATATAGCACTGTGCCATGCCAGGGGATGGTCTGGTTAATATAGCACTGTGCCAGGGGATGGTCTGGTTAATATAGCACTGTGCCAGGGGATGGTCTGGTTAATATAGCACTGTGCCAGTGGATGGTCTGGTTAATATAGCACTGTGCCATGCCAGGGGATGGTCTGGTTAATATAGCACTGTGCCATGCCAGGGGATGGTCTGGTTAATATAGCACTGTGCCATGCCAGGGGATGGTCTGGTTAATATAGCACTGTGCCATGCCAGGGGATGGTCTGGTTAATATAGCACTGTGCCAGGGGATGGTCTGGTTAATATAGCACTGTCATGCCAGGGGATGGTCTGGTTAATATAGCACTGTGCCAGTGGATGGTCTGGTTAATATAGCACTGTGCCAGGGGATGGTCTGGTTAATATAGCACTGTGCCAGGGGATGGTCTGGTTAATATAGCACTGTGCCATGCCAGGGGATGGTCTGGTTAATATAGCACTGTGCCATGCCAGGGGATGGTCTGGTTAATATAGCACTGTGCCAATGGATGGTCTGGTTAATATAGGACTGTGTCATGCCATGGGATGGTCTGGTTAATATAGCACTGTGCCAGGGGATGGTCTGGTTAATATAGCACTTTGCCATGCCAGGGGATGGTCTGGTTAATATAGCACTGTGCCAGGGGATGGTCTGGTTAATATAGCACTTTGCCATGCCAGGGGATGGTCTGGTTAATATAGCACTGTGCCATGCCAGGGGATGGTCTGGTTAATATAGCACTGTGCCATGCCAGGGGATGGTCTGGTTAATATAGCACTGTGCCAGTGGATGGTCTGGTTAATATAGCACTGTGCCAGGGGATGGTCTGGTTAATATAGCACTGTGCCATGCCAGGGGATGGTCTGGTTAATATAGCACTGTGCCATGCCAGGGGATGGTCTGGTTAATATAGCACTGTGCCATGCCAGGGGATGGTCTGGTTAATATAGCACTGTGCCATGCCAGGGGATGGTCTGGTTAATATAGCACTGTGCCATGCCAGGGGATGGTCTGGTTAATATAGCACTGTGCCAGTGGATGGTCTGGTTAATATAGCACTGTGCCAGGGGATGGTCTGGTTAATATAGCACTGTGCCAGGGGATGGTCTGGTTAATATAGCACTTTGCCATGCCAGGGGATGGTCTGGTTAATATAGCACTGTGCCATGCCAGGGGATGGTCTGGTTAATATAGCACTGTGCCATGCCAGGGGATGGTCTGGTTAATATAGCACTGTGCCATGCCAGGGGATGGTCTGGTTAATATAGCACTGTGCCAGGGGATGGTCTGGTTAATATAGCACTGTGCCATGCCAGGGGATGGTCTGGTTAATATAGCACTGTGCCATGCCAGGGGATGGTCTGGTTAATATAGCACTGTGCCATGCCAGGGGATGGTCTGGTTAATATAGCACTGTGCCATGCCAGGGGATGGTCTGGTTAATATAGCACTGTGCCATGCCAGGGGATGGTCTGGTTAATATAGCACTGTGCCATGCCAGGGGATGGTCTGGTTAATATAGCACTGTGTCATGCCAGGGGATGGTCTGGTTAATATAGCACTGTGCCAGGGGATGGTCTGGTTAATATAGCACTGTGTCATGCCATGGGATGGTCTGGTTAATATAGCACTGTGTCATGCCAGGGGATGGTCTGGTTAATATAGCACTGTGTCATGCCAGGGGATGGTCTGGTTAATGTAGCACTGTGCCAGTGGATGGTCTGGTTAATATAGCACTGTCATGCCAGGGGATGGTCTGGTTAATATAGCACTGTGCCAGTGGATGGTCTGGTTAATATAGCACTGTGCCAGGGGATGGTCTGGTTAATATAGCACTGTGCCAGGGGATGGTCTGGTTAATATAGCACTGTGCCATGCCAGGGGATGGTCTGGTTAATATAGCACTGTGCCAGGGGATGGTCTGGTTAATATAGCACTGTGCCAGGGGATGGTCTGGTTAATATAGCACTGTGCCAGTGGATGGTCTGGTTAATATAGCACTGTGCCAGGGGATGGTCTGGTTAATATAGCACTGTGCCATGCCAGGGGATGGTCTGGTTAATATAGCACTGTGCCATGCCAGGGGATGGTCTGGTTAATATAGCACTGTGCCATGCCAGGGGATGGTCTGGTTAATATAGCACTGTGCCATGCCAGGGGATGGTCTGGTTAATATAGCACTGTGCCATGCCAGGGGATGGTCTGGTTAATATAGCACTGTGCCAGGGGATGGTCTGGTTAATATAGCACTGTGCAAGTGGATGGTCTGGTTAATATAGCACTGTGTCATGCCAGGGGATGGTCTGGTTAATATAGCACTGTGTCATGCCAGGGGATGGTCTGGTTAATATAGCACTGTGTCATGCCAGGGGATGGTCTGGTTAATATAGCACTGTGCCAGGGGATGGTCTGGTTAATATAGCACTGTCATGCCAGGGGATGGTCTGGTTAATATAGCACTGTGCCAGTGGATGGTCTGGTTAATATAGCACTGTCATGCCAGGGGATGGTCTGGTTAATATAGCACTGTGTCATGCCAGGGGATGGTCTGGTTAATATAGCACTGTGTCATGCCAGGGGATGGTCTGGTTAATATAGCACTGTGCCAGTGGATGGTCTGGTTAATATAGCACTGTGCCAGTGGATGGTCTGGTTAATATAGCACTGTGCCAGTGGATGGTCTGGTTAATATAGCACTGTGCCAGGGGATGGTCTGGTTAATATAGCACTGTGCCAGGGGATGGTCTGGTTAATATAGCACTGTGCCATGCCAGGGGATGGTCTGGTTAATATAGCACTGTGCCATGCCAGGGGATGGTCTGGTTAATATAGCACTGTGTCATGCCATGGGATGGTCTGGTTAATATAGCACTGTGCCATGCCAGGGGATGGTCTGGTTAATATAGCACTGTGTCATGCCATGGGATGGTCTGGTTAATATAGCACTGTGTCATGCCAGGGGATGGTCTGGTTAATATAGCACTGTGTCATGCCAGTGGATGGTCTGGTTAATATAGCACTGTCATGCCAGGGGATGGTCTGGTTAATATAGCACTGTGCCAGTGGATGGTCTGGTTAATATAGCACTGTGCCAGGGGATGGTCTGGTTAATATAGCACTGTGCCAGGGGATGGTCTGGTTAATATAGCACTGTGTCATGCCAGGGGATGGTCTGGTTAATATAGCACTGTGCCATGCCAGGGGATGGTCTGGTTAATATAGCACTGTGCCAGGGGATGGTCTGGTTAATATAGCACTGTGCCAGGGGATGGTCTGGTTAATATAGCACTGTGCCAGTGGATGGTCTGGTTAATATAGCACTGTGCCAGGGGATGGTCTGGTTAATATAGCACTGTGCCATGCCAGGGGATGATCTGGTTAATATAGCACTGTGCCATGCCAGGGGATGGTCTGGTTAATATAGCACTGTGCCAGTGGATGGTCTGGTTAATATAGCACTGTGCAAGTGGATGGTCTGGTTAATATAGCACTGTGTCATGCCATGGTATGGTCTGGTTAATATAGCACTGTGCCAGGGGATGGTCTGGTTAATATAGCACTGTGCCATGCCAGGGGATGGTCTGGTTAATATAGCACTTTGTCATGCCAGGGAATGGTCTGGTTAATATAGCACTGTGCCAGGGGATGGTCTGGTTAATATAGCACTGTCATGCCAGGGGATGGTCTGGTTAATATAGCACTGTGCCAGTGGATGGTCTGGTTAATATAGCACTGTCATGCCAGGGGATGGTCTGGTTAATATAGCACTGTGTCATGCCAGGGGATGGTCTGGTTAATATAGCACTGTGTCATGCCAGGGGGTGGTCTGGTTAATATAGCACTGTGCCAGTGGATGGTCTGGTTAATATAGCACTGTGCCAGTGGATGGTCTGGTTAATATAGCACTGTGCCAGGGGATGGTCTGGTTAATATAGCACTGTGCCAGGGGATGGTCTGGTTAATATAGCACTGTGCCATGCCAGGGGATGGTCTGGTTAATATAGCACTGTGCCATGCCAGGGGATGGTCTGGTTAATATAGCACTGTGCCAGGGGATGGTCTGGTTAATATAGCACTGTGCCAGGGGATGGTCTGGTTAATATAGCACTGTGCCATGCCAAGGGATGGTCTGGTTAATATAGCACTGTGCCAGTGGATGGTCTGGTTAATATAGGACTGTGCCATGCCATGGGATGGTCTGGTTAATATAGCACTGTGCCATGCCAGGGGATGGTCTGGTTAATATAGCACTGTGCCATGCCAGGGGATGGTCTGGTTAATATAGCACTGTGCCATGCCAGGGGATGGTCTGGTTAATATAGCACTGTGCCAGGGGATGGTCTGGTTAATATAGCACTGTGCCATGCCATGGGATGGTCTGGTTAATATAGCACGTGCTGCCAGGGGATGGTCTGGTTAATATAGCACTTTGCCATGCCAGGGGATGGTCTGGTTAATATAGCACTGTGCCATGCCAGGGGATGGTCTGGTTAATATAGCACTGTGCCATGCCAGGGGATGGTCTGGTTAATATAGCACTGTGCCAGGGGATGGTCTGGTTAATATAGCACTGTGCCAGTGGATGGTCTGGTTAATATAGCACTGTGCCAGTGGATGGTCTGGTTAATATAGCACTGTGCCAGGGGATGGTCTGGTTAATATAGCACTGTGCCAGGGGATGGTCTGGTTAATATAGCACTGTGCCATGCCAGGGGATGGTCTGGTTAATATAGCACTGTGCCATGCCAGGGGATGGTCTGGTTAATATAGCACTGTGCCATGCCAGGGGATGGTCTGGTTAATATAGCACTGTGCCATGCCAGGGGATGGTCTGGTTAATATAGCACTGTGCCATGCCAGGGGATGGTCTGGTTAATATAGCACTGTGCCATGCCAGGGGATGGTCTGGTTAATATAGCACTGTGCCATGCCAGGGGATGGTCTGGTTAATATAGCACTGTGCCATGCCAGGGGATGGTCTGGTTAATATAGCACTGTGCCATGCCAGGGGATGGTCTGGTTAATATAGCACTGTGCCATGCCAGGGGATGGTCTGGTTAATATAGCACTGTGCCATGCCAGGGGATGGTCTGGTTAATATAGCACTGTGCCATGCCAGGGGATGGTCTGGTTAATATAGCACTGTGCCATGCCAGGGGATGGTCTGGTTAATATAGCACTGTGTCATGCCATGGGATGGTCTGGTTAATATAGCACTGTGCCATGCCAGGGGATGGTCTGGTTAATATAGCACTGTGTCATGCCATGGGATGGTCTGGTTAATATAGCACTGTGCCATGCCAGGGGATGGTCTGGTTAATATAGCACTGTGTCATGCCAGGGGATGGTCTGGTTAATATAGCACTGTGTCATGCCAGGGGATGGTCTGGTTAATGTAGCACTGTGCCAGTGGATGGTCTGGTTAATATAGCACTGTCATGCCAGGGGATGGTCTGGTTAATATAGCACTGTGCCAGGGGATGGTCTGGTTAATATATCACTGTGCCAGGGGATGGTCTGGTTAATATAGCACTGTGCCAGGGGATGGTCTGGTTAATATAGCACTGTGCCATGCCAGGGGATGGTCTGGTTAATATAGCACTGTGCCAGGGGATGGTCTGGTTAATATAGCACTGTGCCAGGGGATGGTCTGGTTAATATAGCACTGTGCCAGTGGATGGTCTGGTTAATATAGCACTGTGCCAGGGGATGGTCTGGTTAATATAGCACTGTGCCATGCCAGGGGATGGTCTGGTTAATATAGCACTGTGCCATGCCAGGGGATGATCTGGTTAATATAGCACTGTGCCATGCCAGGGGATGGTCTGGTTAATATAGCACTGTGCCAGTGGATGGTCTGGTTAATATAGCACTGTGCCAGTGGATGGTCTGGTTAATATAGCACTGTGCAAGTGGATGGTCTGGTTAATATAGCACTGTGTCATGCCAGGGGATGGTCTGGTTAATATAGCACTGTGCCAGGGGATGGTCTGGTTAATATAGCACTTTGTCATGCCAGGGGATGGTCTGGTTAATATAGCACTTTGTCATGCCAGGGGATGGTCTGGTTAATATAGCACTGTGCCAGTGGATGGTCTGGTTAATATAGCACTGTCATGCCAGGGGATGGTCTGGTTAATATAGCACTGTGCCAGTGGATGGTCTGGTTAATATAGCACTGTGCCAGGGGATGGTCTGGTTAATATAGCACTGTGCCAGGGGATGGTCTGGTTAATATAGCACTGTGCCATGCCAGGGGATGGTCTGGTTAATATAGCACTGTGCCAGGGGATGGTCTGGTTAATATAGCACTGTGCCAGGGGATGGTCTGGTTAATATAGCACTGTGCCAGTGGATGGTCTGGTTAATATAGCACTGTGCCATGCCAGGGGATGGTCTGGTTAATATAGCACTGTGCCAGTGGATGGTCTGGTTAATATAGCACTGTGTCATGCCAGGGGATGGTCTGGTTAATATAGTACTTTGTCATGCCAGGGGATGGTCTGGTTAATATAGCACTGTGCCAGGGGATGGTCTGGTTAATATAGCACTGTGCCAGTGGATGGTCTGGTTAATATAGCACTGTGCCAGTGGATGGTCTGGTTAATATAGCACTGTGCCAGGGGATGGTCTGGTTAATATAGCACTGTGCCAGTGGATGGTCTGGTTAATATAGCACTGTGCCAGGGGATGGTCTGGTTAATATAGCACTGTGCCAGGGGATGGTCTGGTTAATATAGCACTGTGCCATGCCAGGAGATGGTCTGGTTAATATAGCACTGTGCCAGGGGATGGTCTGGTTAATATAGCACTGTGCCAGGGGATGGTCTGGTTAATATAGCACTGTGCCAGGGGATGGTCTGGTTAATATAGCACTGTGCCATGCCAGGAGATGGTCTGGTTAATATAGCACTGTGCCAGGGGATGGTCTGGTTAATATAGCACTGTGCCAGGGGATGGTCTGGTTAATATAGCACTGTGCCATGCCAGGGGATGGTCTGGTTAATATAGCACTGTGCCAGGGGATGGTCTGGTTAATATAGCACTGTGCCAGGGGATGGTCTGGTTAATATAGCACTGTGCCATGCCAGGGGATGGTCTGGTTAATATAGCACTGTGCCATGCCAGGGGATGGTCTGGTTAATATAGCACTGTGCCATGCCAGGGGATGGTCTGGTTAATATAGCACTGTGCCAGGGGATGGTCTGGTTAATATAGCACTGTCATGCCAGGGGATGGTCTGGTTAATATAGCACTGTGCCAGTGGATGGTCTGGTTAATATAGCACTGTGCCAGGGGATGGTCTGGTTAATATAGCACTGTGCCATGCCAGGGGATGGTCTGGTTAATATAGCACTGTGCCATGCCAGGGGATGGTCTGGTTAATATAGCACTGTGCCATGCCAGGGGATGGTCTGGTTAATATAGCACTGTGCCAAGTGGATGGTCTGGTTAATATAGCACTGTGTCATGCCATGGGATGGTCTGGTTAATATAGCACTGTGCCAGGGGATGGTCTGGTTAATATAGCACTTTGCCATGCCAGGGGATGGTCTGGTTAATATAGCACTGTGCCAGGGGATGGTCTGGTTAATATAGCACTTTGCCATGCCAGGGGATGGTCTGGTTAATATAGCACTGTGCCATGCCAGGGGATGGTCTGGTTAATATAGCACTGTGCCATGCCAGGGGATGGTCTGGTTAATATAGCACTGTGCCAGTGGATGGTCTGGTTAATATAGCACTGTGCCAGGGGATGGTCTGGTTAATATAGCACTGTGCCATGCCAGGGGATGGTCTGGTTAATATAGCACTGTGCCATGCCAGGGGATGGTCTGGTTAATATAGCACTGTGCCATGCCAGGGGATGGTCTGGTTAATATAGCACTGTGCCATGCCAGGGGATGGTCTGGTTAATATAGCACTGTGCCATGCCAGGGGATGGTCTGGTTAATATAGCACTGTGCCAGTGGATGGTCTGGTTAATATAGCACTGTGCCAGGGGATGGTCTGGTTAATATAGCACTGTGCCAGGGGATGGTCTGGTTAATATAGCACTGTGCCAGGGGATGGTCTGGTTAATATAGCACTTTGCCATGCCAGGGGATGGTCTGGTTAATATAGCACTGTGCCATGCCAGGGGATGGTCTGGTTAATATAGCACTGTGCCATGCCAGGGGATGGTCTGGTTAATATAGCACTGTGCCAGTGGATGGTCTGGTTAATATAGCACTGTGCCAGGGGATGGTCTGGTTAATATAGCACTGTGCCAGGGGATGGTCTGGTTAATATAGCACTGTGCCATGCCAGGGGATGGTCTGGTTAATATAGCACTGTGCCATGCCAGGGGATGGTCTGGTTAATATAGCACTGTGCCATGCCAGGGGATGGTCTGGTTAATATAGCACTGTGCCATGCCAGGGGATGGTCTGGTTAATATAGCACTGTGCCATGCCAGGGGATGGTCTGGTTAATATAGCACTGTGCCATGCCAGGGGATGGTCTGGTTAATATAGCACTGTGCCATGCCAGGGGATGGTCTGGTTAATATAGCACTGTGCCATGCCAGGGGATGGTCTGGTTAATATAGCACTGTGCCATGCCAGGGGATGGTCTGGTTAATATAGCACTGTGCCATGCCAGGGGATGGTCTGGTTAATATAGCACTGTGCCATGCCAGGGGATGGTCTGGTTAATATAGCACTGTGTCATGCCAGGGGATGGTCTGGTTAATATAGCACTGTGCCAGGGGATGGTCTGGTTAATATAGCACTGTGTCATGCCATGGGATGGTCTGGTTAATATAGCACTGTGTCATGCCAGGGGATGGTCTGGTTAATGTAGCACTGTGCCAGTGGATGGTCTGGTTAATATAGCACTGTCATGCCAGGGGATGGTCTGGTTAATATAGCACTGTGCCAGTGGATGGTCTGGTTAATATAGCACTGTGCCAGGGGATGGTCTGGTTAATATAGCACTGTGCCAGGGGATGGTCTGGTTAATATAGCACTGTGCCATGCCAGGGGATGGTCTGGTTAATATAGCACTGTGCCAGGGGATGGTCTGGTTAATATAGCACTGTGCCAGGGGATGGTCTGGTTAATATAGCACTGTGCCAGTGGATGGTCTGGTTAATATAGCACTGTGCCATGCCAGGGGATGGTCTGGTTAATATAGCACTGTGCCAGTGGATGGTCTGGTTAATATAGCACTGTGTCATGCCAGGGGATGGTCTGGTTAATATAGTACTTTGTCATGCCAGGGGATGGTCTGGTTAATATAGCACTGTGCCAGGGGATGGTCTGGTTAATATAGCACTGTGCCAGTGGATGGTCTGGTTAATATAGCACTGTGCCAGTGGATGGTCTGGTTAATATAGCACTGTGCCAGGGGATGGTCTGGTTAATATAGCACTGTGCCAGTGGATGGTCTGGTTAATATAGCACTGTGCCAGGGGATGGTCTGGTTAATATAGCACTGTGCCAGGGGATGGTCTGGTTAATATAGCACTGTGCCAAGCCAGGAGATGGTCTGGTTAATATAGCACTGTGCCAGGGGATGGTCTGGTTAATATAGCACTGTGCCAGGGGATGGTCTGGTTAATATAGCACTGTGCCAGGGGATGGTCTGGTTAATATAGCACTGTGCCATGCCAGGAGATGGTCTGGTTAATATAGCACTGTGCCAGGGGATGGTCTGGTTAATATAGCACTGTGCCAGGGGATGGTCTGGTTAATATAGCACTGTGCCATGCCAGGGGATGGTCTGGTTAATATAGCACTGTGCCAGGGGATGGTCTGGTTAATATAGCACTGTGCCAGGGGATGGTCTGGTTAATATAGCACTGTGCCAGTGGATGGTCTGGTTAATATAGCACTGTGCCAGGGGATGGTCTGGTTAATATAGCACTGTGCCATGCCAGGGGATGGTCTGGTTAATATAGCACTGTGCCATGCCAGGGGATGGTCTGGTTAATATAGCACTGTGCCATGCCAGGGGATGGTCTGGTTAATATAGCACTGTGCCAGGGGATGGTCTGGTTAATATAGCACTGTCATGCCAGGGGATGGTCTGGTTAATATAGCACTGTGCCAGGGGATGGTCTGGTTAATATAGCACTGTGCCAGGGGATGGTCTGGTTAATATAGCACTGTGCCAGGGGATGGTCTGGTTAATATAGCACTGTGCCATGCCAGGGGATGGTCTGGTTAATATAGCACTGTGCCATGCCAGGGGATGGTCTGGTTAATATAGCACTGTGCCAATGGATGGTCTGGTTAATATAGGACTGTGTCATGCCATGGGATGGTCTGGTTAATATAGCACTGTGCCAGGGGATGGTCTGGTTAATATAGCACTTTGCCATGCCAGGGGATGGTCTGGTTAATATAGCACTGTGCCAGGGGATGGTCTGGTTAATATAGCACTTTGCCATGCCAGGGGATGGTCTGGTTAATATAGCACTGTGCCATGCCAGGGGATGGTCTGGTTAATATAGCACTGTGCCATGCCAGGGGATGGTCTGGTTAATATAGCACTGTGCCAGTGGATGGTCTGGTTAATATAGCACTGTGCCAGGGGATGGTCTGGTTAATATAGCACTGTGCCATGCCAGGGGATGGTCTGGTTAATATAGCACTGTGCCATGCCAGGGGATGGTCTGGTTAATATAGCACTGTGCCATGCCAGGGGATGGTCTGGTTAATATAGCACTGTGCCATGCCAGGGGATGGTCTGGTTAATATAGCACTGTGCCATGCCAGGGGATGGTCTGGTTAATATAGCACTGTGCCAGTGGATGGTCTGGTTAATATAGCACTGTGCCAGGGGATGGTCTGGTTAATATAGCACTGTGCCAGGGGATGGTCTGGTTAATATAGCACTGTGCCAGGGGATGGTCTGGTTAATATAGCACTTTGCCATGCCAGGGGATGGTCTGGTTAATATAGCACTGTGCCATGCCAGGGGATGGTCTGGTTAATATAGCACTGTGCCATGCCAGGGGATGGTCTGGTTAATATAGCACTGTGCCAGTGGATGGTCTGGTTAATATAGCACTGTGCCAGGGGATGGTCTGGTTAATATAGCACTGTGCCAGGGGATGGTCTGGTTAATATAGCACTGTGCCATGCCAGGGGATGGTCTGGTTAATATAGCACTGTGCCATGCCAGGGGATGGTCTGGTTAATATAGCACTGTGCCATGCCAGGGGATGGTCTGGTTAATATAGCACTGTGCCATGCCAGGGGATGGTCTGGTTAATATAGCACTGTGCCATGCCAGGGGATGGTCTGGTTAATATAGCACTGTGCCATGCCAGGGGATGGTCTGGTTAATATAGCACTGTGCCATGCCAGGGGATGGTCTGGTTAATATAGCACTGTGCCATGCCAGGGGATGGTCTGGTTAATATAGCACTGTGCCATGCCAGGGGATGGTCTGGTTAATATAGCACTGTGCCATGCCAGGGGATGGTCTGGTTAATATAGCACTGTGCCATGCCAGGGGATGGTCTGGTTAATATAGCACTGTGTCATGCCAGGGGATGGTCTGGTTAATATAGCACTGTGCCAGGGGATGGTCTGGTTAATATAGCACTGTGTCATGCCATGGGATGGTCTGGTTAATATAGCACTGTGTCATGCCAGGGGATGGTCTGGTTAATGTAGCACTGTGCCAGTGGATGGTCTGGTTAATATAGCACTGTCATGCCAGGGGATGGTCTGGTTAATATAGCACTGTGCCAGTGGATGGTCTGGTTAATATAGCACTGTGCCAGGGGATGGTCTGGTTAATATAGCACTGTGCCAGGGGATGGTCTGGTTAATATAGCACTGTGCAATGCCAGGGGATGGTCTGGTTAATATAGCACTGTGCCAGGGGATGGTCTGGTTAATATAGCACTGTGCCAGGGGATGGTCTGGTTAATATAGCACTGTGCCAGTGGATGGTCTGGTTAATATAGCACTGTGCCAGGGGATGGTCTGGTTAATATAGCACTGTGCCATGCCAGGGGATGGTCTGGTTAATATAGCACTGTGCCATGCCAGGGGATGATCTGGTTAATATAGCACTGTGCCATGCCAGGGGATGGTCTGGTTAATATAGCACTGTGCCAGTGGATGGTCTGGTTAATATAGCACTGTGCAAGTGGATGGTCTGGTTAATATAGCACTGTGTCATGCCAGGGGATGGTCTGGTTAATATAGCACTGTGCCAGGGGATGGTCTGGTTAATATAGCACTGTGCCATGCCAGGGGATGGTCTGGTTAATATAGCACTTTGTCATGCCAGGGGATGGTCTGGTTAATATAGCACTGTGTCATGCCAGGGGATGGTCTGGTTAATATAGCACTGTGCCAGGGGATGGTCTGGTTAATATAGCACTGTCATGCCAGGGGATGGTCTGGTTAATATAGCACTGTGCCAGTGGATGGTCTGGTTAATATAGCACTGTCATGCCAGGGGATGGTCTGGTTAATATAGCACTGTGTCATGCCAGGGGATGGTCTGGTTAATATAGCACTGTGTCATGCCAGGGGATGGTCTGGTTAATATAGCACTGTGCCAGTGGATGGTCTGGTTAATATAGCACTGTGCCAGTGGATGGTCTGGTTAATATAGCACTGTGCCAGGGGATGGTCTGGTTAATATAGCACGGTGCCAGGGGATGGTCTGGTTAATATAGCACTGTGCCATGCCAGGGGATGGTCTGGTTAATATAGCACTGTGCCATGCCAGGGGATGGTCTGGTTAATATAGCACTGTGTCATGCCATGGGATGGTCTGGTTAATATAGCACTGTGCCATGCCAGGGGATGGTCTGGTTAATATAGCACTGTGTCATGCCATGGGATGGTCTGGTTAATATAGCACTGTGTCATGCCAGGGGATGGTCTGGTTAATATAGCACTGTGTCATGCCAGGGGATGGTCTGGTTAATGTAGCACTGTGCCAGTGGATGGTCTGGTTAATATAGCACTGTCATGCCAGGGGATGGTCTGGTTAATATAGCACTGTGCCAGTGGATGGTCTGGTTAATATAGCACTGTGCCAGGGGATGGTCTGGTTAATATAGCACTGTGCCAGGGGATGGTCTGGTTAATATAGCACTGTGCCAGGGGATGGTCTGGTTAATATAGCACTGTGCCATGCCAGGGGATGGTCTGGTTAATATAGCACTGTGCCAGGGGATGGTCTGGTTAATATAGCACTGTGCCAGGGGATGGTCTGGTTAATATAGCACTGTGCCAGTGGATGGTCTGGTTAATATAGCACTGTGCCAGGGGATGGTCTGGTTAATATAGCACTGTGCCATGCCAGGGGATGATCTGGTTAATATAGCACTGTGCCATGCCAGGGGATGGTCTGGTTAATATAGCACTGTGCCAGTGGATGGTCTGGTTAATATAGCACTGTGCAAGTGGATGGTCTGGTTAATATAGCACTGTGTCATGCCATGGTATGGTCTGGTTAATATAGCACTGTGCCAGGGGATGGTCTGGTTAATATAGCACTGTGCCAGGGGATGGTCTGGTTAATATAGCACTGTGCCATGCCAGGGGATGGTCTGGTTAATATAGCACTTTGTCATGCCAGGGGATGGTCTGGTTAATATAGCACTGTGCCAGGGGATGGTCTGGTTAATATAGCACTGTCATGCCAGGGGATGGTCTGGTTAATATAGCACTGTGCCAGGGGATGGTCTGGTTAATATAGCACTGTCATGCCAGGGGATGGTCTGGTTAATATAGCACTGTGCCAGTGGATGGTCTGGTTAATATAGCACTGTGCCATGCCAGGGGATGGTCTGGTTAATATAGCACTGTGTCATGCCAGGGGATGGTCTGGTTAATATAGCACTGTGTCATGCCAGGGGATGGTCTGGTTAATATAGCACTGTGCCAGTGGATGGTCTGGTTAATATAGCACTGTGCCAGTGGATGGTCTGGTTAATATAGCACTGTGCCAGGGGATGGTCTGGTTAATATAGCACTGTGCCAGGGGATGGTCTGGTTAATATAGCACTGTGCCATGCCAGGGGATGGTCTGGTTAATATAGCACTGTGCCATGCCAGGGGATGGTCTGGTTAATATAACACTGTGCCAGGGGATGGTCTGGTTAATATAGCACTGTGCCAGGGGATGGTCTGGTTAATATAGCACTGTGCCAGGGGATGGTCTGGTTAATATAGCACTGTGCCATGCCAGGGGATGGTCTGGTTAATATAGCACTGTGCCAGGGGATGGTCTGGTTAATATAGCACTGTGCCAGGGGATGGTCTGGTTAATATAGCACTGTGCCAGTGGATGGTCTGGTTAATATAGCACTGTGCCAGGGGATGGTCTGGTTAATATAGCACTGTGCCAGGGGATGGTCTGGTTAATATAGCACTGTGCCATGCCAAGGGATGGTCTGGTTAATATAGCACTGTGCCAGTGGATGGTCTGGTTAATATAGGACTGTGTCATGCCATGGGATGGTCTGGTTAATATAGCACTGTCATGCCAGGGGATGGTCTGGTTAATATAGCACTGTGCCATGCCAGGGGATGGTCTGGTTAATATAGCACTGTGCCATGCCAGGGGATGGTCTGGTTAATATAGCACTGTGCCAGTGGATGGTCTGGTTAATATAGCACTGTGCCATGCCAGGGGATGATCTGGTTAATATAGCACTGTGCCAGTGGATGGTCTGGTTAATATAGCACTGTGCCAGTGGATGGTCTGGTTAATATAGCACTGTGCCAGTGGATGGTCTGGTTAATATAGCACTGTGCCAGGGGATGGTCTGGTTAATATAGCACTGTGCCATGCCAGGGGATGATCTGGTTAATATAGCACTGTGCCATGCCAGGGGATGGTCTGGTTAATATAGCACTGTGCCAGTGGATGGTCTGGTTAATATAGCACTGTGCAAGTGGATGGTCTGGTTAATATAGCACTGTGTCATGCCATGGTATGGTCTGGTTAATATAGCACTGTGCCAGGGGATGGTCTGGTTAATATAGCACTGTGCCATGCCAGGGGATGGTCTGGTTAATATAGCACTTTGTCATGCCAGGGGATGGTCTGGTTAATATAGCACTGTGCCAGGGGATGGTCTGGTTAATATAGCACTGTCATGCCAGGGGATGGTCTGGTTAATATAGCACTGTGCCAGGGGATGGTCTGGTTAATATAGCACTGTCATGCCAGGGGATGGTCTGGTTAATATAGCACTGTGCCAGTGGATGGTCTGGTTAATATAGCACTGTGCCATGCCAGGGGATGGTCTGGTTAATATAGCACTGTGTCATGCCAGGGGATGGTCTGGTTAATATAGCACTGTGTCATGCCAGGGGATGGTCTGGTTAATATAGCACTGTGCCAGTGGATGGTCTGGTTAATATAGCACTGTGCCAGTGGATGGTCTGGTTAATATAGCACTGTGCCAGGGGATGGTCTGGTTAATATAGCACTGTGCCAGGGGATGGTCTGGTTAATATAGCACT
Organism: Salmo salar; assembly: GCF_965601325.2. NCBI lineage: Eukaryota > Metazoa > Chordata > Actinopteri > Salmoniformes > Salmonidae > Salmo > Salmo salar. The sequence continues at coordinate 17,640,950 of NC_138305.1, forward strand.
GTGCCATGCCAGGGGATGGTCTGGTTAATATAGCACTGTGCCATGCCAGGGGATGGTCTGGTTAATATAACACTGTGCCAGGGGATGGTCTGGTTAATATAGCACTGTGCCAGGGGATGGTCTGGTTAATATAGCACTGTGCCAGGGGATGGTCTGGTTAATATAGCACTGTGCCATGCCAGGGGATGGTCTGGTTAATATAGCACTGTGCCAGGGGATGGTCTGGTTAATATAGCACTGTGCCAGGGGATGGTCTGGTTAATATAGCACTGTGCCAGTGGATGGTCTGGTTAATATAGCACTGTGCCAGGGGATGGTCTGGTTAATATAGCACTGTGCCAGGGGATGGTCTGGTTAATATAGCACTGTGCCATGCCAAGGGATGGTCTGGTTAATATAGCACTGTGCCAGTGGATGGTCTGGTTAATATAGGACTGTGTCATGCCATGGGATGGTCTGGTTAATATAGCACTGTCATGCCAGGGGATGGTCTGGTTAATATAGCACTGTGCCATGCCAGGGGATGGTCTGGTTAATATAGCACTGTGCCATGCCAGGGGATGGTCTGGTTAATATAGCACTGTGCCAGTGGATGGTCTGGTTAATATAGCACTGTGCCATTGGATGGTCTGGTTAATATAGCACTGTGCCAGGGGATGGTCTGGTTAATATAGCACTGTGCCATGCCAGGGGATGGTCTGGTTAATATAGCACTGTGCCAGGGGATGGTCTGGTTAATATAGCACTGTGCCAGGGGATGGTCTGGTTAATATAGCACTGTGCCAGTGGATGGTCTGGTTAATATAGCACTGTGCCAGTGGATGGTCTGGTTAATATAGCACTGTGCCAGTGGATGGTCTGGTTAATATAGCACTGTGCCAGGGGATGGTCTGGTTAATATAGCACTGTGCCATGCCAGGGGATGGTCTGGTTAATATAGCACTGTGCCATGCCATTGGATGGTCTGGTTAATATAGCACTGTGCCATGCCAGGGGATGGTCTGGTTAATATAGCACTGTGCCATGCCAGGGGATGGTCTGGTTAATATAGCACTGTGCCATGCCAGGGGATGGTCTGGTTAATATAGCACTGTGCCATGCCAGGGGATGGTCTGGTTAATATAGCACTGTGCCAGGGGATGGTCTGGTTAATATAGCACTGTGCCATGCCAGGGGATGGTCTGCTTAATATAGCACTGTGCCATGCCAGGGGATGGTCTGGTTAATATAGCACTGTGCCATGCCAGGGGATGGTCTGGTTAATATAGCACTGTGTCATGCCAGTGGATGGTCTGGTTAATATAGCACTGTGCCATGGGATGGTCTGGTTAATATAGCACTGTGCCAGGGGATGGTCTGGTTAATATAACACTGTGCCATGCCTGGGGATGGTCTGGTTAATATAACACTGTGCCATGCCTGGGGATGGTCTGGTTAATATAGCACTGTGCCAGGGGATGGTCTGGTTAATATAACACTGTGCCATGCCTGGGGATGGTCTGGTTAATATATCACTGTGCCATGCCAGGGGATGGTCTGGTTAATATAGCACTGTGCCATGCCAGGGGATGGTCTGGTTGATATAGCACTGTGCCAGGGGATGGTCTGGTTAATATAGCACTGTGCCAGGGGATGGTCTGGTTAATATAGCACTGTGCCATGCCAGGGGATGGTCTGGTTAATATAGCACTGTGCCAGTGGATGGTCTGGTTAATATAGCACTGTGCCAGGGGATGGTCTGGTTAATATAGCACTGTGCCAGGGGATGGTCTGGTTAATATAACACTGTGCCATGCCTGGGGATGGTCTGGTTAATATATCGCTGTGCCATGCCAGGGGATGGTCTGGTTAATATAGCACTGTACCATGCCAGGAGATGGTCTGGTTAATATAGCACTGTGCCAGTGGATGGTCTGGTTAATATAGCACTGTGCCAGGGGATGGTCTGGTTAATAAAGCACTGTGCTATGCCAGGGGATGGTCTGGTTAATATAGCACTGTGCCATGCCAGGGGAAGGTCTGGTTAATATAGCACTGTGCCATGCCAGGGGATGGTCTGGTTAATATAGCACTGTGCCATGCCAGGGGATGGTCTGGTTAATATAGCACTGTGCCATGCCAGGGGATGGTCTGGTTAATATAGCACTGTGCCATGCCAGGGGATGGTCTGGTTAATATAGCACTGTGCCATGCCAGGGGATGGTCTGGTTAATATAGCACTGTGCCATGCCAGGGGATGGTCTGGTTAATATAGCACTGTGCCATGCCAGGGGATGGTCTGGTTAATATAGCACTGTGCCATGCCAGTGGATGGTCTGGTTAATATAGGACTGTGCCATGGGATGGTCTGGTTAATATAGCACTGTGCCAGGGGACGGTCTGGTTAATATAACACTGTGCCATGCCTGGGGATGGTCTGGTTAATATAGCACTGTGCCAGGGGATGGTCTGGTTAATATATCACTGTGCCATGCCAGGTGGATGGTCTGGTTAATATAGCACTGTGCCATGCCAGGGGATGGTCTGGTTGATATAGCACTGTGCCAGTGGATGGTCTGGTTAATATAGCACTGTGCCGGGGGATGGTCTGGTTAATATAGCACTGTGCCAGGGGATGGTCTGGTTAATATAACGCTGTGCCATGCCAGGGGATGGTCTGGTTAATATAGCACTGTGCCATGCCAGGGGATGGTCTGGTTAATATAGCACTGTGCCATGCCAGGGGATGGTCTGGTTAATATAGCACTGTGCCATGCCAGGGGATGGTCTGGTTAATATAGCACTGTGCCATGCCAGGGGATGGTCTGGTTAATATAGCACTGTGCCAGGGGATGGTCTGGTTAATATAGCTCTGTGCCATGCCAGGGGATGGTCTGGTTAATATAGCACTGTGCCATGCCAGGGGATGGTCTGGTTAATATAGCACTGTGCCAGGGGATGGTCTGGTTAATATAACACTGTGCCAGGGGATGGTCTGGTTAATATAACACTGTGCCAGGGGATGGTCTGGTTAATATAACACTGTGCCATGCCTGGGGATGGTCTGGTTAATATAGCACTGTGCCAGGGGATGGTCTGGTTAATATAACACTGTGCCATGCCTGGGGATGGTCTGGTTAATATATCACTGTGCCATGCCAGGGGATGGTCTGGTTAATATAGCGCTGTGCCATGCCAGGGGATGGTCTGGTTGATATAGCACTGTGCCAGTGGATGGTCTGGTTAATATAGCACTGTGCCGGGGGATGGTCTGGTTAATATAGCACTGTGCCAGGGGATGGTCTGGTTAATATAACGCTGTGCCATGCCAGGGGATGGTCTGGTTAATATAGCACTGTGCCATGCCAGGGGATGGTCTGGTTAATATAGCACTGTGCCAGGGGATGGTCTGGTTAATATAGCTCTGTGCCATGCCAGGGATGGTCTGGTTAATATAGCACTGTGCCATGCCAGGGGATGGTCTGGTTAATATAGCACTGTGCCAGGGGATGGTCTGGTTAATATAGCACTGTGCCAGGGGATGGTCTGGTTAATATAGCACTGTGTCATTCCAGGGGATGGTCTGGTTAATATAGCACTGTGCCATGCCAGGGGATGGTCTGGTTAATATAGCACTGTGCCATGCCAGGGGATACTCTGGTTAATATAGCACTGTGCCAGGGGATGGTCTGGTTAATATAGCACTGTGCCATGCCAGGGGATGGTCTGGTTAATATAGCACTGTGCCAGGGGATGGTCTGGTTAATATAACACTGTGCCAGGGGATGGTCTGGTTAATATAACACTGTGCCAGGGGATGGTCTGGTTAATATAACACTGTGCCAGGGGATGGTCTGGTTAATATTGCATTGTGCCATGCCTGGGGATGGTCTGGTTAGTATAGCACTGTGCCATGCCAGGAGATGGTCTGGTTAATATAGCACTGTGCCAGGGGATGGTCTGGTTAATATAGCACGGTGTCATGCCAGGTGATGGTCTGGTTAATATAGCACTGTGTCAGTGGATGGTCTGGTTAATATAGCACTGTGCCAGTGGATGGTCTGGTTAATATAGGACTGTGTCATGGAATGGTCTGGTTAATATAGCACTGTGCCATGCCAGGGGATGGTCTGGTTAATATAGCACTGTGCCATGCCAGGGGATGGTCTGGTTAATATAGCACTGTGCCATGCCAGGGGATGGTCTGGTTAATATAGCACTGTGCCATGCCAGGGGATGGTCTGGTTAATATAGCACTGTGCCATGCCAGGGGATGGTCTGGTTAATATAGCACTGTGCCATGCCAGGGGATGGTCTGGTTAATATAGCACTGTGCCATGCCAGGGGATGGTCTGGTTAATATAGCACTGTGCCATGCCAGTGGATGGTCTGGTTAATATAGGACTGTGCCATGGGATGGTCTGGTTAATATAGCACTGTGCCAGGGGACGGTCTGGTTAATATAGCACTGTGCCATGCCAGGGGATGGTCTGGTTAATATAGCACTGTGCCAGTGGATGGTCTGGTTAATATAGCACTGTGCAAGTGGATGGTCTGGTTAATATAGCACTGTGTCATGCCAGGGGATGGTCTGGTTAATATAGCACTGTGCCAGGGGATGGTCTGGTTAATATAGCACTGTGCCATGCCAGGGGATGGTCTGGTTAATATAGCACTTTGTCATGCCAGGGGATGGTCTGGTTAATATAGCACTGTGTCATGCCAGGGGATGGTCTGGTTAATATAGCACTGTGCCAGGGGATGGTCTGGTTAATATAGCACTGTCATGCCAGGGGATGGTCTGGTTAATATAGCACTGTGCCAGTGGATGGTCTGGTTAATATAGCACTGTCATGCCAGGGGATGGTCTGGTTAATATAGCACTGTGTCATGCCAGGGGATGGTCTGGTTAATATAGCACTGTGTCATGCCAGGGGATGGTCTGGTTAATATAGCACTGTGCCAGTGGATGGTCTGGTTAATATAGCACTGTGCCAGTGGATGGTCTGGTTAATATAGCACTGTGCCAGGGGATGGTCTGGTTAATATAGCACGGTGCCAGGGGATGGTCTGGTTAATATAGCACTGTGCCATGCCAGGGGATGGTCTGGTTAATATAGCACTGTGCCATGCCAGGGGATGGTCTGGTTAATATAGCACTGTGTCATGCCATGGGATGGTCTGGTTAATATAGCACTGTGCCATGCCAGGGGATGGTCTGGTTAATATAGCACTGTGTCATGCCATGGGATGGTCTGGTTAATATAGCACTGTGTCATGCCAGGGGATGGTCTGGTTAATATAGCACTGTGTCATGCCAGGGGATGGTCTGGTTAATGTAGCACTGTGCCAGTGGATGGTCTGGTTAATATAGCACTGTCATGCCAGGGGATGGTCTGGTTAATATAGCACTGTGCCAGTGGATGGTCTGGTTAATATAGCACTGTGCCAGGGGATGGTCTGGTTAATATAGCACTGTGCCAGGGGATGGTCTGGTTAATATAGCACTGTGCCAGGGGATGGTCTGGTTAATATAGCACTGTGCCATGCCAGGGGATGGTCTGGTTAATATAGCACTGTGCCAGGGGATGGTCTGGTTAATATAGCACTGTGCCAGGGGATGGTCTGGTTAATATAGCACTGTGCCAGTGGATGGTCTGGTTAATATAGCACTGTGCCAGGGGATGGTCTGGTTAATATAGCACTGTGCCATGCCAGGGGATGATCTGGTTAATATAGCACTGTGCCATGCCAGGGGATGGTCTGGTTAATATAGCACTGTGCCAGTGGATGGTCTGGTTAATATAGCACTGTGCAAGTGGATGGTCTGGTTAATATAGCACTGTGTCATGCCATGGTATGGTCTGGTTAATATAGCACTGTGCCAGGGGATGGTCTGGTTAATATAGCACTGTGCCAGGGGATGGTCTGGTTAATATAGCACTGTGCCATGCCAGGGGATGGTCTGGTTAATATAGCACTTTGTCATGCCAGGGGATGGTCTGGTTAATATAGCACTGTGCCAGGGGATGGTCTGGTTAATATAGCACTGTCATGCCAGGGGATGGTCTGGTTAATATAGCACTGTGCCAGGGGATGGTCTGGTTAATATAGCACTGTCATGCCAGGGGATGGTCTGGTTAATATAGCACTGTGCCAGTGGATGGTCTGGTTAATATAGCACTGTGCCATGCCAGGGGATGGTCTGGTTAATATAGCACTGTGTCATGCCAGGGGATGGTCTGGTTAATATAGCACTGTGTCATGCCAGGGGATGGTCTGGTTAATATAGCACTGTGCCAGTGGATGGTCTGGTTAATATAGCACTGTGCCAGTGGATGGTCTGGTTAATATAGCACTGTGCCAGGGGATGGTCTGGTTAATATAGCACTGTGCCAGGGGATGGTCTGGTTAATATAGCACTGTGCCATGCCAGGGGATGGTCTGGTTAATATAGCACTGTGCCATGCCAGGGGATGGTCTGGTTAATATAACACTGTGCCAGGGGATGGTCTGGTTAATATAGCACTGTGCCAGGGGATGGTCTGGTTAATATAGCACTGTGCCAGGGGATGGTCTGGTTAATATAGCACTGTGCCATGCCAGGGGATGGTCTGGTTAATATAGCACTGTGCCAGGGGATGGTCTGGTTAATATAGCACTGTGCCAGGGGATGGTCTGGTTAATATAGCACTGTGCCAGTGGATGGTCTGGTTAATATAGCACTGTGCCAGGGGATGGTCTGGTTAATATAGCACTGTGCCAGGGGATGGTCTGGTTAATATAGCACTGTGCCATGCCAAGGGATGGTCTGGTTAATATAGCACTGTGCCAGTGGATGGTCTGGTTAATATAGGACTGTGTCATGCCATGGGATGGTCTGGTTAATATAGCACTGTCATGCCAGGGGATGGTCTGGTTAATATAGCACTGTGCCATGCCAGGGGATGGTCTGGTTAATATAGCACTGTGCCATGCCAGGGGATGGTCTGGTTAATATAGCACTGTGCCAGTGGATGGTCTGGTTAATATAGCACTGTGCCATGCCAGGGGATGATCTGGTTAATATAGCACTGTGCCAGTGGATGGTCTGGTTAATATAGCACTGTGCCAGTGGATGGTCTGGTTAATATAGCACTGTGCCAGGGGATGGTCTGGTTAATATAGCACTGTGCCATGCCAGGGGATGATCTGGTTAATATAGCACTGTGCCATGCCAGGGGATGGTCTGGTTAATATAGCACTGTGCCAGTGGATGGTCTGGTTAATATAGCACTGTGCAAGTGGATGGTCTGGTTAATATAGCACTGTGTCATGCCATGGTATGGTCTGGTTAATATAGCACTGTGCCAGGGGATGGTCTGGTTAATATAGCACTGTGCCATGCCAGGGGATGGTCTGGTTAATATAGCACTTTGTCATGCCAGGGGATGGTCTGGTTAATATAGCACTGTGCCAGGGGATGGTCTGGTTAATATAGCACTGTCATGCCAGGGGATGGTCTGGTTAATATAGCACTGTGCCAGGGGATGGTCTGGTTAATATAGCACTGTCATGCCAGGGGATGGTCTGGTTAATATAGCACTGTGCCAGTGGATGGTCTGGTTAATATAGCACTGTGCCATGCCAGGGGATGGTCTGGTTAATATAGCACTGTGTCATGCCAGGGGATGGTCTGGTTAATATAGCACTGTGTCATGCCAGGGGATGGTCTGGTTAATATAGCACTGTGCCAGTGGATGGTCTGGTTAATATAGCACTGTGCCAGTGGATGGTCTGGTTAATATAGCACTGTGCCAGGGGATGGTCTGGTTAATATAGCACTGTGCCAGGGGATGGTCTGGTTAATATAGCACTGTGCCATGCCAGGGGATGGTCTGGTTAATATAGCACTGTGCCATGCCAGGGGATGGTCTGGTTAATATAACACTGTGCCAGGGGATGGTCTGGTTAATATAGCACTGTGCCAGGGGATGGTCTGGTTAATATAGCACTGTGCCAGGGGATGGTCTGGTTAATATAGCACTGTGCCATGCCAGGGGATGGTCTGGTTAATATAGCACTGTGCCAGGGGATGGTCTGGTTAATATAGCACTGTGCCAGGGGATGGTCTGGTTAATATAGCACTGTGCCAGTGGATGGTCTGGTTAATATAGCACTGTGCCAGGGGATGGTCTGGTTAATATAGCACTGTGCCAGGGGATGGTCTGGTTAATATAGCACTGTGCCATGCCAAGGGATGGTCTGGTTAATATAGCACTGTGCCAGTGGATGGTCTGGTTAATATAGGACTGTGTCATGCCATGGGATGGTCTGGTTAATATAGCACTGTCATGCCAGGGGATGGTCTGGTTAATATAGCACTGTGCCATGCCAGGGGATGGTCTGGTTAATATAGCACTGTGCCATGCCAGGGGATGGTCTGGTTAATATAGCACTGTGCCAGTGGATGGTCTGGTTAATATAGCACTGTGCCATTGGATGGTCTGGTTAATATAGCACTGTGCCAGGGGATGGTCTGGTTAATATAGCACTGTGCCATGCCAGGGGATGGTCTGGTTAATATAGCACTGTGCCAGGGGATGGTCTGGTTAATATAGCACTGTGCCAGGGGATGGTCTGGTTAATATAGCACTGTGCCAGTGGATGGTCTGGTTAATATAGCACTGTGCCAGTGGATGGTCTGGTTAATATAGCACTGTGCCAGTGGATGGTCTGGTTAATATAGCACTGTGCCAGGGGATGGTCTGGTTAATATAGCACTGTGCCATGCCAGGGGATGGTCTGGTTAATATAGCACTGTGCCATGCCATTGGATGGTCTGGTTAATATAGCACTGTGCCATGCCAGGGGATGGTCTGGTTAATATAGCACTGTGCCATGCCAGGGGATGGTCTGGTTAATATAGCACTGTGCCATGCCAGGGGATGGTCTGGTTAATATAGCACTGTGCCATGCCAGGGGATGGTCTGGTTAATATAGCACTGTGCCAGGGGATGGTCTGGTTAATATAGCACTGTGCCATGCCAGGGGATGGTCTGCTTAATATAGCACTGTGCCATGCCAGGGGATGGTCTGGTTAATATAGCACTGTGCCATGCCAGGGGATGGTCTGGTTAATATAGCACTGTGTCATGCCAGTGGATGGTCTGGTTAATATAGCACTGTGCCATGGGATGGTCTGGTTAATATAGCACTGTGCCAGGGGATGGTCTGGTTAATATAACACTGTGCCATGCCTGGGGATGGTCTGGTTAATATAACACTGTGCCATGCCTGGGGATGGTCTGGTTAATATAGCACTGTGCCAGGGGATGGTCTGGTTAATATAACACTGTGCCATGCCTGGGGATGGTCTGGTTAATATATCACTGTGCCATGCCAGGGGATGGTCTGGTTAATATAGCACTGTGCCATGCCAGGGGATGGTCTGGTTGATATAGCACTGTGCCAGGGGATGGTCTGGTTAATATAGCACTGTGCCAGGGGATGGTCTGGTTAATATAGCACTGTGCCATGCCAGGGGATGGTCTGGTTAATATAGCACTGTGCCAGTGGATGGTCTGGTTAATATAGCACTGTGCCAGGGGATGGTCTGGTTAATATAGCACTGTGCCAGGGGATGGTCTGGTTAATATAACACTGTGCCATGCCTGGGGATGGTCTGGTTAATATATCGCTGTGCCATGCCAGGGGATGGTCTGGTTAATATAGCACTGTACCATGCCAGGAGATGGTCTGGTTAATATAGCACTGTGCCAGTGGATGGTCTGGTTAATATAGCACTGTGCCAGGGGATGGTCTGGTTAATAAAGCACTGTGCTATGCCAGGGGATGGTCTGGTTAATATAGCACTGTGCCATGCCAGGGGAAGGTCTGGTTAATATAGCACTGTGCCATGCCAGGGGATGGTCTGGTTAATATAGCACTGTGCCATGCCAGGGGATGGTCTGGTTAATATAGCACTGTGCCATGCCAGGGGATGGTCTGGTTAATATAGCACTGTGCCATGCCAGGGGATGGTCTGGTTAATATAGCACTGTGCCATGCCAGGGGATGGTCTGGTTAATATAGCACTGTGCCATGCCAGGGGATGGTCTGGTTAATATAGCACTGTGCCATGCCAGGGGATGGTCTGGTTAATATAGCACTGTGCCATGCCAGTGGATGGTCTGGTTAATATAGGACTGTGCCATGGGATGGTCTGGTTAATATAGCACTGTGCCAGGGGACGGTCTGGTTAATATAACACTGTGCCATGCCTGGGGATGGTCTGGTTAATATAGCACTGTGCCAGGGGATGGTCTGGTTAATATATCACTGTGCCATGCCAGGTGGATGGTCTGGTTAATATAGCACTGTGCCATGCCAGGGGATGGTCTGGTTGATATAGCACTGTGCCAGTGGATGGTCTGGTTAATATAGCACTGTGCCGGGGGATGGTCTGGTTAATATAGCACTGTGCCAGGGGATGGTCTGGTTAATATAACGCTGTGCCATGCCAGGGGATGGTCTGGTTAATATAGCACTGTGCCATGCCAGGGGATGGTCTGGTTAATATAGCACTGTGCCATGCCAGGGGATGGTCTGGTTAATATAGCACTGTGCCATGCCAGGGGATGGTCTGGTTAATATAGCACTGTGCCATGCCAGGGGATGGTCTGGTTAATATAGCACTGTGCCAGGGGATGGTCTGGTTAATATAGCTCTGTGCCATGCCAGGGGATGGTCTGGTTAATATAGCACTGTGCCATGCCAGGGGATGGTCTGGTTAATATAGCACTGTGCCAGGGGATGGTCTGGTTAATATAACACTGTGCCAGGGGATGGTCTGGTTAATATAACACTGTGCCAGGGGATGGTCTGGTTAATATAACACTGTGCCATGCCTGGGGATGGTCTGGTTAATATAGCACTGTGCCAGGGGATGGTCTGGTTAATATAACACTGTGCCATGCCTGGGGATGGTCTGGTTAATATATCACTGTGCCATGCCAGGGGATGGTCTGGTTAATATAGCGCTGTGCCATGCCAGGGGATGGTCTGGTTGATATAGCACTGTGCCAGTGGATGGTCTGGTTAATATAGCACTGTGCCGGGGGATGGTCTGGTTAATATAGCACTGTGCCAGGGGATGGTCTGGTTAATATAACGCTGTGCCATGCCAGGGGATGGTCTGGTTAATATAGCACTGTGCCATGCCAGGGGATGGTCTGGTTAATATAGCACTGTGCCAGGGGATGGTCTGGTTAATATAGCTCTGTGCCATGCCAGGGATGGTCTGGTTAATATAGCACTGTGCCATGCCAGGGGATGGTCTGGTTAATATAGCACTGTGCCAGGGGATGGTCTGGTTAATATAGCACTGTGCCAGGGGATGGTCTGGTTAATATAGCACTGTGTCATTCCAGGGGATGGTCTGGTTAATATAGCACTGTGCCATGCCAGGGGATGGTCTGGTTAATATAGCACTGTGCCATGCCAGGGGATACTCTGGTTAATATAGCACTGTGCCAGGGGATGGTCTGGTTAATATAGCACTGTGCCATGCCAGGGGATGGTCTGGTTAATATAGCACTGTGCCAGGGGATGGTCTGGTTAATATAACACTGTGCCAGGGGATGGTCTGGTTAATATAACACTGTGCCAGGGGATGGTCTGGTTAATATAACACTGTGCCAGGGGATGGTCTGGTTAATATTGCATTGTGCCATGCCTGGGGATGGTCTGGTTAGTATAGCACTGTGCCATGCCAGGAGATGGTCTGGTTAATATAGCACTGTGCCAGGGGATGGTCTGGTTAATATAGCACGGTGTCATGCCAGGTGATGGTCTGGTTAATATAGCACTGTGTCAGTGGATGGTCTGGTTAATATAGCACTGTGCCAGTGGATGGTCTGGTTAATATAGGACTGTGTCATGGAATGGTCTGGTTAATATAGCACTGTGCCATGCCAGGGGATGGTCTGGTTAATATAGCACTGTGCCATGCCAGGGGATGGTCTGGTTAATATAGCACTGTGCCATGCCAGGGGATGGTCTGGTTAATATAGCACTGTGCCATGCCAGGGGATGGTCTGGTTAATATAGCACTGTGCCATGCCAGGGGATGGTCTGGTTAATATAGCACTGTGCCATGCCAGGGGATGGTCTGGTTAATATAGCACTGTGCCATGCCAGGGGATGGTCTGGTTAATATAGCACTGTGCCATGCCAGTGGATGGTCTGGTTAATATAGGACTGTGCCATGGGATGGTCTGGTTAATATAGCACTGTGCCAGGGGACGGTCTGGTTAATATAACACTGTGCCATGCCTGGGGATGGTCTGGTTAATATAGCACTGTGCCAGGGGATGGTCTGGTTAATATATCACTGTGCCATGCCAGGTGGATGGTCTGGTTAATATAGCACTGTGCCATGCCAGGGGATGGTCTGGTTGATATAGCACTGTGCCAGTGGATGGTCTGGTTAATATAGCACTGTGCCGGGGGATGGTCTGGTTAATATAGCACTGTGCCAGGGGATGGTCTGGTTAATATAACGCTGTGCCATGCCAGGGGATGGTCTGGTTAATATAGCACTGTGCCATGCCAGGGGATGGTCTGGTTAATATAGCACTGTGCCATGCCAGGGGATGGTCTGGTTAATATAGCACTGTGCCATGCCAGGGGATGGTCTGGTTAATATAGCACTGTGCCATGCCAGGGGATGGTCTGGTTAATATAGCACTGTGCCAGGGGATGGTCTGGTTAATATAGCTCTGTGCCATGCCAGGGGATGGTCTGGTTAATATAGCACTGTGCCATGCCAGGGGATGGTCTGGTTAATATAGCACTGTGCCAGGGGATGGTCTGGTTAATATAACACTGTGCCAGGGGATGGTCTGGTTAATATAACACTGTGCCAGGGGATGGTCTGGTTAATATAACACTGTGCCATGCCTGGGGATGGTCTGGTTAATATAGCACTGTGCCAGGGGATGGTCTGGTTAATATAACACTGTGCCATGCCTGGGGATGGTCTGGTTAATATATCACTGTGCCATGCCAGGGGATGGTCTGGTTAATATAGCGCTGTGCCATGCCAGGGGATGGTCTGGTTGATATAGCACTGTGCCAGTGGATGGTCTGGTTAATATAGCACTGTGCCGGGGGATGGTCTGGTTAATATAGCACTGTGCCAGGGGATGGTCTGGTTAATATAACGCTGTGCCATGCCAGGGGATGGTCTGGTTAATATAGCACTGTGCCATGCCAGGGGATGGTCTGGTTAATATAGCACTGTGCCAGGGGATGGTCTGGTTAATATAGCTCTGTGCCATGCCAGGGATGGTCTGGTTAATATAGCACTGTGCCATGCCAGGGGATGGTCTGGTTAATATAGCACTGTGCCAGGGGATGGTCTGGTTAATATAGCACTGTGCCAGGGGATGGTCTGGTTAATATAGCACTGTGTCATTCCAGGGGATGGTCTGGTTAATATAGCACTGTGCCATGCCAGGGGATGGTCTGGTTAATATAGCACTGTGCCATGCCAGGGGATACTCTGGTTAATATAGCACTGTGCCAGGGGATGGTCTGGTTAATATAGCACTGTGCCATGCCAGGGGATGGTCTGGTTAATATAGCACTGTGCCAGGGGATGGTCTGGTTAATATAACACTGTGCCAGGGGATGGTCTGGTTAATATAACACTGTGCCAGGGGATGGTCTGGTTAATATAACACTGTGCCAGGGGATGGTCTGGTTAATATTGCATTGTGCCATGCCTGGGGATGGTCTGGTTAGTATAGCACTGTGCCATGCCAGGAGATGGTCTGGTTAATATAGCACTGTGCCAGGGGATGGTCTGGTTAATATAGCACGGTGTCATGCCAGGTGATGGTCTGGTTAATATAGCACTGTGTCAGTGGATGGTCTGGTTAATATAGCACTGTGCCAGTGGATGGTCTGGTTAATATAGGACTGTGTCATGGAATGGTCTGGTTAATATAGCACTGTGCCATGCCAGGGGATGGTCTGGTTAATATAGCACTGTGCCATGGAATGGTCTGGTTAATATAGCACTGTGCCATGCCAGGGGATGGTCTGGTTAATATAGCACTGTGCCAGGGGATGGTCTGGTTAATATAGCACTGTGCCATGCCAGGGGATGGTCTGGTTAATAGAGCACTGTGCCATGCCAGGGGATGGTCTGGTTAATATAGCACTGTGCCATGCCAGGGGATGGTCTGGTTAATATAGCACTGTGCCATGCCAGGGGATGGTCTGGTTAATATAGCACTGTGTCATGCCAGTGGATGGTCTGGTTAATATAGCACTGTGCCATGGGATGGTCTGGTTAATATAGCACTGTGCCAGGGGATGGTCTGGTTAATATAGCACTGTGCCATGCCAGGGGATGGTCTGGTTAATATAGCACTGTGCCAGTGGATGGTCTGGTTAATATAGCACTGTGCCAGGGGATGGTCTGGTTAATATAGCACTGTGCCAGGGGATGGTCTGGTTAATATAACACTGTGCCATGCCTGGGGATGGTCTGGTTAATATATCGCTGTGCCATGCCAGGGGATGGTCTGGTTAATATAGCACTGTACCATGCCAGGGGATGGTCTGGTTAATATAGCACTGTGCCAGTGGATGGTCTGGTTAATATAGCACTGTGCCAGGGGATGGTCTGGTTAATAAAGCACTGTGCTATGCCAGGGGATGGTCTGGTTAATATAGCACTGTGCCATGCCAGGGGAAGGTCTGGTTAATATAGCACTGTGCCATGCCAGGGGATGGTCTGGTTAATATAGCACTGTGCCATGCCAGGGGATGGTCTGGTTAATATAGCACTGTGCCATGCCAGGGGATGGTCTGGTTAATATAGCACTGTGCCATGCCAGGGGATGGTCTGGTTAATATAGCACTGTGCCATGCCAGGGGATGGTCTGGTTAATATAGCACTGTGCCATGCCAGGGGATGGTCTGGTTAATATAGCACTGTGCCAGGGGATGGTCTGGTTAATATAGCTCTGTGCCATGCCAGGGGATGGTCTGGTTAATATAGCACTGTGCCATGCCAGTGGATGGTCTGGTTAATATAGCACTGTGCCAGGGGATGGTCTGGTTAATATAACACTGTGCCAGGGGATGGTCTGGTTAATATAACACTGTGCCAGGGGATGGTCTGGTTAATATAACACTGTGCCATGCCTGGGGATGGTCTGGTTAATATAGCACTGTGCCAGGGGATGGTCTGGTTAATATAACACTGTGCCATGCCTGGGGATGGTCTGGTTAATATATCACTGTGCCATGCCAGGGGATGGTCTGGTTAATATAGCGCTGTGCCATGCCAGGGGATGGTCTGGTTGATATAGCACTGTGCCAGTGGATGGTCTGGTTAATATAGCACTGTGCCGGGGGATGGTCTGGTTAATATAGCACTGTGCCAGGGGATGGTCTGGTTAATATAACGCTGTGCCATGCCAGGGGATGGTCTGGTTAATATAGCACTGTGCCATGCCAGGGGATGGTCTGGTTAATATAGCACTGTGCCATGCCAGGGGATGGTCTGGTTAATATAGCACTGTGCCATGCCAGGGGATGGTCTGGTTAATATAGCACTGTGCCATGCCAGGGGATGGTCTGGTTAATATAGCACTGTGCCATGCCAGGGGATGGTCTGGTTAATATAGCACTGTGCCATGCCAGGGGATGGTCTGGTTAATATAGCACTGTGCCAGGGGATAGTCTGGTTAATATAGCTCTGTGCCATGCCAGGGGATGGTCTGGTTAATATAGCACTGTGCCATGCCAGTGGATGGTCTGGTTAATATAGCACTGTGCCAGGGGATGGTCTGGTTAATATAACACTGTGCCAGGGGATGGTCTGGTTAATATAACACTGTGCCAGGGGATGGTCTGGTTAATATAACACTGTGCCATGCCTGGGGATGGTCTGGTTAATATAGCACTGTGCCAGGGGATGGTCTGGTTAATATAACACTGTGCCATGCCTGGGGATGGTCTGGTTAATATATCACTGTGCCATGCCAGGGGATGGTCTGGTTAATATAGCGCTGTGCCATGCCAGGGGATGGTCTGGTTGATATAGCACTGTGCCAGTGGATGGTCTGGTTAATATAGCACTGTGCCGGGGGATGGTCTGGTTAATATAGCACTGTGCCAGGGGATGGTCTGGTTAATATAACGCTGTGCCATGCCAGGGGATGGTCTGGTTAATATAGCACTGTGCCATGCCAGGGGATGGTCTGGTTAATATAGCACTGTGCCAGGGGATGGTCTGGTTAATATAGCTCTGTGCCATGCCAGGGATGGTCTGGTTAATATAGCACTGTGCCATGCCAGGGGATGGTCTGGTTAATATAGCACTGTGCCAGGGGATGGTCTGGTTAATATAGCACTGTGCCAGGGGATGGTCTGGTTAATATAGCACTGTGCCATGCCAGGGGATGGTCTGGTTAATATAGCACTGTGCCATGCCAGGGGATACTCTGGTTAATATAGCACTGTGCCAGGGGATGGTCTGGTTAATATAGCACTGTGCCATGCCAGGGGATGGTCTGGTTAATATAGCACTGTGCCAGGGGATGGTCTGGTTAATATAACACTGTGCCAGGGGATGGTCTGGTTAATATAACACTGTGCCAGGGGATGGTCTGGTTAATATAGCATTGTGCCATGCCTGGGGATGGTCTGGTTAGTATAGCACTGTGCCATGCCAGGGGATGGTCTGGTTAATATAGCACTGTGCCAGGGGATGGTCTGGTTAATATAGCACGGTGTCATGCCAGGTGATGGTCTGGTTAATATAGCACTGTGCCAGTGGATGGTCTGGTTAATATAGGACTGTGTCATGGAATGGTCTGGTTAATATAGCACTGTGCCATGCCAGGGGATGGTCTTGTTAATATAGCACTGTGCCATGCCAGGGGATGGTCTGGTTAATATAGCACTGTCATGCCAGGGGATGGTCTGGTTAATATAGCACTGTGCCATGCCAGGGGATGGTCTGGTTAATATAGCACTGTGCCAGGGGATGGTCTGGTTAATATAGCACTGTCATGCCAGGGGATGGTCTGGTTAATATAGCACTGTGCCAGTGGATGGTCTGGTTAATATAGCACTGTGCCAGTGGATGGTCTGGTTAATATAGCACTGTGCCAGTGGATGGTCTGGTTAATATAGCACTGTGCCAGTGGATGGTCTGGTTAATATAGCACTGTGCCAGGGGATGGTCTGGTTAATATAGCACTGTGCCAGGGGATGGTCTGGTTAATATAGCACTGTGCCATGCCAGGGGATGGTCTGGTTAATATAGCACTGTGCCATGCCAGGGGATGGTCTGGTTAATATAGCACTGTGCCAGTGGATGGTCTGGTTAATATAGCACTGTGCCATGCCAGGGGATGGTCTGGTTAATATAGCACTGTGCCATGCCAGGGGATGGTCTGGTTAATATAGCACTGTGCCATGCCAGGGATGGTCTGGTTAATATAGCACTGTGCCATGCCAGTGGATGGTCTTGTTAATATAGCACTGTGCCATGCCAGGGGATGGTCTGGTTAATATAGCACTGTGTCATGCCAGGGGATGGTCTGGTTAATATAGCACTGTGCCATGCCAGGGGATGGTCTGGTTAATATAGCACTGTGCCAGGGGATGGTCTGGTTAATATAGCACTGTCATGCCAGGGGATGGTCTGGTTAATATAGCACTGTGCCAGTGGATGGTCTGGTTAATATAGCACTGTGCCAGTGGATGGTCTGGTTAATATAGCACTGTGCCAGTGGATGGTCTGGTTAATATAGCACTGTGCCAGTGGATGGTCTGGTTAATATAGCACTGTGCCAGGGGATGGTCTGGTTAATATAGCACTGTGCCAGGGGATGGTCTGGTTAATATAGCACTGTGCCATGCCAGGGGATGGTCTGGTTAATATAGCACTGTGCCATGCCAGGGGATGGTCTGGTTAATATAGCACTGTGCCAGTGGATGGTCTGGTTAATATAGCACTGTGCCATGCCAGGGGATGGTCTGGTTAATATAGCACTGTGCCATGCCAGGGGATGGTCTGGTTAATATAGCACTGTGCCATGCCAGGGGATGGTCTGGTTAATATAGCACTGTGCCATGCCAGGGGATGGTCTGGTTAATATAGCACTGTGCCATGCCAGGGGATGGTCTGGTTAATATAGCACTGTGCCATGCCAGGGGATGGTCTGGTTAATATAGCACTTTGTCATGCCAGTGGATGGTCTGGTTAATATAGCACTGTGCCATGGGATGGTCTGGTTAATATAGCACTGTGCCAGGGGATGGTCTGGTTAATATAACACTGTGCCATGCCTGGGGATGGTCTGGTTAATATAGCACTGTGCCAGGGGATGGTCTGGTTAATATAACACTGTGCCATGCCAGGGGATGGTCTGGTTAATATAGCACTGTGCCATGCCAGGGGATGGTCTGGTTTATATAGCACTGTGCCAGGGGATGGTCTGGTTAATATAGCACTGTGCCATGCCCGGGGATGGTCTGGTTAATATAGCACTGTGCCAGTGGATGGTCTGGTTAATGTAGCACTGTGCCAGGGGATGGTCTGGTTAATATAGCACTGTGCCAGGGGATGGTCTGGTTAATATAACACTGTGCCATGCCTGGGGATGGTCTGGTTAATATATCGCTGTGCCATGCCAGGGGATGGTCTGGTTAATATAGCACTGTGCCATGCCAGGGGATGGTCTGGTTAATATAGCACTGTACCAAGGGATGGTCTGGTTAATATAGTACTGTGCCAGGGAATGGTCTGGTTAATATAGCACTGTGCCAGGGGATGGTCTGGTTAATATAGTACTGTGCCAGGGAATGGTCTGGTTAATATAGCACTGTGCCAGGGAATGGTCTGGTTAATATAGCACTGTGCCAGGGGATGGTCTGGTTAATATAGCACTGTGCCAGTGGATGGTCTGGTTAATATAGCACTGTGCCAGGGGATGGTCTGGTTAATAAAGCACTGTGCCATGCCAGGGGATGGTCTGGTTAATATAGCACTGTGCCATGCCAGGGGATGGTCTGGTTAATATAGCACTGTGCCATGCCAGGGGATGGTCTGGTTAATATAGCACTGTGCCATGCCAGGGGATGGTCTGGTTAATATAGCACTGTGTCATGCCAGGGGAAGGTCTGGTTAATATAGCACTGTGCCATGCCAGGGGATGGTCTGGTTAATATAGCACTGTGCCATGCCAGGGGATGGTCTGGTTAATATAGCACTGTGCCATGCCAGGGGATGGTCTGGTTAATATAGCACTGTGCCATGCCAGGGGATGGTCTGGTTAATGTAGCACTGTGCCATGCCAGGGGATGGTCTGGTTAATATAGCACTGTGCCATGCCAGGGGATGGTCTGGTTAATATAGCACTGTGCCATGCCAGGGGATGGTCTGGTTAATATAGCACTGTGCCATGCCAGGGGATGGTCTGGTTAATATAGCACTGTGCCATGCCAGTGGATGGTCTGGTTAATATAGCACTGTGCCATGGGATGGTCTGGTTAATAAAGCACTGTGCCATGCCAGGGGATGGTCTGGTTAATATAGCACTGTGCCATGCCAGGGGAAGGTCTGGTTAATATAGCACTGTGCCATGCCAGGGGATGGTCTGGTTAATATAGCACTGTGCCATGCCAGGGGATGGTCTGGTTAATATAGCACTGTGCCATGCCAGGGGATGGTCTGGTTAATATAGCACTGTGCCAGTGGATGGTCTGGTTAATATAGCACTGTGCCAGGGGATGGTCTGGTTAATATAGCACTGTGCCAGGGGATGGTCTGGTTAATATAACACTGTGCCATGCCAGGGGATACTCTGGTTAATATAGCACTGTGCCAGGGGATGGTCTGGTTAATATAGCACTGTGCCAGGGGATGGTCTGGTTAATATAGCACTGTGCCATGCCAGGGGATACTCTGGTTAATATAGCACTGTGCCAGGGGATGGTCTGGTTAATATAGCACTGTGCCATGCCAGGGGATGGTCTGGTTAATATAGCACTGTGCCAGGGGATGGTCTGGTTAATATAACACTGTGCCAGGGGATGGTCTGGTTAATATAACACTGTGCCAGGGGATGGTCTGGTTAATATAGCATTGTGCCATGCCTGGGGATGGTCTGGTTAGTATAGCACTGTGCCATGCCAGGGGATGGTCTGGTTAATATAGCACTGTGCCAGGGGATGGTCTGGTTAATATAGCACGGTGTCATGCCAGGTGATGGTCTGGTTAATATAGCACTGTGTCAGTGGATGGTCTGGTTAATATAGCACTGTGCCAGTGGATGGTCTGGTTAATATAGGACTGTGTCATGGAATGGTCTGGTTAATATAGCACTGTGCCATGCCAGGGGATGGTCTTGTTAATATAGCACTGTGCCATGCCAGGGGATGGTCTGGTTAATATAGCACTGTGTCATGCCAGGGGATGGTCTGGTTAATATAGCACTGTGCCATGCCAGGGGATGGTCTGGTTAATATAGCACTGTGCCAGGGGATGGTCTGGTTAATATAGCACTGTCATGCCAGGGGATGGTCTGGTTAATATAGCACTGTGCCAGTGGATGGTCTGGTTAATATAGCACTGTGCCAGTGGATGGTCTGGTTAATATAGCACTGTGCCAGTGGATGGTCTGGTTAATATAGCACTGTGCCAGTGGATGGTCTGGTTAATATAGCACTGTGCCAGGGGATGGTCTGGTTAATATAGCACTGTGCCAGGGGATGGTCTGGTTAATATAGCACTGTGCCATGCCAGGGGATGGTCTGGTTAATATAGCACTGTGCCATGCCAGGGGATGGTCTGGTTAATATAGCACTGTGCCAGTGGATGGTCTGGTTAATATAGCACTGTGCCATGCCAGGGGATGGTCTGGTTAATATAGCACTGTGCCATGCCAGGGGATGGTCTGGTTAATATAGCACTGTGTCATGCCAGGGGATGGTCTGGTTAATATAGCACTGTGCCATGCCAGGGGATGGTCTGGTTAATATAGCACTGTGCCAGGGGATGGTCTGGTTAATATAGCACTGTCATGCCAGGGGATGGTCTGGTTAATATAGCACTGTGCCAGTGGATGGTCTGGTTAATATAGCACTGTGCCAGTGGATGGTCTGGTTAATATAGCACTGTGCCAGTGGATGGTCTGGTTAATATAGCACTGTGCCAGTGGATGGTCTGGTTAATATAGCACTGTGCCAGGGGATGGTCTGGTTAATATAGCACTGTGCCAGGGGATGGTCTGGTTAATATAGCACTGTGCCATGCCAGGGGATGGTCTGGTTAATATAGCACTGTGCCATGCCAGGGGATGGTCTGGTTAATATAGCACTGTGCCAGTGGATGGTCTGGTTAATATAGCACTGTGCCATGCCAGGGGATGGTCTGGTTAATATAGCACTGTGCCATGCCAGGGGATGGTCTGGTTAATATAGCACTGTGCCATGCCAGGGGATGGTCTGGTTAATATAGCACTGTGCCATGCCAGGGGATGGTCTGGTTAATATAGCACTGTGCCATGCCAGGGGATGGTCTGGTTAATATAGCACTTTGTCATGCCAGTGGATGGTCTGGTTAATATAGCACTGTGCCATGGGATGGTCTGGTTAATATAGCACTGTGCCAGGGGATGGTCTGGTTAATATAACACTGTGCCATGCCTGGGGATGGTCTGGTTAATATAGCACTGTGCCAGGGGATGGTCTGGTTAATATAACACTGTGCCATGCCTGGGGATGGTCTGGTTAATATATCACTGTGCCATGCCAGGGGATGGTCTGGTTAATATAGCACTGTGCCATGCCAGGGGATGGTCTGGTTTATATAGCACTGTGCCAGGGGATGGTCTGGTTAATATAGCACTGTGCCATGCCCGGGGATGGTCTGGTTAATATAGCACTGTGCCAGTGGATGGTCTGGTTAATGTAGCACTGTGCCAGGGGATGGTCTGGTTAATATAGCACTGTGCCAGGGGATGGTCTGGTTAATATAACACTGTGCCATGCCTGGGGATGGTCTGGTTAATATATCGCTGTGCCATGCCAGGGGATGGTCTGGTTAATATAGCACTGTGCCATGCCAGGGGATGGTCTGGTTAATATAGCACTGTACCAAGGGATGGTCTGGTTAATATAGTACTGTGCCAGGGAATGGTCTGGTTAATATAGCACTGTGCCAGGGGATGGTCTGGTTAATATAGTACTGTGCCAGGGAATGGTCTGGTTAATATAGCACTGTGCCAGGGAATGGTCTGGTTAATATAGCACTGTGCCAGGGGATGGTCTGGTTAATATAGCACTGTGCCAGTGGATGGTCTGGTTAATATAGCACTGTGCCAGGGGATGGTCTGGTTAATAAAGCACTGTGCCATGCCAGGGGATGGTCTGGTTAATATAGCACTGTGCCATGCCAGGGGATGGTCTGGTTAATATAGCACTGTGCCATGCCAGGGGATGGTCTGGTTAATATAGCACTGTGCCATGCCAGGGGATGGTCTGGTTAATATAGCACTGTGTCATGCCAGGGGAAGGTCTGGTTAATATAGCACTGTGCCATGCCAGGGGATGGTCTGGTTAATATAGCACTGTGCCATGCCAGGGGATGGTCTGGTTAATATAGCACTGTGCCATGCCAGGGGATGGTCTGGTTAATATAGCACTGTGCCATGCCAGGGGATGGTCTGGTTAATGTAGCACTGTGCCATGCCAGGGGATGGTCTGGTTAATATAGCACTGTGCCATGCCAGGGGATGGTCTGGTTAATATAGCACTGTGCCATGCCAGGGGATGGTCTGGTTAATATAGCACTGTGCCATGCCAGGGGATGGTCTGGTTAATATAGCACTGTGCCATGCCAGTGGATGGTCTGGTTAATATAGCACTGTGCCATGGGATGGTCTGGTTAATAAAGCACTGTGCCATGCCAGGGGATGGTCTGGTTAATATAGCACTGTGCCATGCCAGGGGATGGTCTGGTTAATATAGCACTGTGCCAGTGGATGGTCTGGTTAATATAGCACTGTGCCAGGGGATGGTCTGGTTAATATAGCACTGTGCCAGGGGATGGTCTGGTTAATATAACACTGTGCCATGCCTGGGGATGGTCTGGTTAATATATCGCTGTGCCATGCCAGAGGATGGTCTGGTTAATATAGCACTGTGCCATGCCAGGGGATGGTCTGGTTAATATAGCACTGTGCCAGGGGATGGTCTGGTTAATATAGCACTGTGCCAGGGAATGGTCTGGTTAATATAGCACTGTGCCAGGGGATGGTCTGGTTAATATAGCACTGTGCCATGCCAGGGGATGGTCTGGTTAATATAGCACTGTGCCATGCCAGGGGATGGTCTGGTTAATATAGCACTGTGCCAGGGGATGGTCTGGTTAATATAGCTCTGTGCCATGCCAGGGGATGGTCTGGTTAATATAGCACTGTGACATGCCAGGGGATGGTCTGGTTAATATAACACTGTGCCATGCCAGGGGATGGTCTGGTTAATATAGCACTGTGCCAGGGGATACTCTAGTTAATATAGCACTGTGCCAGGGGATGGTCTGGTTAATATAGCACTGTGCCATGCCAGGGGATGGTCTGGTTAATATAGCACTGTGCCAGGGGATGGTCTGGTTAATATAGCACTGTGCCAGGGGATGGTCTGGTTAATATAACACTGTGCCAGGGGATGGTCTGGTTAATATAACACTGTGCCAGGGGATGGTCTGGTTAATATAGCATTGTGCCATGCCTGGGGATGGTCTGGTTAATATAGCACTGTGCCATGCCAGGGGATGGTCTGGTTAATATAGCACTGTGCCATGCCAGGGGATGGTCTGGTTAATATAGCACTGTGCCATGCCATGTAATGGTCTGGTTAATATAGCACTGTGCCATGCCAGGGGTTGGTCTGGTTAATATAGCACTGTGCCAGAGGATGGTCTGGTTAATATAGCACTGTGCCAGGGGATGGTCTGGTTAATATAGCACTGTGCCATGCCAGGGGATGGTCTGGTTAATATAGCACTGTGCCATGCCAGGGGATAGTCTGGTTAATATAGCACTGTGCCATGCCAGGGGATGGTCTGGTTAATATAGCACTGTGCCAGGGGATGGTCTGGTTAATATAGCTCTGTGCCATGCCAGGGGATGGTCTGGTTAATATAGCACTGTGCCAGGGGATGGTCTGGTTAATATAGCACTGTGCCAGGGGATGGTCTGGTTAATATAGCACTGTGCCAGGGGATGGTCTGGTTAATATAGCACTGTGCCAGGGGATGGTCTGGTTAATATAGCACTGTGCCAGGGGGATGGTCTGGTTAATATAGCACTGTGCCATGCCAGGGGATGGTCTGGTTAATATAGCACTGTGCCATGCCAGGGGATGGTCTGGTTAATATAGCACTGTGCCATGCCAGGGGATGGTCTGGTTAATATAGCACTGTGCCATGCCAGGGGATGGTCTGGTTAATATAGCACTGTGCCAGTGGATGTTCTGGTTAATATTGGACTGTGTCATGCCATGGGATGGTCTGGTTAATATAGCACTGTGCCAATGGATGGTCTGGTTAATATAGGACTGTGTCATGCCATGGGATGGTCTGGTTAATATAGCACTGTGTCATGCCAGGGGATGGTCTGGTTAATATAGCACTTTGTCATGCCAGGGGATGGTCTGGTTAATATAGCACTGTGCCAGGGGATGGTCTGGTTAATATAGCACTGTGCCAGGGGATGGTCTGGTTAATATAGCACTGTGCCATGCCAGGGGATGGTCTGGTTAATATAGCACTGTGCCAGTGGATGGTCTGGTTAATATAGCACTGTGCTAGTGGATTGTCTGGTTAATATAGCACTGTGCCAGGGGATGGTCTGGTTAATATAGCACTGTGCCATGCCAGGGGATGGTCTGGTTAATATAGCACTGTGCCATGCCAGGGGATGGTCTGGTTAATATAGCACTGTGCCATGCCAGGGGATGGTCTGGTTAATATAGCACTGTGCCATGCCAGGGGATGGTCTGGTTAATATAGCACTGTGCCAGTGGATGGTCTGGTTAATATAGCACTGTGCCAGTGGATGGTCTGGTTAATATAGCACTGTGCCATGCCAGGGGATGGTCTGGTTAATATAGCACTGTGCCATGCCAGGGGATGGTCTGGTTAATATAGCACTGTGCCATGCCAGGGGATGGTCTGGTTAATATAGCACTGTGCCATGCCAGGGGATGGTCTGGTTAATATAGCACTGTGCCATGCCAGGGGATGGTCTGGTTAATATAGCACTGTGCCATGCCAGGGGATGGTCTGGTTAATATAGCACTGTGCCATGCCAGGGGATGGTCTGGTTAATATAGCACTGTGCCATGCCAGGGGATGGTCTGGTTAATATAGCACTGTGCCATGCCAGGGGATGGCCTGGTTAATATAGCACTGTGCCATGCCAGGGGATGGTCTGGTTAATATAGCACTGTGCCATGCCAGGGGATGGTCTGGTTAATATAGCACTGTGCCATGCCCGGGGATGGTCTGGTTAATATAGCACTGTGCCATGCCCGGGGATGGTCTGGTTGATATAGCACTGTGCCAGTGGATGGTCTGGTTAATATAGCACTGTGCCAGGGGATGGTCTGGTTAATATAGCACTGTGCCAGGGGATGGTCTGGTTAATATAACACTGTGCCATGCCTGGGGATGGTCTGGTTAATATATCGCTGTGCCATGCCAGGGGATGGTCTGGTTAATATAGCACTGTGCCATGCCAGGGGATGGTCTGGTTAATATAGCACTGTGCCAGGGAATGGTCTGGTTAATATAGCACTGTGCCATGCCAGGGGATGGTCTGGTTAATATAGCACTGTGTCATGCCAGGGGATGGTCTGGTTAATATAGCACTTTGTCATGCCAGGGGATGGTCTGGTTAATATAGCACTGTGCCAGGGGATGGTCTGGTTAATATAGCACTGTGCCAGGGAATGGTCTGGTTAATATAGCACTGTGCCAGGGGATGGTCTGGTTAATATAGCACTGTGCCAGGGGATGGTCTGGTTAATATAGCACTGTGTCATGCCAGGGGATGGTCTGGTTAATATAGCACTGTGTCATGCCAGGGGATGGTCTGGTTAATGTTTCACTGTGCCAGGGGATGGTCTGGTTAATATAGCACTGTCATGCCAGGGGATGGTCTGGTTAATATAGCACTGTGCCAGTGGATGGTCTGGTTAATATAGCACTGTGCCAGGGGATGGTCTGGTTAATATAGCACTGTGCCAGGGAATGGTCTGGTTAATATAGCACTGTGCCATGCCAGGGGATGGTCTGGTTAATATAGCACTGTGTCATGCCAGGGGATGGTCTGGTTAATATAGCACTGTGCCAGGGGATGGTCTGGTTAATATAGCACTGTGCCAGGGGATGGTCTGGTTAATATAGCACTGTGTCATGCCAGGGGATGGTCTGGTTAATATAGCACTGTGCCAGGGGATGGTCTGGTTAATATAGCACTGTGTCATGCCAGGGGATGGTCTGGTTAATATAGCACTGTGTCATGCCAGGGGATGGTCTGGTTAATATAGCACTGTGCCAGGGGATGGTCTGGTTAATATAGCACTGTGCCATGCCAGGGGATGGTCTGGTTAATATAGCTCTGTGCCATGCCAGGGGATGGTCTGGTTAATATAACACTGTGTCATGCCAGGGGATGGTCTGGTTAATATAGCACTGTGCCAGGGGATGGTCTGGTTAATATAGCACTGTGCCAGGGGATGGTCTGGTTAATATAGCACTGTGCCAGGGGATGGTCTGGTTAATATAGCACTGTGCCAGGGGATGGTCTGGTTAATATAGCACTGTGCCATGCCAGGGGATGGTCTGGTTAATATAGCACTGTGCCAGGGAATGGTCTGGTTAATATAGCACTGTGCCATGCCAGGGGATGGTCTGGTCAATATAGCACTGTGCCATGCCAGGGGATGGTCTGGTTAATATAGCACTGTGCCATGCCAGGGGATGGTCTGGTTAATATAGCACTGTGCCATGCCAGGGGATGGTCTGGTCAATATAGCACTGTGCCATGCCAGGGGATGGTCTGGTTAATATAGCACTGTGCCATGCCAGGGGATGGTCTGGTTAATATAGCACTGTGCCATGCCAGGGGATGGTCTGGTTAATATAGCACTGTGCCAGGGGATGGTCTGGTTAATATAGCACTGTGCCATGCCAGGGGATGGTCTGGTTAATATAGCACTGTGCCAGGGGATGGTCTGGTTAATATAGCTCTGTGCCATGCCAGGGGATGGTCTGGTTAATATAGCACTGTGACATGCCAGGGGATGGTCTGGTTAATATAGCACTGTGCCATGCCAGGGGATGGTCTGGTTAATATAGCACTGTGCCAGGGGATGGTCTGGTTAATATAGCACTGTGCCATGCCAGGGGATGGTCTGGTTAATATAGCACTGTGTCATTCCAGGGGATGGTCTGGTTAATATAGCACTGTGTCATTCCAGGGGATGGTCTGGTTAATATAGCACTGTGCCATGCCAGGGGATGGTCTGGTTAATATAGCACTGTGCCATGCCAGGGGATACTCTGGTTAATATAGCACTGTGCCAGGGGATGGTCTGGTTAATATAGCACTGTGCCAGGGGATGGTCTGGTTAATATAGCACTGTGCCATGCCAGGGGATGGTCTGGTTAATATAGCACTGTGCCATGCCAGGGGATGGTCTGGTTAATATAGCATTGTGCCATGCCTGGGGATGGTCTGGTTAATATAGCACTGTGCCAGGGGATGGTCTGGTTAATATAACACTGTGCCAGGGGATGGTCTGGTTAATATAGCACTGTGCCAGGGGATGGTCTGGTTAATATAACACTGTGCCAGGGGATGGTCTGGTTAATATAACACTGTGCCAGGGGATGGTCTGGTTAATATAGCACTGTGCCATGCCAGGGGATGGTCTGGTTAATATTGCACTGTGCCATGCCAGGGGATGGTCTGGTTAATATAGCATTGTGCCATGCCTGGGGATGGTCTGGTTAATATAGCACTGTGCCATGCCAGGGGATGGTCTGGTTAATATAGCACTGTGCCATGCCAGGGGATGGTCTGGTTAATATAGCACTGTGCCATGCCAGGGGTTGGTCTGGTTAATATAGCACTGTGCCATGCCAGGGGATGGTCTGATTAATATAGCACTGTGCCATGCCAGGGGTTGGTCTGGTTAATATAGCACTGTGCCAGTGGATGGTCTGGTTAATATAGCTCTGTGCCATTCCAGGGGATGGTCTGGTTAATATAGCACTGTGCCATGCCAGGGGATGGTCTGGTTAATATAGCACTGTGCCATGCCAGGGGATGGTCTGGTTAATATAGCACTGTGCCAGGGGATGGTCTGGTTAATATAGCACTGTGCCAGGGGATGGTCTGGTTAATATAGCACTGTGCCATGCCAGGGGATGGTCTGGTTAATATAGCACTGTGCCATGCCAGGGGATGGTCTGATTAATATAGCACTGTGCCATGCCAGGGGTTGGTCTGGTTAATATAGCACTGTGCCAGTGGATGGTCTGGTTAATATAGCACTGTGCCAGGGGATGGTCTGGTTAATATAGCTCTGTGCCATTCCAGGGGATGGTCTGGTTAATATAGCACTGTGCCATGCAAGGGGATGGTCTGGTTAATATAGCTCTGTGCCATGCCAGGGGATGGTCTGGTTAATATAGCTCTGTGCCATGCCAGGGGATGGTCTGGTTAATATAGCACTGTGCCATGCCAGGGGATGGTCTGGTTAATATAGCACTGTGCCATGCCAGGGGATGGTCTGGTTAATATAGCACTGTGCCATGCCAGGGGATAGTCTGGTTAATATAGCACTGTGCCATGCCAGGGGATGGTCTGGTTAATATAGCACTGTGCCATGCCAGGGGATGGTCTGGTTAATATAGCTCTGTGCCATGCCAGGGGATGGTCTGGTTAATATAGCACTGTGCCAGGGGATGGTCTGGTTAATATAGCACTGTGTCATGCCAGGGGATGGTCTGGTTAATATAGCACTGTGCCAGGGGATGGTCTGGTTAATATAGCACTGTGCCAGGGGATGGTCTGGTTAATATAGCACTGTGTCATGCCAGGGGATGGTCTGGTTAATATAGCACTGTGCCAGGGGATGGTCTGGTTAATATAGCACTGTGTCATGCCAGGGGATGGTCTGGTTAATATAGCACTGTGCCATGCCAGGGGATGGTCTGGTTAATATAGCACTGTGCCATGCCAGGGGATGGTCTGGTTAATATAGCTCTGTGCCATGCCAGGGGATGGTCTGGTTAATATAACACTGTGTCATGCCAGGGGATGGTCTGGTTAATATAGCACTGTGCCAGGGGATGGTCTGGTTAATATAACACTGTGCCATGCCAGGGGATGGTCTGGTTAATATAACACTGTGCCTTGCCAGGGGATTGTCTGGTTAATATTGCACTGTGCCATGCCAGGGGATGGTCTGGTTAATATAGCACTGTGCCAGGGGATGGTCTGGTTAATATAACACTGTGCCAGGGGATGGTCTGGTTAATATAGCACTGTGTCATGCCAGGGGATGGTCTGGTTAATAAAGCACTGTGCCAGGGGATGGTCTGGTTAATATAGCACTGTGCCTTGCCAGGGGATGGTCTGGTTAATATAGCACTGTGCCATGGGATGGTCTGGTTAATATAGCACTGTGTCATGCCAGGGGATGGTCTGGTTAATATAGCACTGTGCCATGCCAGGGGATGGTCTGGTTAATATAGCACTGTGCCAGTGGATGGTCTGGTTAATATAGCACTCTGCCAGGGGATGGTCTGGTTAATATAGCACTGTGCCATGCCAGGGGATGGTCTGGTTAATATAGCACTGTGCCAGTGGATGGTCTGGTTAATATAGCACTCTGCCAGGGGATGGTCTGGTTAATATAGCACTGTGCCATGCCAGGGGATGGTCTGGTTAATATAGCACTGTGCCATGCCAGGGGATGGTCTGGTTAATATAGCACTGTGTCATGCCAGGGGATGGTCTGGTTAATATAGCACTGTGCCAGTGGATGGTCTGGTTAATATAGCACTGTGCCAGGGGATGGTCTGGTTAATATAGCACTGTGCCAGGGGATGGTCTGGTTAATATAGCACTGTCATGCCAGGGGATTTTCTGGTTAATATAGCACTGTGCCAGTGGATGGTCTGGTTAATATAGCACTGTGCCAGTGGATTTTCTGGTTAATACAGCACTGTGCCAGGGGATGGTCTGGTTAATATAGCACTGTGCCAGGGGATGGTCTGGTTAATATAGCACTGTGCCATGCCAGGGGATGGTCTGGTTAATATAGCACTGTGCCAGGGGATGGTCTGGTTAATATAGCACTGTGCCAGGGGATGGTCTGGTTAATATAGCACTGTCATGCCAGGGGATGGTCTGGTTAATATAGCACTGTGCCAGTGGATGGTCTGGTTAATATAGCACTGTGCCAGTGGATTTTCTGGTTAATATAGCACTGTGCCAGGGGATGGTCTGGTTAATATAGCACTGTGCCATGCCAGGGGATGGTCTGGTTAATATAGCACTGTGCCATGCCAGGGGATGGTCTGGTTAATATAGCACTGTGCCATGCCAGGGGATGGTCTGGTTAATATAGCACTGTGCCATGCCCGGGGATGGTCTGGTTAATATAGCACTGTGCCATGCCAGGGGATGGTCTGGTTAATATAGCACTGTGCCATGCCAGGAGATGGTCTGGTTAATATAGCACTGTGCCATGCCAGGGGATGGTCTGGTTAATATAGCACTGTGCCATGCCAGGGGATGGTCTGGTTAATATAGCACTGTGCCATGCCAGGGGATGGTCTGGTTAATATAGCACTGTGCCATGCCAGGGGATGGTCTGGTTAATATAGCACTGTGCCATGCCAGGGGATGGTCTGGTTAATATAGCACTGTGCCAGGGGATGGTCTGGTTAATATAGCACTGTGCCATGCCAGGGGATGGTCTGGTTAATATAGCACTGTGCCATGCCAGGGGATGGTCTGGTTAATATAGCACTGTGCCATGCCAGGGGATGGTCTGGTTAATATAGCACTGTGCCATGCCAGGGGATGGTCTGGTTAATATAGCACTGTGCCAGAGGATGGTCTGGTTAATATAGCACTGTGTCATGCCAGGGGATGGTCTGGTTAATATAGCACTGTGCCAGGGGATGGTCTGGTTAATATAGCACTGTGTCATGCCAGGGGATGGTCTGGTTAATATAGCACTGTGCCATGCCAGGGGATGGTCTGGTTAATATAGCACTGTGCCAGGGGATGGTCTGGTTAATATAGCTCTGTGCCATTCCAGGGGATGGTCTGGTTAATATAGCACTGTGCCATGCAAGGGGATGGTCTGGTTAATATAGCTCTGTGCCATGCCAGGGGATGGTCTGGTTAATATAGCTCTGTGCCATGCCAGGGGATGGTCTGGTTAATATAGCACTGTGCCATGCCAGGGGATGGTCTGGTTAATATAGCACTGTGCCATGCCAGGGGATGGTCTGGTTAATATAGCACTGTGCCATGCCAGGGGATAGTCTGGTTAATATAGCACTGTGCCATGCCAGGGGATGGTCTGGTTAATATAGCACTGTGCCATGCCAGGGGATGGTCTGGTTAATATAGCTCTGTGCCATGCCAGGGGATGGTCTGGTTAATATAGCACTGTGCCAGGGGATGGTCTGGTTAATATAGCACTGTGTCATGCCAGGGGATGGTCTGGTTAATATAGCACTGTGTCATGCCAGGGGATGGTCTGGTTAATATAGCACTGTGCCAGGGGATGGTCTGGTTAATATAGCACTGTGTCATGCCAGGGGATGGTCTGGTTAATATAGCACTGTGTCATGCCAGGGGATGGTCTGGTTAATATAGCACTGTGCCAGGGGATGGTCTGGTTAATATAGCACTGTGCCATGCCAGGGGATGGTCTGGTTAATATAGCACTGTGCCATGCCAGGGGATGGTCTGGTTAATATAGCTCTGTGCCATGCCAGGGGATGGTCTGGTTAATATAACACTGTGTCATGCCAGGGGATGGTCTGGTTAATATAGCACTGTGCCAGGGGATGGTCTGGTTAATATAACACTGTGCCATGCCAGGGGATGGTCTGGTTAATATAACACTGTGCCTTGCCAGGGGATTGTCTGGTTAATATTGCACTGTGCCATGCCAGGGGATGGTCTGGTTAATATAGCACTGTGCCAGGGGATGGTCTGGTTAATATAACACTGTGCCAGGGGATGGTCTGGTTAATATAGCACTGTGGTATGCCAGGGGATGGTCTGGTTAATAAAGCACTGTGCCAGGGGATGGTCTGGTTAATATAGCACTGTGCCTTGCCAGGGGATGGTCTGGTTAATATAGCACTGTGCCATGGGATGGTCTGGTTAATATAGCACTGTGCCAGGGGATGGTCTGGTTAATATAGCACTGTGCCATGCCAGGGGATGGTCTGGTTAATATAGCACTGTGCCATGCCAGGGGATGGTCTGGTTAATATAGCACTGTGCCAGGGGATGGTCTGGTTAATATAGCACTGTGCCATGCCAGGGGATGGTCTGGTTAATATAGCACTGTGCCATGCCAGGGGATGGTCTGGTTAATATAGCACTGTGCCAGGGGATGGTCTGGTTAATATAGCACTGTGCCAGGGGATGGTCTGGTTAATATAGCACTGTGCCATGCCAGGGGATGGTCTGGTTAATATAGCACTGTGCCATGCCAGGGGATGGTCTGATTAATATAGCACTGTGCCATGCCAGGGGTTGGTCTGGTTAATATAGCACTGTGCCAGTGGATGGTCTGGTTAATATAGCACTGTGCCAGGGGATGGTCTGGTTAATATAGCTCTGTGCCATTCCAGGGGATGGTCTGGTTAATATAGCACTGTGCCATGCAAGGGGATGGTCTGGTTAATATAGCTCTGTGCCATGCCAGGGGATGGTCTGGTTAATATAGCTCTGTGCCATGCCAGGGGATGGTCTGGTTAATATAGCACTGTGCCATGCCAGGGGATGGTCTGGTTAATATAGCACTGTGCCATGCCAGGGGATGGTCTGGTTAATATAGCACTGTGCCATGCCAGGGGATAGTCTGGTTAATATAGCACTGTGCCATGCCAGGGGATGGTCTGGTTAATATAGCACTGTGCCATGCCAGGGGATGGTCTGGTTAATATAGCTCTGTGCCATGCCAGGGGATGGTCTGGTTAATATAGCACTGTGTCATGCCAGGGGATGGTCTGGTTAATATAGCACTGTGCCAGGGGATGGTCTGGTTAATATAGCACTGTGCCAGGGGATGGTCTGGTTAATATAGCACTGTGTCATGCCAGGGGATGGTCTGGTTAATATAGCACTGTGCCAGGGGATGGTCTGGTTAATATAGCACTGTGTCATGCCAGGGGATGGTCTGGTTAATATAGCACTGTGCCATGCCAGGGGATGGTCTGGTTAATATAGCACTGTGCCATGCCAGGGGATGGTCTGGTTAATATAGCTCTGTGCCATGCCAGGGGATGGTCTGGTTAATATAACACTGTGTCATGCCAGGGGATGGTCTGGTTAATATAGCACTGTGCCAGGGGATGGTCTGGTTAATATAACACTGTGCCATGCCAGGGGATGGTCTGGTTAATATAACACTGTGCCTTGCCAGGGGATTGTCTGGTTAATATTGCACTGTGCCATGCCAGGGGATGGTCTGGTTAATATAGCACTGTGCCAGGGGATGGTCTGGTTAATATAACACTGTGCCAGGGGATGGTCTGGTTAATATAGCACTGTGGTATGCCAGGGGATGGTCTGGTTAATAAAGCACTGTGCCAGGGGATGGTCTGGTTAATATAGCACTGTGCCTTGCCAGGGGATGGTCTGGTTAATATAGCACTGTGCCATGGGATGGTCTGGTTAATATAGCACTGTGTCATGCCAGGGGATGGTCTGGTTAATATAGCACTGTGCCATGCCAGGGGATGGTCTGGTTAATATAGCACTGTGCCAGTGGATGGTCTGGTTAATATAGCACTCTGCCAGGGGATGGTCTGGTTAATATAGCACTGTGCCATGCCAGGGGATGGTCTGGTTAATATAGCACTGTGCCAGTGGATGGTCTGGTTAATATAGCACTCTGCCAGGGGATGGTCTGGTTAATATAGCACTGTGCCATGCCAGGGGATGGTCTGGTTAATATAGCACTGTGCCATGCCAGGGGATGGTCTGGTTAATATAGCACTGTGTCATGCCAGGGGATGGTTTGGTTAATATAGCACCATGCCAGGGGATGGTCTGGTTAATATAGCACTGTGCCAGTGGATGGTCTGGTTAATATAGCACTGTGCCAGGGGATGGTCTGGTTAATATAGCACTGTGCCAGGGGATGGTCTGGTTAATATAGCACTGTCATGCCAGGGGATTTTCTGGTTAATATAGCACTGTGCCAGTGGATGGTCTGGTTAATATAGCACTGTGCCAGTGGATTTTCTGGTTAATACAGCACTGTGCCAGGGGATGGTCTGGTTAATATAGCACTGTGCCAGGGGATGGTCTGGTTAATATATCACTGTGCCATGCCAGGGGATGGTCTGGTTAATATAGCACTGTGCCATGCCAGGGGATGGTCTGGTTAATATAGCACTGTGCCAGGGGATGGTCTGGTTAATATAGCACTGTGCCAGGGGATGGTCTGGTTAATATAGCACTGTGCCAGTGGATGGTCTGGTTAATATAGCACTGTGCCAGTGGATTTTCTGGTTAATATAGCACTGTGCCAGGGGATGGTCTGGTTAATATAGCACTGTGCCATGCCAGGGGATGGTCTGGTTAATATAGCACTGTGCCATGCCAGGGGATGGTCTGGTTAATATAGCACTGTGCCATGCCAGGGGATGGTCTGGTTAATATAGCACTGTGCCATGCCAGGGGATGGTCTGGTTAATATAGCACTGTGCCATGCCAGGGGATGGTCTGGTTAATATAGCACTGTGCCATGCCAGGAGATGGTCTGGTTAATATAGCACTGTGCCATGCCAGGGGATGGTCTGGTTAATATAGCACTGTGCCATGCCAGGGGATGGTCTGGTTAATATAGCACTGTGCCATGCCAGGGGATGGTCTGGTTAATATAGCACTGTGCCATGCCAGGGGATGGTCTGGTTAATATAGCACTGTGCCATGCCAGGGGATGGTCTGGTTAATATAGCACTGTGCCAGGGGATGGTCTGGTTAATATAGCACTGTGCCATGCCAGGGGATGGTCTGGTTAATATAGCACTGTGCCATGCCAGTGGATGGTCTGGTTAATATAGCACTGTGCCATGCCAGGGGATGGTCTGGTTAATATAGCACTGTGCCATGCCAGGGGATGGTCTGGTTAATATAGCACTGTGCCAGAGGATGGTCTGGTTAATATAGCACTGTGTCATGCCAGGGGATGGTCTGGTTAATATAGCACTGTGCCATGCCAGGGGATGGTCTGGTTAATATAGCACTGTGCCATGCCAGGGGATGGTCTGGTTAATATAGCACTGTGCCATGCCAGGGGATGGTCTGGTTAATATAGCACTGTGCCATGCCAGGGGATGGTCTGGTTAATATAGCACTGTGGTATACCAGGGGATGGTCTGGTTAATAAAGCACTGTGTCATGCCAGGGGATGGTCTGGTTAATATAGCACTGTGCCAGTATATGGTCTGGTTAATATAGCACTCTGCCAGGGGATGGTCTGGTTAATATAGCACTGTGCCATGCCAGGGGATGGTCTGGTTAATATAGCACTGTGTCATGCCAGGGGATGGTCTGGTTAATATAGCACTGTGCCAGTATATGGTCTGGTTAATATAGCACTCTGCCAGGGGATGGTCTGGTTAATATAGCACTGTGCCATGCCAGGGGATGGTCTGGTTAATATAGCACTGTGCCAGGGGATGGTCTGGTTAATATAGCACTGTGCCAGGGGATGGTCTGGTTAATATAGCACTGTCATGCCAGGGGATGGTCTGGTTAATATAGCACTGTGCCAGGGGATGGTCTGGTTAATATAGCACTGTGCCAGGGGATGGTCTGGTTAATATAGCACTGTGCCATGCCAGGGGATGGTCTGGTTAATATAGCACTGTGTCATGCCAGGGGAAGGTCTGGTTAATATAGCACTGTGCCATGCCAGGGGATGGTCTGGTTAATATAGCACTGTGCCATGCCAGGGGATGGTCTGGTTAATATAGCACTGTGCCATGCCAGGGGATGGTCTGGTTAATATAGCACTGTGCCATGCCAGGGGATGGTCTGGTTAATATAGCACTGTGCCATGCCAGGGGATGGTCTGGTTAATATAGCACTGTGCCATGCCAGGGGATGGTCTGGTTAATATAGCACTGTGCCATGCCAGGGGATGGTCTGGTTAATATAGCACTGTGCCATGCCAGGGGATGGTCTGGTAAATATAGCACTGTGCCATGCCATGGGATGGTCTGGGTAATATAGCACTGTGCCATGCCAGGGGATGGTCTGGTTAATATAGCACTGTGCCATGCCAGGGGATGGTCTGGTTAATATAGCACTGTGCCATGCCAGGGGATGGTCTGGTTAATATATCACTGTGTCATGCCAGGGGATGGTCCGGTTAATATAGCACTGTGCCAGGGGAAGGTCTGGTTAATATAGCACTGTGCCAGGGGATGGTCTGGTTAATATAGCACTGTGCCATGCCAGGGGATGGTCTGGTTAATATAGCACTGTGCCATGCCAGGGGATGGTCTGGTTAATATAGCACTGTGTCATGCCAGGGGATGGTCTGGTTAATATATCACTGTGCCAGGGGATGGTCTGGTTAATATAGCACTGTTTCATTCCAGGGGATGGTCTGGTTAATATAGCACTGTGCCAGGGGATGGTCTGGTTAATATAACACTGTGCCAGGGGATGGTCTGGTTAATATAGCACTGTGTCATTCCAGGGGATGGTCTGGTTAACATAGCACTGTGCCAGGGGATGGTCTGGTTAATATAGCACTGTGCCAGGGGATGGTCTGGTTAATATAGCACTGTGCCAGGGGATGGTCTGGTTAATATAGCACTGTGCCAGGGGATGATCAGGTTAATATAGCACTGTGTCATGCCAGGGGATGGTCTGGTTAATATAGCACTGTGTCATGCCAGGGGATGGTCTGGTTAATATATCACTGTGTCATGCCAGGGGATGGTCCGGTTAATATAGCACTGTGTCATGCCAGGGGATTGTCTGGTTAATATAGCACTTTGTCATGCCAGGGGATGGTCTGGTTAATGTAGCACTGTGCCATGCCAGGGGATGGTCTGGTTAATATAGCACTGTGCCATGCCAGGGGACATAGTGTTGTAGAGGGTAGTATCCTGTATATGTCCTGGTGACATAGTGTTGTGGAGGGTAGTATCATGTATATGTCCTGGTGACATAGCGTTGTGGCGGGTACTATCCTGTATATGTCCTGGTGACATAGTGTTGTGGAGTGTACTATCCTGTATATGTCCTGGTGACATAGTGTTGTGGAGGGTAGTATCCTGTATATGTCCTGGTGACATAGTGAAGGTTATGTTGTGGAGGGTAGTATCCTGTATATGTCCTGGTGACATAGTGTTGTGGAGGGTAGTATCCCGTATATGTCCTGGTTACATAGTGTTGTGGAGGGTAGTATCCTGTATATGTGCTGGTGACATAGTGAAGGTTATGTTGTGGAGGGTAGTATCCTGTATATGTCCTGGTGACATAGTGTTGTGGAGGGTAGTGTCCTGTATATGTCCTGGTGACATAGTGTTGTGGAGGGTGGTATCCTGTATATGTCCTGGTGACATAGTGTTGTGGAGGGTAGTATCCTGTATATGTCCTGGTGACATAGTGTTGTGGAGGGTAGTATCCTGTATATGTCCTGGTGACATAGTGTTGTAGAGGGTAGTAAGTATCCTGTATATGTCCCTGACAAAAAAAATCCAAGTTTGTCTAACTCTAAATCTATATTTTTTTAACAACATGCTGAAAAATGCAGGAGGTCATCTGATCATGGTCTCTTTCTGTGTCTCTTTCTGTGTCTCTTTCTGTGTCTCTTTCTGTGTCTCTTTCTGTGTCTCTTTCTGTGTCTCTTTCTGTGTCTCTTTCTGTCTCTCTTTCTGTCTCTCTTTCTGTGTCTCCCTGTGTCACTCTGTGTCTCTCTGTGTCTCTCTGTGTCTCTCTCTGTCTGTCTCTCATCTCTCTTTCTCGCGCTCATCTCTCTCTCAGACCATCTCTATAGTGTACATCTTCACAGCGATGGTTGGCGTGGAGACGTGGTATGAACCAATCTGGTGGAACTTCCACTACCGAGACCTCTTCACTTTCATGATCCTCGGTGAGCTCCCGTTGGTCAGATTACTGCTGTCTGAGCTGGGATTGGACAGTTTCTTGCACCGTGCAGTGTGATTGGTTCTGATGTTATGTAAATTGATGTTGTGTTCTGATTGGTTGTCCGTGGTGTCACCACCAGGTTGTTCGTTCACAGTGACCCTTCCCATGAGCCTCTACAACGTCTTCAAGTAAGTTACAGCTCTTAGCTTACTAACTGTTACCTTCACAGCCTCAACATGTAAACAGTTGTTACTTTAGGTACATTAACTGTTACTTTGTTTTATAGTATCTTCCAACTCTTGGCTTAGTGTTTTGCTCTAATACATTTCACTTTAGTAAACTCCGTTCTCCTTCAGACTCAACATGTCAAGTTGGTTTAGCTACGGTGCGTTAACCTAGCAACCTAATTTAGCTCTCACTTGGATCCCTCGTCAGCTGTTAGTTTAGTTTACTAGGATCCCTGTTAGCTGTTAGTTTAGTTTACTAGGATCCCCCGTTAGCTGTTAGTTTAGTTTACTAGGATCCCAGTTAGCTGTTAGTTTAGTTTACTAGGATCCCTGTTAGCTGTTAGTTTAGTTTACTAGGATCCCCCGTTAGCTGTTAG